>NW_004955411.1:15257140-15425738 GCF_000276665.1 Chinchilla lanigera
TTTTTTGGTTTTTCTCCAGTACCGGGAACTGAACTCACGACCTTGCGCTTGCCAGGCAGGCGCTTTGCCGCTGAGCTAATTCCCCAGCCCCTAGGTTGTGTTCTTAAAGGCAACAAATCTACTTTTGTAATTTTAACAAATTCCTCTAAAATGGGGAGCCTAATTCTCCTTAAGTTTGGGTTGGACTTAGTAGCTCACTTCTAATGCACTGAAAAGGTGAAAGTAAAGATGTGTGGCCTTCAAGACATAGACCAAGACATAAAGACATATGGCTTCCTCTCTTCTCTCCTTCACATCATTCTCTGCGGCGAACACAGCTACTGCACCATGGGAACCGTCAGAATCCCCTGGAGAGAACTGTGGTTGCAAATGACATCCTGCCTGAGACCCCACCGGAGACCTGTAACTGCACCAGCTGAGCTGCTCCAGAATTCATGATCCACAGAAACTGTGGGATAGTAAGTGTCTGTGTTTTAAAACGCTAAGTTTTGGAGTAAATTTTTAGACAACAACATGCAATACAGAAATCTGTAGAAGTCATTTAGAAACTTTATTTAATATATGTTTAGTGGCATCTTGTTGATTTCTCCTAATCTCTAATAATCTCCCATGAAACTGACTTTGCCAGCAGAAGTTTACCAACTAAAAAATTTTTAGGAACTTCATTCTACACATCCTGAAAGATTTCAATATCTAACACCCATGTACTCAGGTGATGCAAACTAGCAGATATCTACTATATAAACAAGGGCCAGGGATATAGCTCAGCAGCATAGTGCCTGCCTGGCAAGCACCAGTTGTGAGTTTGATTCCTGATACCAAAAAAAATAAAAATAAAAAACAATAATACTGAGATGAAATGGATTTGTAATAATTAATTTGTAAAATTAATTTGTAATTTAAGACAAATATTAGTAATTTAAAATACATTTAATAATATATTAATAAATTAGTTCTATTAGTCTAATACATTAATATGTTATTTCCAAAGTTTTTCTTAATCTTGCAGTGTTTAAAATTTGTTTTATTTATAGTTTTACTAGCTTTATACAGAAGAAAGAAAAAGAATGATGAATAGATTCTATAGTCCAGTAACATAGAACCCCATATATGTGAACATATTTCTCATGTGACTAGTAGAACACATTCTTAACTCTTCATGTTAAAGTCAGTTTTTATTTGTTTCTTTTTTATTTTGGCAGACATGCATATTATTGCACTACTATGTACCAGTATCATTTACATTTAAGAAAACAACACAATATGACATGATTGAGACATGATTTAAGACTTCATTTCAATGTTTTCTGTGGTATACTTTAGATTTATCCCCCCTTCACCAAGGATCACCACAGAGAAATGTCCTGGAGTCTTGAAAGAAAAGCTAGAGATTTCTGAGTCTTTGTTTCACTCTTATTAATATATGAACTAGCAGATTTATCCTATAAACCACCCTATAGGTGCACTGTATAAGATGGGGTTTACATTTCATCTCAGGAAGCAATCCAGGTGTGAAACAGTCTCTTTCAAATACTGTCACAGAAATAACCTAATGGAAAGTTAACCAAATACTGTCACAGAAATAACCCAATGGGAGTTTTCACTGAGTGTAAGGATATCTGTCCAGATCAGGCTGAAGGAGAAGATCGTGGGGCTTAGAATCATGATTTTGTACCATGAAAGCCAAACTTGGTTGACTCTGGGCATACAAACCTTCCTGAAACTGAACAGCTATAAAAATGACAAATTCTGGTGATAAAAATTAGGCCATATTAATGATGCCTGCTTATGAAGCCACTTAGCTAATGTAATTGAAATATGATGTTATAATAAAAATATAGTACCGGTATTTAAGTAACCTGTCCCTCACTTATGATACCAGAGTAACTTGCAGAAGCAAGGACATTTATTTTTGACTCTTGTACTTTGGAGAATATGAAAATAGAACAGCCTCACGTTCATTTGTCAGTATGGTGGGAAACCGCATTCAGTGTCTTTGTATAATGGTGAAACTGTGGAGAGCTCATGTCTATACCTATTCATAAGAGCTATTCATAAAAGCTTTCTGTGCCATAGAAATCAGATTCATTACATTTACCCTTTAAATGACCTGTCAGTTAAAGCATAAGGTTTACTATGTGGAAGAATTAGAAACTGATGTACACACTTCCAATAAGAATACTGGAGGTCTTCCTGGGAAAAGAACTTAGTCATAGAAATATCAGATGTAAAATATGAGATTTATCAAAGAAAAATATATGAGTACTAGTTGACCAAAATTATCATGATTTACTGTTTTAAAAGGAAATAATGAGATACAAAATTTAAAATGTAGAACATGTGACACACATTTCCCATTATATTATGTCCTAGTCATACCTAGACTACTTCTATTGGTTAAGCATTAGGCAGTGATATATATGTAATACTTGATTATAAACTACATTTAATTAAAACAAATGCATAACTAATTTTAAAAATTCAATATGGAATGTGGTGCTGGACATTTGTAGCTCCGTTAATTCAGATGCACGTAGTTCCTTGGAAATAAGCTTTAAAGTGTAACTAAAATGACCACCTGCTGTCTTTTATTTATCAAAATGCTGTTATCCTTCTGTAGGAAGACTTTGAACCTTGTGCCCTTCCCAGCAGTAGTCCTCGCCTGTTTGTGATCTTTCTTTTAGCCCGTATCATGTTTTTTTTAACTCAGGTGAAGATCAGGAGAGGAGAACAGAGGTCCTACCAGAGCCAGGTGCGTACATATCTCACTGAGGTCTTACTGAATTCTTTCATTCACAAGGGAACTCGGAAGGAATTGCATTTACTGTGTTTGGACAAAAGGAAGCTATGCACTGTAAAATAGAGCACTCTAATAGTATTTTTGAAGATTCTCAGGAAAGAAATGTCCAACTATTCTGTATTCTACAGGGGTTATCCCATGCAGAGAGAGGGGGAACCTTCAAAACTATAGCTAGAGAACCTTCTGATGCAACATGAGTAATTATTACAATGTAGAACGGAAAGAATGGTACCTGTTTTGTGATGGTTGGATTCTGGGAACACCTCCTGGAAAAGGAAAGAGTGAATCTGACGTGGTTCTATGGACTTCTGCTTGTCAGGGCAGGATGAAATAAGAAACCATGATACTAATGATTTCGCACCTTGAAATACCAAAATGCTTGGTATTATATAGGAACCATACTAGTCATACAGAAGGATTTATTTTCACAGAGTCTTTTTTCATCAAATATATAATTGTATATTCTAACCATATTGATTCATATTTAAAAATTAGACTGTTCTTTCTCAATGTTGCCTCATATATATGGATTGGTATTAATCACTGGGAGGTGAGGTAGACATATACCCTAAAAGAAGACTTAGAAAAGTACCCATGTTTACTCTGGTTTAGGTGACCTTCAGTCTACTGTTGGGATTCATTGTTACAAGGTGACACATCCCTTGACAGGCCTGGTGGAAAGATGGATGAACTATTCTGATGTCTATCAATGCAAGATGAATCTGAGTAGGAGTTCAAGTTCAGAGTTGAACTCCAACAGAATTCTGGAGTTCATACTTTGCTTCCTAGCTGGGGGCCACTGGGCAAGGTCATTAGCTACTTGAAACTCACTTACCACATTTATAAAATGGGGATAACAACAGAAACATGCCTGAAAGTGAGGATTGGATAGTTCAGTGAGCTACAGCTAGAAAAACATCCAATACAATGACAATTAGCAACTAGTACTCAACAGATGTTAGTATGGTTACTGCTCTCCAAAGATTAAAAGTCTCAGGTCTCTCTAAGAAGAAAAACTTCTATGCTAAAAATATCATGCAATGTCTAAGAAGAAGCTTAATGGCAATTTATCTTTAAAAAATTATAAAGGAAAGTATTCAAATGGGAAGGAGTTAACTACATAATCTCTAAATTTTCTTGTTGCATTCCAGAATTCTTTAAAATGCAGTTCAATGCAGGGAACCTTTGCCCTTTTGGCAGTCTCTATAGAATGAGCACTGCGTGCTTGAATGATGATTATATACTTAGTAATTTCAGTGTAATTCAGAGTTCACTGTTCAGGTTCATGTCTACAATTCCTTATCTCATTTGTCCTCAGCTGGCCTGATTTTCATTATCTGTGAAGATTCGTGTGGAATGATTTATCAAACTTTCCAACAAAACTCCTAAGGACAGCCAGTTGGTCTAGGAAAAAATAAAATTCCTATGCTGAATTTTATTGTGCCTGAAATATTGCCACTCTGGTGGCTTCTTGCTATTGAAGAGTTCAAAACTCTCCCCAAATTGGTCCTAAATTATATGGCCACTTTTCCCCTCTTACCTCTTTGCTCTTGGCTGTGGAACATGTTTTCTTGCTGTTCCTTCTGTGGGAAATAAAACTATACTCCTCTACCTCTCTGCTCTTTCCTTCAAAGCCTTTCTAAGAGCAGTGTAAATTCCCTGCTCTGGCCAGACAGATTCTCATTCTTTCTCTGTCTCTGTCTCTGTCTCTCTCTCTGTCTCTCTCTCTCTCTGTCTCCCTCTCTCATTCCACCCTACTTCTCTTCCCTTTAAGTCTCCATAGCCTCCATAAACTTGCTGCTTCAGACAACATGATTGTCAATTTCTGGCTCATTTATTTTATGTGTATATTTTGTCTACTCAAGTCAGCTGTACATTGCTTAAGGAAGGCATCACATTTTTTGGCCTCATCTCTGTCTGAGCATGAAGAATTTTAACAGATATTATTCAATTGATTCACCAAAGAATACCACCAGTTTAATGATACTATGTGTTATAGAATTTAAAAAAAATTGCTACCAGTATTCATTTAAGTCTTTTTATGATCTGGTCACTAAGTGTTTTAAAATGGTAATTCATTTAATAGTGTTAATTTTTCTTTAAATACAAACTAAGTACTTACTATGAAAGAGATGGTTTGCAACTATGAGTTAAACATCCTGTAGTCCTCACTTTAACCCTTTAAATTAGCTGTTAGTATTACTATTGTAAAGATAAAGAAACTGGTTCATAGAAAACAATTCCCAAGGTTTGATGCCCACAGATTACATAGATGGAAGTGGATGAAGGTGCAGGTAGAGGTGAAGCTAACATGCAAAGCAAACGAGGCTGATTCTAGAACCCACACTGCACTGCGCAGTGTAGAATCCACACTACCATGCAACACAAATGAGCCAAGACCTGACTTCCTCATAGTTTTTACAATGGCATCTTGATCGCTTCTGGGACTGAACCATGATCCATACACCGTTGGCCTTCTGCTGCTGACAAAGGCACCAGCAGAAAGTTTTATACAGTGCTAGAATTCTTTAAATAATCCAACAGTGGGTGAGAAATTCATTCTAGGATGCCATCAGTGGCCTGCCTGATTTTGTCTGTCATGCAGAGTAGTTCAGCCCTTCCTTACAAATGCTACACAGGGATAATTAGTATTCTAGTGATTTTGAAACAACAAAATCCGAAGATGTACATAAAGAGGATTCAGAGTCTGGCTATGAGTGAAGATTTTGTGCAGAGGTGCCAGTGGGCCAACAGACTGTGAAGAACCCAGTCTGTCCAGATAAATTTATACCACAAAAAATTTTTTCTTTTTTAAGTACATGTTGGTACAATACAGAGTAGTTATATCTGTTACATACATACCACATCGTGATCATTTTTACTCCCCCTCCTCCCCTCCTCACCTTCACATTTACTACCTTCCCCAGATCCCCTAACCATCTCCACAGCGTCTACCTCCTTTTCTTCTTATCTCTTTTATTTTCTTTAAATTGTTTATATTTTAGGTATATTGTAGGTTTCTTGTATTAGAGAACCCAGGCAACATTTAACATTCTGTGCCTGATTGATTTCACTTAACATTTTGGTTTTGAGATCCATTCATTTTCCTACAAATAACTCACATTTATTCTTTCTATCTGAATAGTACTCTATCGTGGATGCACACCATATTTTACTTACCCACTCAAGTGATAATGGCTATATAGGCCACTTGCATAATTTAGCTATAGTGAATTGTGCCGCCATAAACATGTATGCATGTATCACTGTAATAGATGACTTTAACGCTTTCAGGAAGATAAAGGGATCATCAAAAGGAATTTCTATTTTTAGTTTTTGAGATATTTCCAATGGATTCTCTTCTATGAAAATTAATACATAAATAAAGTTCAAACTAAAAGATGGATAATAGGAAAAAAGAGAGAGGAAAAAGTTATTGTATTCTAGTCAGACGATGTATCTAAGTGTACCTTGACTTAGTACAATTGTCCTACATGTTTTATATGGTTTTTTTTTGTCTATTAGTCTGGTTTTTAATCTGTATGTATGATAATAGACTTTATAAGGTCTTACAAGAGAAATAAATTGGATGCTGACAAAATAAAAGGGAGTGGAGGGAAAAGGAAAATAATTGAAATGTGTTATATACATGTATCAATTCTCTACAGTGAATATAATAATTATGTACTGCAAACACGTACTATTAAAAGTCAAAATAATTAAAAAGTGAGAAAAAAAACCAAAAGCATTCTTTTGAAGAAACAAGCAAGGGTGTCCACTCTTACCACTCCTGTTCAATATGGTACTCAAAAAACTAGCACAACAATTAAGTCGGAGGAAGAAATAAAAGTGACTTAAACCGGAAAGGAAGAACTCAAACTGCCCTCACTTGCAGAGGGCATGATCCTTTCACAGAAGATCCCAAAACTCCACCAGAAGACTCCTGGAACTAATAGACACATTCAACAAAGTGGCAGGATACAAAATCAGCACACAAAAATCAATAGCATTCCTGTACACTAACAATGAACCCACTGAGAAAGAAATCCAAAAACAATTCCATTCACAATAGCATTCAACAATTAAATACCTAGATGTCAACCTAGCCAAAGAAGTGGTAGACCATTGTAATAAAAACTATAATGCTCTTAAAGAAGATTCATGAGGACATTAGAAAAATGGAAAGGCATTTCCTACTCTTGGATAGACAGAACCAATATGTAATGTTAAAATGACCCAAGTACCAAAAGCATTATATAGATTTAATGTCATTCTAATAAAAATATCAATAGCATTTTTCAAAGAACTAGAAAAAATTAATTCTGATATTTTATATGGAAGCAGAAGGGAATAGCCAAAGCTATCCTGAGCAACAAGAAAAAAACAGAAGAATTACAATTCCAGACTTCAAGTTTTACTACAAGGATACAGTAATGAAAAGAGTATGCTACTGGAATTAAAACACACATGTAAATCAATGGACTAAAATACAGATGTAGAAACAACCCCAAACACCTTTGGCCATCTTATTTTTTTTCCAAAGGGGCAAAAACATATATGCTGGAGAAAAGATAGCCTTTTATACAAATGATGTTGAGAAAACTGGTTTTCCACATGCAGAAGAATGAAACTAAAAAGGAAGAAACAAGCAAGGGTGTCCACTCTTACCACTCCTGTTCAATATGGTACTCAAAATACTAGCTACAGCAATTAAGTCAGAGGAAGAAATACAAGTGACTTAAACAGGAAAGCAAGAACTCAAACTACCCTCTGTACCCGTCACTCTGTACTAAAATCAAATCAAATGGACCAAAGACCTAGATATAGAACAAAAATAAACAAACACACACAAAAATAAAAACCAGAAACACTAAATTCTAAATCTGCTGGAAGAAAAAATTTATAAAACTCTTGCAGACATAGGCCCAGTGAGAACTTTCTGAACAAAACCCCAGTTACCCAAGATATAATCCCAAGAATCAACAAATGCAATTATACCACACAAAAGTCTTATGCACAGCAAATCAGACAACTAAGAGTGAAAAAACAATGTGTAGGATAGGAAAAAAGTTTTTCCAATTACTTCTTGGATGAAGGAGTAATATCTAGAATATAGAAAGAACTAAAAAATGAGAACCCCAAAATTAAAAGATCCAATAAAAATAAGCAAATAAAATGAATAGAGACTTCTCAGAAGTACAAATGGCCAGTTAGTACATAAAAAATGTTCAGCATTAGTGACACACAAATCAAAGAAAGCTATTAGTGACACACAAATCAAAGAAAGATTGAGATTCCATCTTACTCCATTAGTTAGCTATTAGTGACACACAAATCAAAGCTATTAGTGACACACAAATCAAAGAAAGATTGAGATTCCATCTTACTCCGGTAAGAAAGGACTCGAAAAACAACAAATGCTGGTAAGGTTTCAGCAGTGAGTTTGTCATCGATGGTGTTTTTGTCTGCTTAAGGTAAGGTCTTTCTATATCTATTTTTGTCAAAATTTTCATCATCAATAGAATTTGGAATTTCTCAAAAGATCTTTCTGCATTTATTGATAAATCTTATGATTTTTGTCCTTACATCTATTTATGTGTTACATTACATTTATTGATTTATATATGTTGAACCATCCATGCATCCCTGGGATAAAGCCAACTTAGTCACAATGTATGATCTTTTTAATGATTTGTTACTTTCTGTTTGCAAGCATCTTGTTGAGGATTTTTTCACATCTATGTTCATTAAAGAAATTGGCCTGCAGTTTTCTATTTTTGTTGAGTCCTTGTCCAATTGTGGTATCAGGGTAATGCTAGCTTCAAGGAATTAGTATGGCGGTGTTCCTTCCCTTTTAGTTTCATATAAGACTTTGGGGAGTCTTAACAGTAGATCTTCCCTGAAGTTATAGTAGAATTCTGTGATGAACCCATTAGCTCCTGGGCTTTTCCTTCTTAGGGTTTTTCTTACTTCCTTTATTTCACCATCTGTTATTTTCTGTTCAGGTTTTTATATCTTCTTGGTTCAATTTTGGTAATTCACGTGCATCCATTTTGTTTACATTCTCCAGTTTATTAAAATACTCATTTTTGAAGTAGTTTTTAAATTAATAATCTCAATTTCAATGGTACATTTGATTTTACCTTTTTCATTTTTGACTGCACTGATACAAGTCTTTTCTTTCCTCTTTTGGTAAATTTGGCTAAGAGTTTACTAATCTTGTTTATCCTTTCAAAAAACCAACTCTTTGATTCACTCAGTCCTTTGGAATTTTATTTTTGGTCTCCATTTCATTATTTTCTGCTCTGATCTATATAATTTCTTTCCTTCTATAAGATTTAGATTTGTATTTCTCTTGTTTTTCTATGATGTTGAGGTGCATGAAGAAAATGGTCTGAACAGATATCTATGGATTGCTTTACCCAGCAATAGAATATACATTTTTCTCAGTCACATTCAGAACTTTCTCCAAAATAGACCATAGCTTGGGCCATAATGTATGTTTAAACAAATACAAAATAATTGAAATGGTCTGAATGCTATAAGATCATAGCATGATGAATCTAGAAATCAATAGTAAAAGTAACCACAAAAAACATACAAACACATAGAGATTAAGTAATACACACTTCAATAATCAATGGATCACAGAAGAAATAAGAAAGTTTCTAGAATGAAATGACAGTGGCAGCACAACATACCAAAATCTATGAGACACAATGGAAGCAGTTCTAAGAGGGAAATTTATAGCTGTAAATAAACATATTAGAAAGGTTTTCTCAGAAATTTCATTTCCAAATAATGCAATAAGATAAAAGCAATAAAAAGATAAGTCTAAGCAGTAGAAGGAAAAGAATTCTCTCAATTTTTTGCTTCTAGTTACATATATTGAAATCACTGTCAGGAGACAATTGGAAAAATTATACTGAAATCTTACCTTTGTGCCAGCATGCCAAATAACTTCTGGGTTAACTAGAGAAAAAGAAAAAAGAAAAGAACCCTTAGTTAGTGAAAATCATCTTCTTCAGGAGACTTGTGTTCACCCTAGGTTGATCTGATTGAGCACTCATCTGTATACCTGTTGAATTGGAGATGTTTGAGACAAGAGATTTGTTTTATGATGTTATTTTTTATATAATACACAACTCAAAAAAATACACACAGTGCACAGTAAGAAGTCTCCTTTCTGTACCCCTTAGCCATCCAGTTCCTATATCCAGAAGCAATTTGGTTATTGGTTTATGAATCCTCCTAGAAATAATCTCTGCAAACACATGCAAATAGGCACACAGAACCCCACATGCAGAGAAGATTCCCTTAATAGGTACAAGAGAGGTGCCAAATTTCAGTGTAAACTTTTATATTAACTATTCTCTTCATTGTCTAATCATTGTAGACCCAATGATTTTGAAAACATTGCTGTAGTGTTTTCCAGAGTTGTTTTTTAGAGAAATATAAAACTATACCAACTCTAAACCCTTTGCAACCCTTCAACCATAAGAATAGGAATAAGTGAATGAAGCAACCTTTATACTCATGCTCTCTGTTCTAGATTCTCATGTGGCAAGGGCTTCTATTTGGGGAGCAAATGGCTGAAGTTCTGTGAAATGTCTTCCAAACTTAGGGATCACTTGTAAAGATATAGATAAGTATATTCTGAAATCCCTCCTAGATATGAGAAGTTATTAATCATTACCGTTTAATGATCAGTGTTCCTTCTATGCCTTTTATCTTTTTCCAAAGCTCCTCTTGACTCTATCCACTGACTTGGACAAAACACATTAATTTGGGCTAATTGGCCTGTCAGAACTAATGAGAAGTCTAAATTACAGCATATATTAAAACAATTATAGGCATCTGTGTAACTATGGAGTGAGCATTGGATCATGCATCTGAAGGCTGGCATTTAATTAAGTACAAGCTTTGTGATGTTATGTGTCACTGGACCAGTGCATTACCTCTCTGAGCTACTGCTTTACCATCTGTAAAATAGGAACAAGGCTTATCCAACAGAATCATTGTGATAATTAAATATATAACATAGAGTTATTTAGTACATTGTACGTCAATGCACCACACACATGTAATAAACATTTTTTAGTCATTTTAATTAGATAAATAATGTTGCCTAATGTAGTGCTTTAGGGAACCTTCCTTAAATGTAGAGAAGAGTGTGACATTTGCATATTTATTTATGTTAATGTGCTCCCATGTTGCTTCATAACTCTTCTACATAATTTAAATTTCTTGCCAAAATAATTAGTTTAACAAATCCTTTCTTATAAGGTATTGTAAAAGGGACCAGTTCCTTTTATTACTACTAGAAATTCTAAACAGATGTTTTACTGTAGCTTTACCTTGTTAAAGCAAAAAACCAAAAAAATTGTCACTCTGGACTAACAAAACCTTTCAGGGAATAAAATTAATAAAATAATATTGGGATTTTGGTGATTCAAAATAAATGGAATCCTATTATTATCACTTGAAGCTGAAATGAAATTTTTAAAATGGAAAATAAAATAGGACAGAAATGACTTTAAGGAAGAAGTGGCAGTTTTACTCTTTTATTTTTTTGAGACAGAATTCTTCAGACATATAAAAGCCTCAAACAAGGCAACAATGACTCAAGACCGAATTGAAACAGGTGTCACATTCAAGCTACATCTGACATTGCACCTCAAGGACTCTTGTTCTGCTGTTAAGGTTGAAGAAATAAACAAGAAGCATTTGAGAGTTCTGTTAGGCAGGAGGAAATGTAGTTAAATGCTGATAAATCTATAAAGTGGAATTAACCCAAAATGAAAACCCAATGGGAAGGAAAAGGAGTTGTCTTTTTTCCCCTATCACAGATTTTTCTTGTTAAAATGTCATTATTTCTAACACTACTACAAATTTATGAGAATTCAGGATAATGCAATCTTTTCTCAACTGACATTATTTGTTCATTCCACACATATTTACTGAGCTCTACTCAATGCCAGGCATAATACTGGATTCTAGAAGTGGAGCCATTAATAAAATGGAGGATGTTTCCTATCCCATGGAGCGTCCATTCTAGAAGCCGGATTGTGTCAGGTGAGCAAAATCCAGGTGCTAGGCATTCCAAAATGGGAGGGGGATGATTGTCAACCACTGCCATCTTTCCTGGATGTTTGAGAGACTTGAAAACCTTGGCAATCTTTAGCTCCAGTCCTGACTTTAAAAGTTATATACATCTAGAAAGTGAAGAAACATACAAAGCACAGAGGTGCTCTGAATCTGAGTGCATTTGAAGGGATCATACCACTTACCTGGAAAACCCACTGGCCCCTCCTTTCATCAAACAGAGAATGACAAAGCTGGCAAACTGATCCAGTGTGTCAGGAGTATTCTAAGGCAGCCTGAGTCCTCAGTCGGCCCTGTCTCTTCATGAGTACATTCCTACTTGTCACACTGTGTCTTCCTATCTTCTCCCCAGGAAACTATGGCCTCTCTCACCCTAAACCCAATGCTGGAACAGCAGCTAAGATATTTTAACTCTGCTCTGCCAACACCATGTAGCAAGGGAACAAGGAAACAGACTGATTAGCAGAGGCAGTAACAGCCTGAGGTCAGAGGAGAAGACCCATGATTCCTAATATGCAAAAAGGCTGGTGGCATCTGGGGAGACAGAGGGACTCCTCTGTGTTTTGAAGAGGGAAATTTTAAACATATAAAGCCATACTGAAAACCATTAGAGGCAGCAGAGTGTTAGCTGAACAGTGACCTTTTCTTCCTACTTTCCTGTTCCTTCCCATATTGTGTGAAAGAACTCTAACCTTCATGCTGGAACTCTCCAAGGGAACTTCTGATCCTGATCTTTTCTTATCGAAAATTTGCCATGCATAGTTTTCACTAGGGCATGAGGTCATGGAGGCTTCAGTCACAAGCTCCTTGACAGAGTGTTTGTTGCTCTTGACTAAAGATTTCATTTCCATAGCAAAGACAAATATATATATATATATATATATATATATATATATATATATATATAGGAACTTTTTGAAGTCCACTCTGGTTTTGCAGGGGTGAAGATCATTTTGTTCTCCACTCTCCTTTCTGATTATATCCAGAGAGGTGAATCCACAGATTACTTGAGCCAAGTCAAACTTTACAGATTACCTAACCTGATCTTATGCATGAAGCAACTGATAAGAAGGTTAAGTAACTCTCCTTGGTCATGAAAAACAACCCAACCCTACACATATTCCACCAGATACAACAATACACTAAAAAACACTTCCAACAGAACTTAAAGGAAAAGAAATTTCATAGGGAGATTGGTAAAGTTGCCAGGTGGCTAGGGTTTGGTTTGAATTTAGCACAATCATGTGCTAAAGATTTGATTTTTAGATGGTGGAGTCTTTTTTCGAAGTGATTGGATCACAAAGGCTCTTACTTCATCAAGTGGATTAATCCATTGATGAGCTTATAATTTGATAGTATTATTGAGAAGTAATGGAAACGTGAGGTGGAGCCTAGTTGAAGAAAGTAGACCATAGGAGTGTGACTTTAGGGACTATATGTTGTCCCTAAACCCTTCATCTCTGAGATTTACTCACCCTGTCCACTTCCTGGCTCCCATGAGGTGAGCAACTTTTCACCACCATGCACTTCTGCCATGAAGTTTCTGTCTCACCATAGCCTAAAAGCAGTAGGGGCTGGCTAACCATGGAATGAAACCTCTGAAGTTGTAAGCCAAAAGAAAACCTCTGTCTTACTTTCTCATTGCTGGAGAAAAGTACCTGACACCCACAACTTAAAGGAGGAGAGGTTTACTTTGGTTCATAGTTTGTAGAGGTTGCAGTGCACAGCCAACTGGCCCCAAGGCAGGGCAGCACAGCAGAGGGGCATTGCAGAGGAGAAACAGTCCATGGCAGAGCAGGCAGGAAGCAGTAACCTTTTCTTCTTTCTCTTTTTATTCCATCCAGGCTAAGCCTCTTGGTTAGTGACACCCCCACCTAGGGTGGATCTTTTCTTTTCAGTAAATCTGTCATCCATACCTAGAATTATGCTTAACCAATCAGTGAACTAATCCAGTATCAAACACCCTTTATCACACACCCATGACCTAGCTACTTCCCAAAAGCCCTACCTATAAGCACACAAGGCTTTAGGGGGACATCTAGTCATAAGCTATAACATCCTTTCTCTTTTAAATTGTTATTTTCAGGTGTTTTGTCACAGTAACAAAAAGCTAAGACACATGTACACAGACACAGGAAGATCCTGCCTTAAGAGTGGCCTAAGTCTGATGTTGAGGCATTTTGGATTATACTCAGAATATTTCTAAAGGTTGTAGATAGCGTAGTTAAGCATAGAGTTGTCCTTGTGACCTGTTGTGTTTGAGAACTTTGGTTCATGTAGGATGCCATATTGAATAATCAAAATCTAAAATTTGCATAATACTTGATACATAATATCATCCTAGTCAATAGCAAGAGCATGCTGTGATATATAGTATAGAAAACTTAACTTGGACAATTGTGGACAGACACCCTTCATCACAGTGGATTTCTAAAAGTGATTCTGAGTAAAGATAACTACAATAAAATGAGCTCTAGTTGCCATAGGAACATAATCTCTGGTATTTGGTAGCAGTGTTGTAAGTGTGTGTGTGTGTGGGGGGGGTATATTCTTGACCAGAAAAGAGTCCCAGTAGACAAGTGGATAAAAGCAATTTGTTCACACAGCACTACTACATAATTCATTTGGTTTAGAGATGATTTATTAGCTCTCCTATGAATTAATTAAATATTTAATTTTCTATCATTTGGTTTGCATCTTCAGAATTTAGAAGGACTTTGAGGTGCTCATTTGAATAACCCAGTTCCCTTTAATATGCTACCCAACAGCTTTGAAGTGTTTCCTTTTTCTCCCCTTTGGAAAATGTCTCCAGAGCAAACAGAATCATTTAAAATAATTCTGTTGTCCAGAATTTCTCTGGATATGGTGATAGTAGTCAAGAAAATTTTTAAAAAACATGAGCTACTGCTATGACTTTCTTCATCTTCTGCTCTTCCCTCCTCAGTTTTTTAAAGACAGCTGGTCACCTCTTGGTTAAAAGCACCAGCCCTTAGAAACAGTAAGAGCTGTTACTCAGCCTTAATTTTCATGGGACCTACCTGGCCCTTCATGGCTGAGGCTTTTGAGCACTTCACACTTCACTGAAAAACATCAAATAATTAGCAGAGTTTTAGAATGGGCATTGTGTGAAAGAGTTAATGGAGTTATTAAGACAAGCATAAGCAACAGCCTGGCTGTTGTTACTTTCTTCTAAAATATGTACATTGTCATTGGAAATGCTGAATAAATGGGGAATTAATTATGGCTGTTGATTAGGCAGCTGGATAATTGGGACAAAGTATAGTGCCTGGATAGCACAAGAAGACAGAAATGACACTGGTTAATGTAAAATTTGCTGGCTTGTTTCCTTTCTAAAGATCTGAATTTCAATGACAGTCTTTAAGTAGTCCCCCAATTGTGTGTTATATGTATAAATGTGTTTGGAGAAATTCCTTGTCCAGGGACTTAAGAACATCTCAAAATGAAACTGTTAGTATACCTGAACAAAGTACTAATTGTTAGTATACTGAAACAAGGTATGAGGCAGCCACTAAAGAACAATCACAGAAGGATAGTGCTCTAGTTTTTAGCAGCTATCTGTCCTGATACTGACAAGAATGGGGTTAGCAAATGTATGCCAAAGAGACAAGGGTCCTTTCTTTATGGAAAGGGGAGAAATTGTATTTATAAAGCAGGGAGAAATTTACAACTGTTTTATTTTTGCCATTACTCACTTTTAGGAATCCTAATTTCCAGTATTCAGCAATATGTTTTTATCATGATGTGTTAAAAACTGCCCTCTCTTTACTACTATGAGGAATATAATGTTCCAAAACATAATTTCAAGTAGGTTCTACAAAACACTTACTTTCTTCTTTTAAGTAGCCACTGGTTAAAAAAAAGTTCTGAGCAATACTGAGTCCTGAATGGCCTCTAGGTGCTTTCCCAGTGCATTTTTGATGTAGTAAATCTCTAAGAAATCCTGCAGCAAAAATAATGATCTAAAATGGTTACACCTTTTTTTTCCCAAATTTACTTGGCTGTGGAATCCATCTGTTAGATTATAACTATGAGCCTCAACACTTTGTAAAGCCCAGTTCTAGAGCAGAAAGTCACAGTACATTGTCTTTGAGAAAGCTCTGCTACTTTACACAAGATGACATCACACCAGTCTAGTTAATGACTGAGTGGAATATATTATTCCACTATGATGCAGTTACATTGCTTACGTAAACTTTTTCCTTATACTGAGCCTAAGCCTGTGTCACAGGAACTTTCATTCATTGTTACTAATCCTAGTCCCTAGAGCAGTACAAAGTGAAATTTCTTCCCACTTGACAGTCTTTCAAAAATCTAAAGATAGTGATCATGTGTCTGTTGAATTAGTAATGCTTCAGGTAACTAACTTTCTTCTCCAACTCTTTGTTTTGTGACATGATTTCCAGTCTCTTAGCATCTTAGCTGTCCTACTCAGTCATGCTGCTCTCTAGTTAATGTCCTTAAAAGGTAGCCCAAGAACTGCAGGTATGACAGTGTTTTAGATACAACGTGAGCATGAAAGAGGACAGTGAGATTATTACCTCCATCTATCTCAACCCTTACGTCAAGGATTGTTACAGGTTTGGTTTCTAGAAAGCAGATGAGATGGAGACTGTGTGGGAAATTTATAGAATGCGTGTTTGCAACTGACAACCATGAAATGGGGAGGAGGGACACATGATAGGGCAAAGGGAGAAGCTGATCTAGGATGCATGGAAGTTGTCTCTTGAACTTAGCTAAGCTTTTGTTGACCAAGTCAGGGTGAGAAAGTTGGGTTTTTCTATGTCACTCTTTCCTACCATCTATCAGCCATTGGATAAAGGTCACCTCCAACAGGTAGACTATTTTCATGAGAAGATAGCTGAGGCTGGTAGTTAGTCATGGTTTTGATAGCTGAGGAGAAAGTTTTTCATTGCTGAAGGGTATTCTGGAAAGCACATGATAGGAATCAAGACACAGATAAATCAGGACCTTAGAGACTTTGGTTAGGATCTTAGGTTAACTGCATTTGAAGACCTTTTAAAAGTTTAAAGTAGAAGAGCATTATGACTGAGTCTGTATCTTTAACAGTTAGTTCTTGCTGTTGCATAAAACCTGAATGGAGCAAGGGTATGGCAGGGGAAGTAGTTAGAAGGCTACCGAAGAAAGTCATCTGAGAGTTGTTTATAACTTGGACTAGAATGAGGGCAGTGAACATGGAGAGAAGTGACCACCTTTGGGGTCTATTTCAGATGTGGAGTGGTTAGGTTTGAGGAATGAATTGAAACTGGTTGCCAGAGGTTATATTTGATTCAGGGGCACTGGAATGAACAACTAAAAGAATAAGGGAGTGTTTACCAAGAGAAGAAATCCTGGAGGAGGGGCTATTGGGGATGAGAGCAGGGAGAGGACGTGCGAAGTTTGATGAGTATGAGGCATCCAAGTGAAAATATAAAGTAAGCAGTTATAAATATAGATCTGGAGCTCAAAAAAGAACTATGAGCTGGCAGTATAAATTTGGGAGCCTATGGCTGCTTACTGAGCCCATGGGGATAGATAGATATTAGAACAAGAGTTTATAGAAGCAAAAGGGAAGGAAAAAGCAGAGGACCCAGGACAGAGACTTGAGGGACACAAACTATGATGGGCTGCTTAGTTGGAGGTGAAAAACAGAAAAGATTGAGATGGAAAGAGCAGTAAAAAGACTAGAGATGAAGCCAAAATGTACAGTACCATAGAAGCCAAAAAGAAATAAATACTGCTAAATAAGTACTGAAGAAGAAGAGAAAGAAGAGAGTCAGTGCTAGCATCATATGAAGCTGGGAGCAAAGTGACAGAAGGGTAGTTATTGCTGACATTAGTATGCACCACTTTAGATAGATATAAAGCCATGAAAGAAGAGTAAAAATTGTTTCAGTTCTTGTTTTTGTCATTACTGTTATCTTTTCAGAATATATGGCTTGATGGTGATCTGCCATCATGTTGGCTCTGCGAAGGTGTGTGGTCCAAGCTGTAACATTCATTTACTGTCATCATTTCCTGTAGCTGCTGTAATAAATTACAAAAAAACTGGGTTTCCTAAAAGTACAGCATTTACTCTTTCCTACTCTGGGAGTTGGAACTCTGAAATCAAGATGTCAAGAAGGCTACATCCCTCCGGAGGTTATAGGAAAATATCTGTTCCCTGGCTCTTCCAGCTCCTGGTTCCTACTGACATTCCCTGGCTTGTGCTGACCTCATGCCACTTTGTGGTTATATTACCTCTTTTGCATAGGGGTCAAATTTTCCTCTGCCTCTTAGGAGGACACTTGTGGTGGCACGTCAGCACTATTTTTCTTGGAAATCTCTCTACCTAAAGATTCAAATCCACCACTTATAAGATCTATTCTACACACAACTATGTAGCATAACTAGCTACTTTTCTGCCAGGACATAAAATATTATTTTTCCATCAGTTTCCAATAAAATGTTGAGCCCTCATCAGAAGTGCCTTCAACATTTATCTTTCTGCCAATACTTTGTTCAAGGCAATCAAGATGTTCTGCTCTTGTGCATATCAAAAGTCTTCCAGTCTCTGTTATATACTTCTGAGGTCATTTACATATTTTTCGTATGTGTTACAGAAGTATGCTACTTTCCAGTGCCAAAATCTAGACTAGTTTCCTATGACTGGGCTTCTCTTCCCATCACAGGACTGGTTGAGAAGCAGACATATGCTCTAGGACCCAGGGTCTTCCTGGGATTTTTAAATGACTCATCTCAGGAGAGAAAAATGGTTATTTATTCTCCCATTAGGCTTGTTATACTGTAAGCCTAGAGTTCTGGGCATCCAGATGCACTGTAATGTAGAAAAAGTTTATTCTCTTGACAAAACAAGGAAGTGCAGACACCACAAAGCACAGGTAGGAGTCAGATACAGAGTGAAGGTCCATTCGGAATCTATTTCCTGTATCATTTTATCCTTAAGGTCAGGACCAACCCTGAGAGATGCATGTAGTGGTTGGATCAAAGATTGAGAGTCAGCTAAGGAGTCTAGAAAGGAGTGAACAGATGGACAGAAGGACCTTGGGAGAATGTGATCTTCCAGAGGATAAGAGAGACACAGAAGCTCAAGAAGAAAGAGGCAGTTGAGTGCCTCAAATGCTGCACAGACACTGGAAACAAGGACCAACAGGGCTTTCCAGGCTCAGCAACTGAGAGTGATTGGTTAGTGCCAAGGAAGCATCGTTCCAGGGAATGGTGGGACTGAGACAGGATTAGAAATGGCCCCAAAGTGAGTAGGAGGCGAGAAGGTCCAGAAGAGATTGACAGCATATTTGGAAAGATGAGCTTTTGGTAAGAGGATGAAGAAAATGGAGCAGATACAGATAGGATATGAGGAAGGAAGATGAGGACTTCTATTTTCTCTATAAAATGTAAGACCAAGTTATTACAGTTCAAAAGAAAAAAGCAGTAAATTTGAAGGAATAGTGGATGGGCATGATATACAGAAGTTCAGATAGACAGGAATTTAAAGAAAATGGAGAAGATATTAAAGTTACTGAGGAAGGTAGAAAATTACCTTAATCATAAAACATCCAAAATGGCCTGGCAATTTGAGAGCCTGGTTGAGAAAAACCTGCAAACCTGGTAGCTTAAACTGGTGCACATATTCAGCTCCAGACAATAAAAGTCTCAAGGCCTCAGAGAAGACCATTAATCCATACCTCATCCAGTCAGAATACTTTTAACTAGATGAGCTTTTCAGATTCTTTCTTCCTTTAACTAACAACAGTCTGGGAGCAATATTCTAGCCCTTTCAAAGGGGAAGAAAACAGACAGCAAAGATGACTTGGAGGTGCTGCAAACAACGTTAGACAGGGACAAAAGTTCCTAGGAACTAACATCCTCAGCTTTTCTGCCCTACTCACTAAGAAAACATGGCTTGCCAGGTCAGTCTCTGGGTTTGTGGTGCTGAGTGGCAATTAAGTAGAAAGAGCTAGAACTGGAGAAATTGAAGTGGGAGGGTGTTGCATATAGTTGAGATTTACTCTTGATCAAGTAAAAACAGAAAGACAAAGGAAGAAACATGGAAGTCTATGCTAGTTCTAACAGAGTCAGTTTGCTTGAGAAGCTGAGAATAAAAAAGAGGGGTGATGGAGAAGCTGCCTTCCAGTGCAGGGTATTAAACATGAAAGAGGTAGATAGAGATGACTGTTAAGGTGTTTCAATTTATGTTTAGAATATATACCCTTTGTGAGGTTATTTTAAAGGTATCTTTCACATTTATGCATTCTTGCAGTTGTTCCAGTCTATCTTTTAAACAACATTTATCTAGCAAAAAGCCTTGGAAAATAGAGATAGTTTTTCCCTCCAGAGCACAGAGCATGAATGCTCACTATGCAAATATAAAAGATTCAGGTTCCTTACACTCAAGTTTTCTCTCATGTAACACAGGCGGTACATGTGTATCATTCATTTTTTCCTGTTGGTGGCACCATGTGAGAACTGAAACTAGAGCAAAGATACTACGCTATTGCTGTGAAAAATAAACTGTTCCTCACCTCAGACCCATGAATCTCATGTCTTCTCTAGCATACACGGCAGATTGAAAGTATGAAAAGCAAAATAAAAAACTCAGGTCCTTCATACTTCTTAACAGTACCATCCGTTCATCTATTTGTCAGCTTCTTAAATTACTAAAGCACAGGTTTGAATTACTTAACTCATATTTTTCTGACAAACAGCTTAACATCATGGAAAGACCAGGCTATATTAGCAAGTTTCAATCATTCCTTCTCTGTTCAGGTTATATCCACCTTGTTTTCCTGTCGCTGGACACTCTTAACCTATAATAAGATGTTAATACCAAAGTATGATTTCTCTTTCTTTCTTTCTACCTGCCACCGTCAGAAAGATGACTCTAATACCTTTAAATAGTATACAACTGCAGCCAAATTTTTAAATACATGAGGAAAACAAGTTAAAAGAGAAAATAAGGACAAGAGAAATAAAAACAAAATTAGGCATGTTGTCATGTCTTGGAAACAACTTACAGATTTGGTTTGAGCTTTTTTGCAGACATTGCAGAGATGAAAATACGTAAGGTTCAAATGTACTTGATTCTCATGTGCTTGATTAAGTTCATTAGCAGCTCTTCCCTACATAAGCTTTGTATCCGCATAAATCTGATTTAAGTGTGAATTGCTAAATCCAAAGATGGTTTCTATTTTTCCCACATGAACATTATTGGAGAAAGGAAAACTGGTTTGAGATTTAACTCTACAACTTATTTATTTATATGCATTTGCTACAGCCCCTTAATGTTTCTGTCTCTATATTCTGCTGTTTATAAAATAAGATAAGACAAACTCATAGAGCTCATACATATCTTGACTTCATTCAAATATGTACAGAGCACTCACAATGTGCCCAGTTCTTTTCCCAAGAGCTGAGATAATAGTGAACAAAACAAGCTTGCCTGGTCTCATGGAGTTTATATCAGGCAGGAGAAATAAGTCTGAAACAATTTTAAAATAGACTATATCAGATGATGATAGCATAGAAAAAATAAATCAGGGAGGGACACAGTGAATGCTGAGAGGACAAGAGGATTGCATTGTTAAAAACTTTATTGAGAAGATACCATCAAGCAGAGATCTGAAGGGGAGGAGTGGGCCAAATGGAATAATGAAGAAGAGTATGCCATGCAGATGAAACCATAAGTGCAAAGGATCTGAGGCACAAGAATTCCTAGTGTCCCTGAAGATCAGTGAGGGGGCCAGTGTGGCTGAGCAGAGTGAACAAGCTTAAAAACTGGAAAAGATAGTTTGAAAATTAACAAGAAACCTAACAATGTAAGTCCTCCTAGGCCATCAAAAGGACTTTTATTCTGAGCATGATGAAGAGCTACTGGGGAGTTTTGGACAGAGGGGTGACAGGACTTCACTTTTATTTAAACAGAGTGACTCTGGCTATTAGAATAAAATGATGTGGGGTAGGGGTTGGAAAGGAAACAAAAGCAAAAGCAATACTGAGGCAATTGCAACAATCACGCCAAGAATAATTGGTGACTTAGTCCAAGGTCTTAGGAGGTGGGAAAAAATAATGGCGAAAAGTTGATGAAAAAAATTAAGTGATGCTTAGGAAAAGAAATTTGAAAATTATGACTTCCAATACAAATATCAAGAATTACATTTTCTGTTTTTGTTTGTTTTGCAGTACAGGAGTTTGAATCCAAGGCCTTTGCACATCTCAGCCCTTTATTTAATTTTTAAATTTAATATGCATGCATGTATCTATCTACCTATGTATGTGTATATTGTGAGAAAGGGTCTCCCTAACTCACTAAACTGCCAAGGCTGGACTTATTCTGTGTTTTGAAGGAAATTTCTCAACATAATTTCATGACATGCCATCATTTATATAAAGTCTTTGACATCCAAAAAAGAGGGCATTTGACTAGAAACCAACTTAATAACTTAAATGTGAATCAGACAAGGAAGGAAATACAACCCAAGTTCATTTTCAAGCTATAATTTGGTATGTTTTGATCTTTAAATTTTTCTCTAATTTCCTTTTTAAAACTGCAAACACTTATTGTTTTATAACTGGCATGTTTTCTTATTCTTTAAATACAATGGGAATCATCTCAGGAGCCATGTAGACTATGGCTCAGGATTGTCTAACCAGAAAATGGGAGAGGGGAATGTTTATCCATGTGTTTCTACTTCTCCCCAACTGTTCCTTGGATGCCCATGGGTGTTAAGACCCCTTAAGCGTGAGTCAGGGTAGTTGAATGTGTTTCTGTGGATACCCCAGGTAGTGTGGTGGAAAGGCCCAAAGCACAAAGCAAAAGAAAAGCAGGGAAAATGAGAGGTGGTGCTGTCAGTGTGCACTGACAGATGCAACAGCAACTGGCACAAACATGATGATAAGTGGGACCCGGGACCTCTGCATTCACAGCAGGCAGCAGCCTGGAGTTCATAAAATTGACTGCAGAAATGTTTTCTAGAGCCCAGTATCAGAAAATAATATGATGGCTTCTTAACAAATTCATCTATGACTTACTGAACAGTCAACTGGAGTTAGGGAAAATTTAGTTTTCTAGACAGCACATGCTACTTTCCAGCTTGTGATATCTCCAAAGGTAAAATTCCTTATGTGCTAATGGAAAGCAATACTCACCAGGTGGTATAAAAAATTAAATTAGATGATAAACAGAAATTTACATACACAAATATCTATAATCTGTGCCCTGCTCTCTGTCTCTCCATCTCTCTCTCTGTCTCTTTCTCTCTCTCATACATAGAATGTACATGTAACTTTATAAAACATGGATCCCTATGGGAAACGCTCCAATCACTCCCATTGCCGTGCTGAGCAGAACTCCAACAGGGTATCTTAGCCACTTCCCTGTTGCTGGGACACAATACCCGACACCCATCACTTAGGAAAAGAAATTTATTTTGGTTCATATTTTCAGTCCATGGTCAGCTGGCTTCAAGGCATGGTGGAAGGACCTGGGTAGAGAAGAGCTGCTCACATCATGGTGGCCAGGAAGCTGAAAGAAAAAGGAGGAGCCAGGGAAGGAGCTAGTCACCTGACTCTTCAGACCAAGCCCAACACTTAACAGCACATTCAGGCCCTGAACTCACCAGTGGATAAGTACAATGTCCCCATTATGCAATTGCCTTCCACACACCTGAGAACTGTGGGAGACACCCCTGATCTAAAACATAATATGGGTTAAGGTCCTTGGGTAAGACTCAGACAGGATTCACGGATTCTACAGTTAGCACAACCAGTTTCCTCTTTCCTCAAAAGTAGCAGAGTTGAGGTCTGGATCTCTAGTTCCTCTACACTGACCCTCTTTCTGTTAACAATTAGTGATGTCATCAAAGAATTCCACTATGGCCTCTAAGATGCTTCTTTATAACAACATGCAGTGTGGATTCCACAAAAACCCACTTGCTTATATTGCCAAAACCCCCTATACTTATATTGTCAGAGAAAACCAGTGACAACAGCCAACTTTCTCTATAGTTTTGCTTTATTACGAGTAATCCACAATCTTCAACAATGGAAAATGTTAAGTTATTAACAGTCCTTTAAAAGTTTCACTTCTTGGGGCTGGGGATTTAGCTCAGCGGCAAAAGCACCTGCCTGGCAAGTGCAAGGTCGTGAGTCCGGTTCCCGGTACCGGAGAAAAACCAAAAAAAAAAAAAAAAAAAAAAAAGTTTCACTTCTTTCCTTTGATTATCTCATTGCACTTTTAAAAAGGAAAAGATTATAATTTACAATTATAAATTTATGTTCTAAGTAATGTCTTCTTTCCTTAATTTAATTTTGATACATTTCAAGTTATATCTTATATACTGTACATGACAAAACCACATTTCAGTTATGAAAGTAATATATTTTGGTTTAAAAATATGGAAGCTAAAGAAAAGTGTAAAGATCAAAATACTCACTGATGTTCAAGTTTCTCCCTTCCTCCATTTGCTCCACTGGTGAAAGGAGTGTGAGATAGGCTCTTACCTACCTTCTTCCATTGACCTGGGACTGCAGTGGCTAGTGGTAAGAGTCAGAGTTCAGCTCTTCCCTTCCTCCATTGACCTAGGACTGTGCAGCTGCTGAGAGAAATTTGAGATCTGCCCTTCCCTCCCTCCACTGGCTCAAAGAACTTCCAGAACCCTAGTGACACAGTAGAACCCTGGATAAAGTGCACAAGATGGACAGGCAGAACTAGAGGTATGGAAATGATTCATGCAACAGTAATAATACAAACGAACCGGTGGTAAGTTAGAACCAGTATTGTGCTTGGGAATATACTTCAGGAATAGAAGCAGGTGGGCAGTACCACCACCTTCTCTTTTCTTGTATTTTCTCTTTTTTTTCTCCCCCCTTTTTCTTTTCTAAATGACTGGGGAGAACTCCCACCACAGAACACTAATCCCATCCCCCAAATCCACAGACAAAGATCAAACTAAACCCAGCAAAAACCCACCTGTAATCTTGGCCAAAGTATACCTTACTGGGATCTGACTTGGACCTACCACCAAACTATAGAAAGTAGAGAAATTTCACTATTTTCATTTTTGTTTGTCTGATTGGTTTCTCTCTTGATATTCAGCTGGATTAGTGTTTTATTTTGTTTGTTGTTGATGTTTGTTTCTTTTATGTTTGTTTATTTTTCCTTTCTTTTCTCATTTTCTCTCTGTTCTGTTTTGTCCTGTTTTGTTTTTCTTTTTGTATGTTGGGGGTTTTCTTGGTAGGGGGGGTATTTTTGTTTACTTTTTTCTTTTTTCCTTCTTTTCTCTTCTCCTTTTTCTTCCTTCCTTTCTCTCTCATTAATGACTTGGATCTCTAACCTTTCCTTTTGTGTTAGTCTACTCATCCTCTTCCATTTTTCATCAACTATCTTCCTGACTTTATGATACTTTCATGTGAATAAATATTGTCTCTTCTCTTTCTGGTTCACTTCAAAATTCCTAGGCCTTTGCCTCCAACTCTTTCCTCCTGTGTCCTACAATTACCCAAAACCTGGATGATCATCCTGTGCCCTTCAGTCTTGCTCCTACTATATGTAACCTCATTTTTCTCTCCATCCAACCCCCAATCCTCTTCATCCCCACATGCATAACCAAGTAAAATCACTCTACTCAGTGGAAAATCACTGCATACAAGTTCCTGGTATAAGTTGGATTATATTATGTATCTGTATACCTT
The DNA here is from genome assembly GCF_000276665.1 of Chinchilla lanigera. NCBI lineage: Eukaryota > Metazoa > Chordata > Mammalia > Rodentia > Chinchillidae > Chinchilla > Chinchilla lanigera. The sequence goes on from NW_004955411.1 coordinate 15,282,753, forward strand.
CCTCTTATGGTTATAGATATCAGGCTAATAGTTACAACAGTTGTCAGCAACCAGGCTATACTTGAGTCTATTGCTATTGCCAACTGGACCACTTTAACTGGGATATCACACATGCTTTAACCAGTTTTTCCCCTGTATGACAACACTCAGTTATCAGGGATCATAACCATTGCCATAGTCCATTGCCAAAGGAATGCACTATGAGTCAAATAGATAGCAACTCATCAGTCTTAGTATACTGGGAAGGTAAGTTCTTGGGATAGACATAAAGACCAAGAAATATCAAGCAGACACCCAGAAGAGCACATACCTCCTAAGTAAGCCTCAACAACAGTGATAAGGCTATCTGACATTAGAAATCTACAAGCATCAACACAGAAAACAAAATAAAATAGAAAGTGACAAGATGAAGAAGCAAAATATAATCCCAAATGACTAGCCCACCCAGGACAAGCCCAAAGCATAAAGAGATAGATAAAATCAGAAACCAACAAATGGAACTCTCCAAAATGATAGTAGCAGAAATGAAAAACCAATGGAAGAGGCCATAGAAAAAATAATCTCTAAGGTTAAAAAAATATATATTATCAAAACAAAAAACAGTAGAGCAGACACAGAAAAACAAATAGAGGAGCTCAGGAAAATTATGGAAACCATGAATACCAAACATAGACATAAAAATGGAATCAATGAAACAGATCCAAGCAGAAATCCAGGAGATTAAAAACTCTATTAGAGCCACACTGAGCCCAGACAGCTTTGGGAACCTCAGTGAGCCACACCCTACATGCCCACTGGTGCAGGAGGGATACTGAGCCCTGGACAGCTTTGGAAAACTCCATGAACTTCTCCCCACACTCCCACCATCATGAAATCAACACTGAGCCCCAGAGAGCTTCAGGAACCTCAGTGAGATGTTCCCCACTCTCCTACCATCAGGGGAGAGACACTGAATCACAGACAGCTTTGGGGGCCTCAGTAAACCATGCCCCACACCCCCACCACTGCAGGAGTGACACTGAGTCCAGATGAACTCTAGGAGTCTCCATGAGTTGCCCTCTGACCCACACTACCACTGTGAGAGTAATGCTGATCCCTGGGGAACTTTGGAAGCCTCACTGAGCTGCACCCCCCTCCACCATCATAGAAGCAACACTGAGCTTCGCACAGCTCCAGGAGAGGCAGTGAGCTACCTCCTGCCACCCCACAATTACAGGAGCAAAACTGCACCTCAGGGAATTTCAGGATCTTGGTGAACTACCCCAACCCATTTCCTCCAATTTCATGGGAGCAAAGCTGAGCCCTGGTGAACTTTGGGAGCTTCAAAAATGTCTAAAATGAAGGAGCAAAATGCAATCTTAGACCATAAGTCCACCCAGAACAAGTCCAGGAGACACCGACATAGAAAAACTTGAAAGTCACACACCTGAAATTTCTGAAGTGATAGCAACTGAAGTAAAAAACAACTCCAGCAGACCATAGAAGAAATCAGCTCACAAATAATCTCTCAGGTAAAAAAAGAAATGGCAACAATAATGAAAGAATTGCTCAGCACATCTAAAGAAGACATAGATAAGAAAATAAAGGAGTGCAGCAAAATTATGAAAATCTTAAATGAGCAACATAGGAAAGAATTAGAATGCATAAAACAGATTCAAAAAGCTATCTTGGAAATCAAAAATTCCATCAGAAGTTGGGCAAAACCACTCGAATGAAGCTGAAGATAGACTTTCAGATCTTGAAGACAGCACTGCAGCTAATGATTGTGAAAAGAAGGATCTCTTAAAAATCACAAGGAACCAGAAAATTACAATTCATCAGCTGCAAGAAAATGCAAAGAAACATAATGTAAGGTTAATAGACATCAAAGAAACAACAGGAGTCAACATAAATGACATAAAAAGACTATTTGCAGAAGTAATAGAAAATTCCCCAAGCATGGGAAAATAATCTGACATACAATTAAATGAGGCATATAGAACTCCAACTAGCCATAACCAAAATAATTCTACACCCAGACATATAGTGACCAAGATCCCAGAAATTCAGCTAAAGAATATTAAAAGCTGTTAGAAAAAAGAAACAGATCACCTATAAAGGAAATGCCATCAGAATCACTACAGATTTCTCAAAACAAGCCATCAAGTAAAGTCAAGAAGAGCTTGGAGTAAAGTATTTCAGGTCCTGAGAAAGAACAACTTCTAACTCATATTAATGTACCCTGAAAAACAATCCTTCAAAATTAATGGAGAAAAAATATTCCCATGATAAAAACAACTGAAGGAATTCATGAGTGCAAACCAACCCTACAAAGAATACTAAAATATATTCCATAAAGAGATAAAAATGACCACAATTTCAAGAATAATAATAGAGAGGAACGATCAATCAGAGCAAACAATTATACAGAGAGAAAAAGGAGGAACCAATAGCAGACTAATAATGTGACAAAGATAAGCCAATACATATCAATTATAACCATCAATCTAAACAGTCTCAATTCACCAATCAAAAGAAACAGACTGGTAGAGTAGATCTAGAAACAAAATCCAACAATATGCTACATACAAGAAACACATTTAACTCAAAAGGAAATTCATAGACTGAAAATCAAAGGATGGAGAACAATACTCCATGAAACAGAAACCCACAAAAAAGGCGGGTAGCTATTCTGTTTGAAGACAATGTGAACTTCAAACCAAGAACTATCAAAAGAGATAAAGAAGGTCACTACATACTTATTAGGAGAAAAATGCAAGAGGAAGAAATAACAATAATAAATATCCATGCACCAAATATATAAGACAAATTTTAACAGACATGAAAAATCAAATAAGCAGTAACACAATCATAACAGGGGACTTTAACACCCCATTGTCCAAAGAGATGATCAACTAGACAAAAAAATCAGCAAAGAAATAACAGAACTAAACCAAACCTGTGAACAAATGGACTTAGTAAATCTTTACAGAGTGTTCCATCCAACAACATCAGAATACACATTCTTTTCAGCTGCACACAGGATGTTCTTTAAAATAGATCATATACCAGCACATAGAACTTGCTTAAGTAAGTGCAAAGGAATTGAAATTATCCCATGCATACTGTCAGATAGTAGGGCAAAGAAATTGGAAATTAATGACAAAAGATATAACAAAAACTCCATACACACATGGAAATTAAATAGCACCCTCCTAAATAACCAATGGGTCACAGATGAAATTAAAGAAGAAATTAAACAATATCTACAACTAAATGAGAATGCAGACATAACTTACAGGAACTTGTGAAACACAATGAAAGCCATATTCAGAGGAAAATTTATAGCAGTCAATTCCCACATCAGGAAAACAGGATGAGCACAAATAAACAATCTTATGCTGCACCTCAAGCTTCTAGAAAAAGAAGAGCAAATCAAGCCCAAAACCCACAGAAGGCAGGAAATTATAAAGATCAGAGAAGAAATTAATGCAATGGAGACTAAGAAAACAATACAAAGAATTAATGAATAAAAGAGTTGGTTCTCTGAAAGAATAAATAAAATTGATAAACCCCTAACCAATCTTACCAAAAAAAGAAAGAAAAAACTCAAATTCATGCAATAAGGAATGAAAGGGATGAAACTACTACAGATCCTGTAGAAATTCAGATCATCAATACTTACTTTGAAAATCCTTACTCTTGTAGGGTGGAAAACACAGAAGAAATGGACAGATTTCTAGATGCATATAAATTACCAAAGCTGAATCATAAGTTATAAAAATCCTGAATAACTCAATGTCAGCCAACAATTAGAAATATAAGAAAAAAAATACCACCAAAGAAAAGCCCATGTCTGATGGACTCACAGCTGAATTCTACAAGAAATTTAGAGAAGATTTAACACCAATTCTTCTCAAATTCTTTAATGAAATTGAAAGGGAAAGAATTCTCCCTAACTGATTCTTGGAGGCAAGTATTACCCTGATACCAAAACCAGAGAAAGAACCAACCAAAAAAGAGAACTACAAGTCAGTGTCCCTAATAAACATACATTCAAAAATTCTCAATAAAATACTAGCAAAAAAATGCACAAATCATCAAGAAGATTATACATCATGACCAAGTGAGATTCATCCCAGGAATTCAGGGACGGTTCAATATATGCAAATCAATTAATATAATACACCAGATCAATAGAGTCAAAGACAAAAATTATATGACCATCTCAATAGATGCAGAAAAACTTTTGATAAAGTCTAACACTCATGCATATTAAAAACCCTACAGAAAATTGGAATAGATGGTCTTTACCTCACTCTAATAAAAGCTGTCTATGACAAACCAACAGCCAACATCATACTAAATGGACAAAAAACTGAAAGCTTTCACTTTAAAATAAGGAACAAGTCAAGGATGTCCCTGTCACAACTCCTATTCAATATAGTTATGGAAGTATTAGCTACAGCAATTAAACAAGAGAGAGAAATAAAAGAAATAAGGATAGGAAAAGAACAAGTGAAATTATCATTATTCACAGAAGACATGATACTCTGTGTAGAAGACCCCAAAAACTCCACCAAAAGGCTTATAGATTTAATAACCAAATTCAGTAGCATAGCTGGATCCAAAGTCAACATTTGGAAATCAAAAGCATTCCTGTACACAAAAAATAAGCACACTTAGAGAGAAATTAGGGAAAGCAGACCTTTCAGAATAGCATCTTAAATAATGAAATACTTAGAAATCAATCTAACAAAAGAAGTAAAAGATCTATACAGTGAAATTTGCAATACTTTGAAAAAAAGAGATGGAAGAGAACTTAAAATGGAAAGATATTCCTTGCCCATGGATAGGAAGAACCAGCACTGTGAAAATAGCAATACTCACAAAATTTTTGCACAGATTCAAAGCAATCACAATTAAAATACCGCTACTCTACCTCATAGATCTAGAGAAAACATTCCTAAAATTCATCTGGAACCAGAAGAGGCCTACAATAGCCAAAGCAATTCTGGGATACTAAGGAAAGGTAGGAGGCATCACAATCCCTGACTTGAAATTATACTATAAAGCTATTGTGATAAAATAGGCATGGTCCTGGAAAAAAAAACAGTCTGAAGATAATGGAACAGATTAGAACATGAAGACACGACTATAAACTCACTCAGCCACCTTATCTCTGACAAAGGGGCCAAACAAGTTCACTGGGAGAAAGACAGCCTCTTTAATAAATGGTACTGGAAAAACTGGATTTCCATACGCCAAAGACTAAAACTAGACCCATGTCTATCACCATGCAGTAAACTAAAGTCAAAATGGATCAAAAATCTAAATATTAAAACAGAAACACTACACCTACTAGAAGGGAAATTTGGTAGAAATCTTGAAGACGTAGGGGTAGGCAGGGAGTTCATGAACAAAAATCAAACTGCACAGGAAATACTTTAAACAATCAACATATGGAATGTCATCTTACTGAAAAATTTTTGCACATCAAAAGAAATCAGCAACAGAGTGAAAAGACAACCTACAGAGTGGGAGAAAAATTTAGCCTACTGTCACTCACACAAAGGACTTCTACCTAGAGCATATAAAGAATTAAATAAAAAAAAACAGGCCTCCAAAATTCAAAGATCCAATCCAAAAATGGGTGTCTGAGATGAATACACACTTCTCAGGTGAAGAAATACAAATTACCAGTAAATATATGAAAAAATGTTCATCATTGGTCATTCAAGAAATACAAATTAAAACAAAACTGAGATTTCATCTCACCCTAGAAAGAATGGCTATCATTAAGAAGTCAACCAATAACAAATTCTGGAGGGATTGCAGGGAAAAAGAACCTTTCTCCACTACTGGTGGAAGTGTAGGTTGGTGAAACCACTTGGAAATCAGTGTGGAGATTCCTCACAAAACTAGGATTAGAGGTCTCATTTCACCCAGCTATTCTCCTTCTGGGTATTTTCCCAAAAGAATTAATAACATCATACCACAGTGATACATGTGCACCCATGTTTATAGCTGCACAATTTGTCCTAGCTAAATCTTGGAAACAACCCAAATGCCCACAGACTGAGGAACAGATAAAAAAGATGTGATACTTTTATACAATGGAGTATTACTCAGCTATAAAAGAGGATGGACTGGAGGTTTTTATACATAAATGGATGCAACTAGAGACCATACCCCTAAGTGAAATAAATTGGATCCACATGTGTAAGCATCATATTGTCACCCTAGTGTAAGAATCTAAAAGAGTAAATAAACCCCAAAATGTACAATGATATTGTAAAAGGGAAAGAAATTGCTCAAAGGAAGGAGCAGCTAGGATGAGGGAAAGGAGAAAGAGAAAAAAAGAAGGAAAGAAGGGAAAAAAATATATATGTATATATATGGATAGCTGGGATAATTGTACTGCTGATGTCTAATAGTTTACTGAAAGGAGCAGTTAATGCTTAGATTTTTTTTTTTTTTGGTACTGGGAATCGAACTCAGGATCTTGCACTTGCCAGGCAGGTGCTTGTGCCGCTGAGCTATATCCACAGCTAATGCTTAAATATTTTGATGAATGCATGCTTATATATGGTAATCTGAACACCTTTTGAGGACAATAATATCTAATAAAACAACCATTGGTGAATTCCTACCATCTTGTCTAGGGAAGCTCTGTATCATTTCTAATGGGTTTTTTATTATTCTTTATTTTTTTAATGGTTTGCTCAATCTTGCATTCTTGCATCTGGTAATCTGAGCAAATTCGTTGAAGATAACAATATGTAATAACAACCACTGTTAATCCCTATCATTTTGTTTTGAAACCCTGTATCTTTTTTGTTTTGTTTTGTTATGTTTTTGTCTATGTTGTTGTTATTTTGTTATTTTTGTATTTTTATTCTCTTTAAAAGAAAAAAAAGAAAAAGTGAATGATGGGGAGGTTGGTCTGATGAAGTTAGCACCTCTGTGAGTACACAGAGAGGTCCATACAGGTATGCAGTGGAGGGCCCCGGACAGGTGAATAAAGATAGGCCATAGTCAACAATTAAGTTTCTAGAAGTTTCTAACATTAGCAAAGGAGAGGAGAACATTTCTCCAAATGCTCACTGCATACTGCTGTATCCTAGTAAGCCTCAGAGTAAAATCCCACATGCCCACTTAGGTAGTCTGATTCTGTTTCTAAATGAATTTTCTATCCAACATTTTCTGTTGGCTGTTTATTGCTATACAAACCTGCAGAAGTCAAATTTATATTTTTGGTTTGCCATTGTCCCTCATGTGAAACTCAAAGAAAATAAAAAGCTAGAAGATGTGGGAGGGAAAAATGAGAAGTGTAAGGGTTCTCTATGCAGTGAGCAATCTCTTATTTCCATTGACTTCAAGGTTATACATGCTCACTTTCATAGACCAAGATGCCAGTCTTTACACTGGGATTTTAAGGAAGGCTGCACTTATAAATTAGTAAAATGTGTGAGTCATTCCAAAGTTGTGTTTAATCCAAGATTCAGCTACCAGCTTAGCATAACACTTGGCATCTGTCCTAAATTCAGTGGGCCCTTCATTAAACACGGTTCCTGAATCCAATCAGTTGGGGTTAAACTACAGAATTTTTATTGCTGTCCACATTAATTCTCAATTACTTAAAATGTTGGACTCTGGTCAGAGGTCAGTGGCATTTTAAGGATGTGTATTTATGGGAATACATGTATGGGCTATAAAGTAGAGCTTCCCAAAGGACCACAACAGGATAGCTTTTTAAAATGAACTTTGGATAATAACCTTGACCCTGGCATTCCAAAGACATTACCAAGATGTAAACTACACTGCTATGTGGTTGTAGCTTTTGGAACAGCATGAATCTGTTGGGAAATATGGTTCAGGCGGAAAAATCAAGAAACACCAACTAACTCAGTGAAAAGCATACAAAGATGGACTCCATTAAACCAGCAGAAAATTTCTTTTGGTGTCAATTAACCTCACAGATCACAGAGGTTATTAGGCTGAATTATTTATTCAAAGGATGAAACCATAAGGAAACCATAAGGAAAAGTTCTCTAAATGGCATTTCCTTGCACAGATTTTAGTCAAGTTCCCAAACAATTTCTCTTATTAATGGCCTAAAGTGTATACGATTATCAAATCAAGTGGAATAGAGGAAGGCAGCACATTCCATGTTTCAATATATGTGCATTACTGCATTCATTCATGTGTCTGCTGGATTAGAAAGGGAAGCACAAATGTTTTCACAGGTAGAATAATTTTCCAGCTTTTAGTCCCAAACTGACTCAAGGCTGACACCAAGAAAATTGAAAGGATATCATCGAAGCTTGCATCCTGGTAAATGTGAACACAAATGGTGGGCCCCCTCTGCACTCTGAGCAAAAGGGACAGCTTCCTCTCCAAGATGAGGGTGTGCAGCAGGGGATGAAGAATGAGCGTCGAGATTGGCAGGTCTGTGCTTTTGTGCAATCAATATTGTTTATGGATTGCTCTGAGATGGCTGCATCCATTTGAAGAGAGGGAAAAAAAGACACTACAAACACATACACTTGAGAATTTCAGGAAATTACCCAAATGCTCAAATCCTTCCCAGGGGCAATGGTTTTCAATAGGAGTTTACATGATAAATTCATGCAGTGAATACATTTAAAAAATAATAATCTGGTAGCCACATGGAACAATAGCACACCCATATTGGCGGCTTATTTTGAAAAGAGTCTTTAGTCAGAATGTGTGTGAAATTAGGCCGTCAAAAAGGAAACAAGACAAAGGAGCCCCAGAAAGACTGAAACAGGCAAGGCAGCTTATCCACTAGTCCCTGACAATGCGGGGCATGCTGTGGAAACTACTCAGAGTGGGGCTTACAAAGAAGCAGACAAAGCCAGCGTGGAAATGGATCATAAGCAGAGATCTGCAGCCATCAAGGAGAGAAGAGGAGGCAGCTGCAAAGACAAGAGGCTGGAAATGATGGAGTCAGACTGTAAATAAATGCACCAATAGTAACTACCCTGTGTGGGCTGGAATTCACTAGCTGGGCGTCACTGCCCCGAGTTTGCTCTTTGGCATCTCAGCATCTTATGCAGTGCTGATAAATAAGGTTGACTTCTGAGGCCAAAGTAACGTTTCAAAGTACAGTTTTGAAAAAGAGAGAAAAGATACTCCGGATACTAAGCTTGGTTTTAAAAAAATATCATGTCTAAAACTAGAGTAAACAGCAAAGGCTAAATTTTCAAAAACAAAATCCTAGGGCCAGCATTTGTGAGAAAGCCCATTCACACCCACTCCCTGGCTGGCACAGGAGATGTGAGCATAACTTGCAGGGAAGTTGCTTCCTAAGTGAGAGCCCACTGACAGCCATCGCCATTCTCCCCACATGCTCTCATAGTTAGAGCCCCCCCCCCCCCGTCAGGGAGTGCAAGATCACCATTTTTTTCAAGAACTTTTTTTTTAACACCTGAGTCATTTCTTTACCACAAGGGACAAGCGTTCCCACGAGACAAGTCACATTCAAGGTATAAGCCAAGAGAAACTGTTTAAAACATAATTTAGGAATGTGCAAGAACTGGATTTCCAAAATATTCTTTCTGTATTGAAACTCTTTATTACTATGCCTGCAGTTTTCTAAGGTTTGTTTGAATGATCTATTGCTGGATTTAAATAATGATCCAACTAATCAGGTTTTTCATTTGTTTGCCTGTTTTGTTTTGTTGTTTTCCCTGCTGTGGCTGAATATAATAGGTGAAAAGGCAGGTATAAAACCATCACCAAAGAATCAAAGGTTACAGAACAAGCCAGGACTCAACCTAAACCAATAGCTCTGAATTTTCAAACCGATGTGAGAATATTAAAGTTACCTTATATTTGTGCAAGGGGAGGAAGAATTTCATAAAAGTAACGTCAGTAGCACAGTTCATTAGCTGGACAAAGGTTAAAGGAAAGAATGAAGAACTCCTCCTTTAGAAAAGAGATGTATCCCTAACAGTGGTTTTGTGAATTGCTCCTTAGCCATAGCACAAAGGAATGAAGGGGGAAGAAGTGACAAAGACTTTTTTTCTCCTCCTTATGTCTCACTCCTGCCTGCAGAGTTAGTTGGAGAAAATTTCGTGTTTTATAGCTCTATTCTGAGTCAACGTCTGCAGAGTCACAACTATGCTGTGGTTTCCTGGCTCAGAAGTTGCCACAGATATTAGGAGGGCAGCATCCTTAACTCAGCAAGGTGACAGGGGTTTTTTGGGGGAAAGGAGGGGATTTCGGATTGCGGCTTTGTGTGTAAGCGTGAGAATTGCTCCTTGAAGCAATCCCCCATTTCAAAGTGAAAAACAATCTTTGAGAAAAGTGTCTGTAGTAGGTAGTCTTCTAATAACAGCAGAAAATTATTTCCACAGCATTTGGAACTCTAACGACCCCAGTGACATCTCCTCCCAGTTCACCAGGCCCCATCCCTTGTTCGGATTACAAAAAGGTGATAGCACGTCTGTGCCTCATTATAACAAGACTCCAGGGGGTGGGGAAAGAGCCTGTCTCCAGTCTATAATAATTGTGTCAGCTGTAAAAACTGTACTGAACCCTTGTTCATCAAAGCTTATGTTTTGATGAAGAAGCGTCTTTCTTTCTTCATCATAGTTTTATTTCCAACGCTAGAAGGAAAGATTCTCCCATATCAGTACCTTGAGGGGGACCAGCACTGTCAATAACAAACCCATCCAGCCCAGATTCGAAATGTTAATAGACTGACAGGCCTGGGGGGAGTCGTTGTTGGCTGGGGAAGTGGCTGGCAGCGGCCCATCCAGCGTTGACTCATGCCTGAATCACAGCCAGGCTGGCAGGATGTTGTTTTGGGGAAGTTCGCAGGCCTGTCAAAAACCTGCTGTTGCCATTGGCTGATATTATGCAAGATTCCAAATGATATTTATTTATATTCTCCTTCGGACTTGTTGTGTGGCTACCCCACCCCCTCGACTCTACACAAGCTTCAAGTGACCAAAAGAAAATTTTCTTTTTAAACTAGGCCCATCAAAACTAAAAGGCACTTTGTCCCCAAGCATCCTTCAGCACCCAGATCAGAGCAGTGGCCAGCCCTTTCTTCACACCTCTGAGGGGTGCAGTTGAGAGGTAGGCCCCATGAGCAATGCATCACCCCACTGTGACACCCCATTCTGGTAAGGACCAATGCATAGCTTCCTTCAAGTGTATTCCTTCCCAAACGTGTAAACCATCATATCTGTAACTTGCTGGACTAACAGAATAACACATAATTTCCCTGGTGGGGTTAGGCCTAGAGATGGATGAATTTCCTTTGTTTAGGGTCTGGCTGATGTTGGAAGGGGGGCAGGGTTGTGACTGTACGGCTCCTGAAGATCCAAGGAGACTTAAGCTTTTCCATCTCAGCCTCTCCCACTCTTTGAGTCTGTAGGAGTTTATCCATTAGAGCTGAGGAAATTCTCCCCACTGTATCATAGAGCACTGATAAGTTCCTTTGCAGAAAGTTGGTAGGCAGGAAAAGTGTGAGCGAATTCATTTATATGACTAATTTAAGACACAATTGAGAGGCACAGTGTTCTAATAGATGGAGTTCTGGCTGAGGAATTAAGAAACCTGAGTTCCATTCTTAGCACTGATTACGGCTCAGCTCAGTAAAACAGAGGGTTAGCACTTTCCAGAAGAATTTGAACTCCAGAGACAGTCAATTCAGGGCAAAATTATACAGAAATATAGCCACGATCCCCATTATCTACAGCTTTCATTGTTCTGCTCAAAACGAAATTTAACTCTCCCTAAATTCTTAGAAAAGTCCTAATGATAAATGTTACGTGAGTTGAGCCTCTAGGGGGGAAAGATGGAATTGTTTAGCATTCACTATGTAAGGGGGAGCTTTCTGTAGAACATTATTCAAAGCAGACCTGTGCTGCGGAGGAGGGGCTCTCCTCCCACACTGGCAATGGGGAGATACATGGGGCTCTTTCAAGTCCTGCCTAGGGCACTGGACACAGCTGCACTGCTGCCTCCCTGGGAAAATGACCTTGGCCATTAGCTCAGTGTATGGTGGTTGCTTCCATCTAAATAGCACACTCTGGGCAGATTTTAGACTTAGAAGACAAAACAATCAATGCCCAGTTTTACTACCTTTGCATTCACTGCAATTCTCTCTCTGGCCAAAGTTTGTTGGGAACATAAAGGGAAGTTCATATCAGGAAATTCTTCAGGTCACCTTGATTAGATAAAAATAAATGTCAAGTACAATTATAATTACATTACATTACCAAACTTAACCCTCAAAATAATGATCATTTAATGAATCAACACAGTGGCCTACATACAAGTAGCACAATAATCTATGTTCCGTACAAAGCAGTTATTCCTTCTAAGAATATCCTTTGATTCTTTTTTCCAATATATTTTACTTTTTCAGTTGTCAAAATCTATACTTCTGTTTGTCTTTATTGATAATAAACATTTTATGATATTGTATTAATACAATCATTCAACAAATATTTCTTGGTGCAACTGTGGGTCCTACATCTTGCTAAGTGTTTAAATACAAAGATAAGTGTCTATTCCTGACCTTCAAGAGTGACAGTCTAAGAAGAGAAAATAGACCAGTCAGGATAGGATCACAGGCATTCTGATGTGAGCCTGCTGGCTTCAGTGGGGGTGCAAAGCCAGGAAAGCCTAGGAAAGGGGTTAGGAGGGAGAAGGTGAGGAACAGTTATCTCTAGGTGGAGAAAACGGGTGTGGCCTCTGAGCAAATTCAAAGTATAACAGTGTGTAAGGTGTGTGACACATTTCAACATTCGGAGCCAAGAAGGAGCAGGCAACAGGTGAAGAGGATGTGAGAAAAGAGACATAGATGGAAGTCAGATCTTGGAGGGCCACTCATATCTGTCTAGATTTTACCACCTAGGCAATGGGAAATGGTGAGGGAATGTTATCCAAGGAATGATGTCATTCAATATGCAGAAGACACTCTGGTGCACGGATAGAGGTTGGATTAGACATGGGTTAATGGATATGTGTTCCCATTTTTGAGGAACCAACTGTTCCCTCCCCACACTTAATCCATGGTATTTGTATAGGATGGCTTGACTCCTTGCCTGACTCAGGCATATGACATGGTAAGAGCCAAAGAGAACCTGCCCTGAGATTTCTGCTGAACAGGCTGTCGCTTTCAGCTGAGATGGCAAGAGAAACAAGCTGCAAGCTTAAAAATGAGCTGTCATCAACATCCACCTGCCTGAGAAGGAACCACACATAGAAAAATAGAGTGTAAGGTTGGAGTGAGAACAGAACTCTAGTTATGTCATTTTATACCCTGGATTGAGATGTCCTGAGCCATCTGGTTTCTAAATTATAGAAATCTCTTTACTTGAGTTTTCTGTCACTCTCAGTGCAAAGGTTCGTAACTAGTGCAGTGATGCAGGAGGACCAAGTAAAAATTATTACAGTTCTCCAGATGACAGGTAAGAGGTAGAACCAAGGCTGTAGCAGCAGAATTGAAAAATAAGTGACATAAATAAAAGAAACTGAGGAAGTAGAAATCAACGTTTAATAACTGATCTAATGTGAAAGTGGGAAGAGGATGGTACCTAGGATGGTCCCCAGGTTCTGATTGCCATGGTGATGCCATTTAGCAACTCCAAGGATAGTTGGGAAAGTGATGTGAAGAAGAGGAGAATGAGTTTGAGTATGGATGTGCTGAATTCGGTCCTCTAAGATATCCAGATGGAGATGTACAGTAAGCAGTTGGATAATGATTCTGGAAGTCAGAAGAGAAGCCTGGATAAGCTTAAGAACAGAAGTAACAAATGTGCCTTGCAGATTCTGACACTTCATGACAACTCATAGAGACCCAAACATCACCAGGTGGGAGCAATCAGTACTTAGAACCCCCAAAATAGCTGCTTATTAAGGATAGTTTGATTTGTTTTCATTATAACAATTTTTATTTGTGCAAAATTGTTCTGGACATCAATGAATTTTTAGCATCTCCAGATACTAGGTGCTTTAACGGGGCAACTGGAAATGTTCACATATAATTTCAAGCCTCCCCATATAGGAGCGATATGACGTTCCATACGCCATGTGAATCACTATGACCAGTGTGTGGATCTGTGTGCTAGCATATGGGCAGTCTTTGGCCGCTGTACGATTCACACAAATACAGATGAAATAGTTTTTTTGTAAATACAGTGAATAAAACTCTGAAGAAGCTAGGGTGCTTCTGCACAACATCATCCTGCCTACTTTTCTCAGAGTGCCCATCTACTCAGATCAGCACTCAGAATTTCTATCTCACCTCGTTTACCACCTGTTAAATGCAAAAATGATCACACATATAAATGTGTGTGCATTGTGCTACAATACACATCTGACTCTGTGTCTGTTTGGAGACAGGTCTCTATAACACAACCTACCTGTTCCATTTCTAAGTTTGAAAAAAATGTTGACTGTCAGTCGAAGCTAACCCATATGGCAAGATGCTGAGAAAGTGAGATTCCAGTAATGCAAAGTCACAGTCATCTGCAGATGAGCAGGGTTGCATGCACCCATGTGTGGGGAGTGACATGTAATTGGGGGGGATGTGAAAACTTATGATGATGAGGAATATAAAAGACGTTCCTGAAGTGTGTTGTGATTGGCTTCTTGATTCAATGAGTAATAGGTACCTCTCAGACTAATTTGAAAGCCTTCATTTTTTTGACAAGCTCTTCAATTTTCACAGTACCATCAATTAACTTGTATGTAAACATAGCAATTTAACAAATTAAATCTATTAAATAAAATACATTGAATGCATGCTATTTTATACACTAGCTCTGGGAATCAGAATCTCTAGGAAATTAACCTGTCTTTATCTTTTAAAGGAGAAGCTGCGGGAGGCCGATTTTTCCTTACATTTCTATCAGGATACGAAGAGCCCGCAGAAAAACAAGAATAGAAAAAGGAAAAGTAACAAAGGGCTAAGACAAGAAGAAGGCATTGTCTCTCTGTGCCACATCTAAAGGACAGTTTTGGGGCCCAGAGCCTGTGCAAGACAAGGATCTAAAGAAAAAGCTCCTGACCCAGTACGCTTGCTAACAACCTAACATCTGTTCAGCATTTCATGGCATCTTCATTTCATTTCCAACCTGAGTCACTTGTGTATGTGACTAGTTTACACTTTCCTCTTCAAATCGTGACCACAGAAACAGATGACAAAGGGTAGCAAAATGACCTCAAAAATGCCTTTTCCCGCCATCTTGCTAGCACGTGTTCCTGAGGGTGAAGCTGAATATGTTTGTTTCAGGCTAAAAGGAAGAGGGGAAGAGCCAGGGCGTTTCCTTTGGACCTCTGGTTCCAGGCAGGGGGTTCCCTCAGTGTGGAGCCATTTACCAGCCAGGAGAATGCCTGACAATTGAGCAACAGAGATTTGGCAATCTATGTGGTCCTTAGAGCTGTGAAAACTTGAAAGAAGTCACAGATATAGGCGAGGAAAAAAATGTTTTTGATGCCTGTTCAACAACTTCCTTCAGAAAATGGCAGTTGCTTTTTATTTGACAGTATCATCTTCAAAGTCCCAAGATGTGCTGTTTGTCTTGCACAAGACAGGATCTTGTCAGGTTAAGCTGCCACATGGCAAAAAACCCATGAATTAGAAAAGCCAAGGTTGCATTAAATGTGCTTCATAAATAAACAAATGAAACTAATACTGTTCTGTTATATCACATGACCCAAGGACAATTATCTTATTATCCAGTAAAAACTAGATTTCCAAATCTTATCATACTTAATACATAATTAATAAAAACTAATAATATAAAGAGTAGGATTATTGGTGTTACCAGTACTATTGACAGGTGTATTACTAGCACTGTGTGAAACTTCCTTTTCATTCTGATTAACTGTAGTGATATTTCCTCCCACTTATTGTCAAGAACACCAGATATTCACAAAATCAAGGCACGTATCATAAATCACCCAACGAGGAAATGGCAAAACAAGGATGGAGATTAACTCCAAAGACCTTGTTTTTTCTGCCCCAGAGTTTCTGTATGTCAGTGGTTCTCAAACTTCAGCGTATGTCAGAAATACCTAGAGACCTTGTTAAAACATAGATCACGGAGCCCAGTACAGAGTTTCTGTGTCGGTAGGTTTCAGGTGAGATCCAGGAGTTTACATTTTTAACAAGTGCCAATGTACTATTGATGCCTCTGGCACAGAGATGGCTCACTGCACACTACTGACACATTACCTGTATCTGTTTCTGAAGTTTTTCTGTCTTTGGAGGCTGACTTGCCCTTGTATTTAAAAAATCAGAATAGCCAGGCATGGTGGCACATGCCCGTAATCCCAGCACTTGGAAGGCTGAGACAGGAGGATCACCATGAATTCGAGGCCAGCCTGAGCTACATAAGCAAGTTCAAGACCAGCCTATACTATATAGTGAGACTCTATCTCAAAAAAAAAAAAAAAAAAAAAAAAAATCAGAGTAAAATTGCTACCTGATAATGCTTTCTCCAGGGCAGTCTGGAGACATGAGTAAAATATGGGTTTGCACTAAAGATAGTAAAGTGTCAGATAATGAGGCCTTACTAAATATTAATGTTCATGATGTTTAACAAGCATTTTAACTATGAAAGAGCATTGAAGGTGTGAGTCCCAGTAAAGATGCACCATCACAGAACTCCCTTGGGGAACACACTTATTCTAAAAATGTTATCTAATATCCTTATAAGATACCTTTATCTTTTAAGGAAATAACCAAGTGTCACCTAAATTCTAATGAAGTTGGTAAAACATCAGAACAGAACATATCACTTGGATTTTTGAAAAGACATATTTTCTCGTGTACCCTTTCGTCATGAACAAATTTCCAAGGGAAGAGGTTCAAATATTCCATAGGGTGATGGTAGGTTTCCAATGTAACCGCTTTGAGAACGGGAGGAATTAGGACCAAACAACTCTAAGGCTCCTTCAAGCACTGAAATATAATTCAGTAGTAGGCTGCATCAAAAAGCAGTCTCGTTCCTCACTTCTTTATATTGTTGGTCACAAAGGCCACAAATTCCACGGGAAACTGATCATGTGGAACAGTTTAAACATGTATTGAAACGTAGCAATGCATGTGGAAATGTAAACAAAACATAAGACTGCATCTCACTGCATTTTCACAATGAACAACTCCATGAGCTTCCCACGGGTTAAGAAGTAGAACATTGTCTCCCAGAAGCCCCAGGTCCACTCCCACTCACAACTTCTTTTGAGTTAACCACTTGTGTGCCATTTATTGCAACTGATTCATCTTACTTATTTTTGATGTTTACATACAGACCCTTTTGTGCCTGGCTTATATTACTCATAGTTATGTTTATGACATGCATCCATTTCATTGATGTATCACTCTTTGTGTGATACAGTATTCAACTGAGTTAACATATTACAAATATTTTATTCTTTTTGCTGTTAAAGGACATTTGAATTGCTTCCAGTTGGGGGATTATCTTTTCTCTTGTTGCTGAGACAAAATACCAGACACCCAAAGTTAAAAGGGAAAAGATTTATTTGGCTCACAGTTTGTAGAATTTTCAGTCCATAGTAGGTTGGCTCCAAGGCAGGGTGGCATGGCAGGGGGCATCACAGAGGAGAAACAGTTTGTGGCAGGCAAAAGGTAGCAAAGCAACAGCTCTTTCTATCAGCTGGGACCACCACAGCTCTTTCTATCCCTTATATCTTATCTGGACTACTTAGGGTGGGTAGCACTCATACCCTTAATCCTAGAGTACCTTGATCCTAGGTGCACTGCACTATGAATCAAGTCCAGCACCACACACTTTAGGTTCAGCCACCTCTGAAAAAGCCCCACGTATGACCACATGAGGCTTCAGGGCAGACATATGAACACAGATCATAACAGGGATATCACAGATAGTACATCTATGAACATTCTGGTACATGTCATGCACGTGTTTTGGTCCCAGCCCATATATATCCCACTCAAGAGTAGAATTGCTGGGTGGTAAGATGTGCCCATTTCTGCACTGGTAGATAGAGTCAGTTTTCCAGAGAGCCATATCAATGTATTTTTGAAAGGTGTACACAATGCTATGTGTCCTTGCCAGCATATGACATAGTTTGCATTTTTAAGTTTACTCGCCCTGAAAGGTTTTTAGTGGTTTTCATCTGCATTGCCTTGTAGAGTAAGTACCCTTCCGTATGTTTATTGGTTGTTTAGTGTTTGCTATTGTGAAGCATTTTTTAAAAGGTTTTTGTTTTTCTGGGGGGGGGGCTTCTTGTTTATTTTTAGGAATTTTTCAGTGTACTTTGAATGGATTATATGTAAATTATGCTTTGAATCTGCCCTATATTTGCCTTTTAGTCTCTCAGTGGTGACTTTTAATAATAGAAAGGTCTTAATTTTAATATCCAATTTACTTGTTCCTTTATGTTTGGTGACATATTTGTGCTATTTCAGTCATCTTTGCCTGTCCCAGTGTCAGGAAGATTACTCTCCATTTATTTCAAGAAATTTGAATGCTATTAATTTTCACATTTCAACCAATAATCTGCCTCTGTTACTTTTTGCATGTGATGTGAGATGGGGGCCATATCTTTTTCCACTATATGTACAGTTGACTCTAAACCAGTTGTTGAAAAACCTGTTTTTCTTTCACAGCATGCAATGTTACTTTTGTTAACATACGTGAGTGTGTATGTGTGTTTGTTTTCTGTTCTTTCTGCTCTATCTTTTCACAAGTTCTACATTGTCCTAGTTATTCTAGCTTAATAATAAGTTTTGACTTCTGCAAATACAAGTACATCTTCAATATTGTCATTGGCTACCTTTTGTATTTCCAAATAAATCTGAGAATCAGTTTCTCAGTTTGGCAAAAAATTAACATAGTGCAATTTTACTTGCCATTGTTATAAATCTACATGTCACTAAGGGAAGAGAACTACCATCTTAACAATAGTAAATCCTCCAAGACATGAACATGCTATGTTTCCCATTTATTTAGATAACAATTAACTAATTATTTAAAAGTAGCTAGTAGAGAAAATTTTGAATTTTCCTTCCTAACACAAGGAAATAATAAATGTCTGAGGTGATGCCTATGTCAATTATCCTGATATGATAATTACACATTATATGTACATATTTAAATTTTACCCCATATCTCATAAACATTAACAATTACTATATATAAATGAAAAATTAAAATATGCTAAATAAAATAAAATTATCAATAAGAAAAAACACTTTTATGTCTTCTTTAATGACAATAATATTTTCGAATTTTCTTTGTAAAAACAGTCTTCTTTGTATGTTTTCATTAATGTATTCACAAGAATTTGTTTTATGCTATTATTTTAATAATATTTTTATAAATATTTTATAAAATTTTTAATTTTAATTTTCTTTTTTGTGTTGTTCTGGGAATAAATTTTCACATATTGATCATGTATCTGGCAACATAATATTTGATTTTTACTATAAGTTTTTTTACTCAAATTAATGAAGTTTCGTATTGTTCTGTTACAGCCATGTTAAGTTTTCCAGAGGTGAAGAAACCAAGCGGCACTTGGAGAAGTGGAGGGAACCAAGGTTTGTTATGCTAGCAGGCTCAGAGGAGTTCAGCCCTCCAAAGTCTGAGCCCCAAGCCTGGGATATGAGAGCCTTGTATAGATGCTGTGGTAAGAAAAAGCAAGCAAGCTAAGTTAGAGAAGCAGAATAAAAGCAGATACTCAAAGGTGACAGGTTTACAGCTCTGTATATGTGGGTAGCTTCAGCTGACTCAAGAGTGAGATAACAGGATGCAGTGAAGCTGTTTTTTGATCATGCCAGGATGCAGCTGGTATGGCTACCAAGTGCCTGCATGCTTGGAATTCCTTTTCATACTTTTCATACTTTGTTTTCATTGGGGGTCATATTCTTTCTGTGTGAGAAGTTGACTTCATATTTTTTTATTGTATGAATGCTTGTAAAATCTCTATTTGTGTTTATCTGTTTTAGACAAGTGTTTATTTTATGAGGATATGTTCACTAGATAGAAAATTCTGGATTGGCCCTTTCTTTACTTTCTGCTCATGTAGATGTAATTTTTTTCCAACATTTTTTGAGAACTTTTCCACTAGTTTTGTTTTTTCTCTTTTGGATATTATATACAGTGGTACCTCAGTTTAAGAACTTAATTTGTTCTATGTGTTTGGAAAATATAGCCACACAATTTGTATCACCCAATGCAAGCTTTGCAAACAGAAACAAAATTTTGCCAAACAGTTCTGTGTGTGAACCAAATTGTTTGCAAACAAAAGAATTCGTGAACTGAGGTATAACCCCAAGGCTCAGGTATTCCTTTTACCCTGTGGCTTCTTCTTAGATTTTTTCTTTTGTCTTTAGTTTCCACAGTTTTACTATCAAGAGTCTTGTTGCAGTTTTCTTTGTATTTCCCCTGGTTGGGGTTGCTATTGTTTTTGATTATGTAGCTTGATGTTTATACTTTCATCAGCTTGAGAAAATTATTATGCAGCCTCTTCAAAGTTTCTCTCTCTCTCTCTCTCTCTCTCTCTCTCTGTCTCTCTCTCTCTCTCTCTCTCTCCTTTTATTCTTGGGTTCCAATTACACGTATATTAGATATTTCACATTTTTCAACCTCCCCCCACTTAGTTTATATATTTTTATCATCATATCTTCCAGTTTGTTCATCCTTTCAACTATATCTTCCTGATAGAGTTATTTATTACAGCTATTAAACATTTCAATTCTCAAATTTCTACCATATCCCTTTTTTTATAAACTCCCATTATCTGCTGAAATTTTTGATCTTGTAATGAATGTATTTTCTTAGCCATATTAATCACAATTCTTAACAGAAAATATATGACTAATTACATAGCTTGGGTACCCACAAATCTATATATATTGTCTGTAATCCTCCTTTTCTGTTCCTTGATATAAATGGTAATTTCTAAATGAATGCCAAAAAAAACTGTGATGGGGATATTGCAGTCACAATGTAATCTTCTTCCATGGTGAATTTATGAAACAATGAGCAGGTCACTGGTGCTTCCTTTAGAGGCTTAGTCTGCTTAGCCCTTAGGATGTAACCCACTACAAGCCTAGAGCATTTACCTACTACCACATTTTTGGCAGTTTTTGGATTGCAATTTTTACCTCCTTAGCACTGTAAAACTGCAGGATGGGGGTTGCTGCACTACACTTTGTAAGCTTTATAGCTTTTTTGTTCAGCTTCATAATCTCTCACTTGCTTAGTTTAACAATTAGAAAAAGCCTCATGGGGAAGGCTGGTGCCAAGTGTGAGCTTGTTTGTCAGTCCCTACTTTCTGTCTGGGATCTAGGCCCTTTAACACCTGGCTGCTTTACTAGGCCCATGCTACAATTTGTCAGTCCCTTCTACGAGATTGCCTATAATTCCATTTAGCTTCTCTCCTTCTTCCTCTCTCTCTCTCTCTCTCTCTCTCTCTCTCTCTCTCTCTCTCTCTCTTTCTCTCTCTCTCTCTCTTCTAAAAATTGAAAAAACTGACCCTAGAGGAAAAGCAGCATGTAGAATATTCATCCTACCACAGTAAAATTCTATTCCTTCCTAGATCTTGGTCTTTCAAGTCCTGGCTCCCTTGCAGCTCCCAATCCCTTCAAACAGCAGCTTTTGCTTTTGCTCCTCTCTTGGCTTTCCTGGTTGTTGTCAGGCAAACTTTTGGTCTCACTCACACACCACGTCATTATATCGAGAAGCAAAGTCCTCAGTTTTATGGAATATTTTTAATTATATGACACCTACCTTCTTTTCTTCTCATGCTGTCATGGCTTAGATCAAGAATGTCTCTGAGAGCCTCATACGCACAGAAGTGGGGCTTTAAAAAGGTAATTGGATCAAGGGGGCTCTGTTCTCATCCGTCAGTTCATCCACCGGTGAGGTCAGTGGTGAGATGTGCTGTTGGGAGGCAAGGCCTGGTCAGAAGAGTCAGGTCACTGGGGCCATGACCAGGAAAAATAAAATACTTGATATATATATCGCTCTCCTCCCTCCTCTCTCTGCTTCCTGGCCACCATAACATGATCAGCTCTTCTCTGCAGCAGATCCTTCCGCTATGCCCTTCCTGCCTTGCAGCTGGCCAACTATGAACTGTGACCGTGAACCAAAATAAACCTCTCCTCAATTTGTGGATTTGGGTATTGTGCCTCCCCAGTGGGGAGTGACTAAGACCGGATGCTGTGGTTTGGATTGGTAATGACCCCACAAGACCTCCTGAGTAGAGAGGTGGGCTTACAGAAAGAGATTGGACTAAACGAAGAGTTAATGTTTAATTGTTTGATCAATCTTACGTGCCTATATCTGGTTATCTGAGTAACCAGTTTGAAGATATAAATATGTAATACAACAACCATTGTTAATTTCCTACCACCTTGTTTGAAATTCTGTATCGTTTCTATTTTTGTGTTGTTTTGTTTATGATTTTGTATTTGTAAATTGTTTTTGTTCTTTTCTCTTTAAAATAAAAAATATATATAAAAAATGAGAAAGTGATTGTGTTATGGGAGTGCTGCCCGGCTGCTAGGATGTAGGCCCTGGTAAGTGGCAGGTCATTAGAAGCTAGACCTAGAAGAGTGTATCTCCCTCCCTAGTTCCTCCCTTTTATCTCTCCTTCTTGGCTACCTTGACATGAGCAGCTTGCTTCCACCAGACTGTGCCCTTCCTGTAGAGCCAGCACACCAGGCTTGGAAAATATGGACCAAAATAACGCTCTCCTCCTTTAAGTTGTGGATGTTGGGTACTATGTCCCACCCATGAGAAAGTGGCTAAGACGCATGCCGGCCTCAGTACTCCTTTTGATATCTACCTATCTCTCTGACAACACTGTTATCCAAAGTTTATTATAACATACCTGCCATGAAACACATATAATGAACTTTAACCCCTTACAGGAAGAATCTAAGCTTCCCTAGGAGGCCCCTAAAGAAGTATGTCTTTATGAGCTACTATACTGTTTGAGTCCAGGGCACATGTAGTCCCAGCCAGACACTCAACATGGATGGACTAGCAGATCTGGGCCATTTTTACTCAATATGGGTTTCTTCTACCGGGAATTTTTATGATGCTCTACATTGCGTTAGTTTAGACTGTCAGAATGGTACCAGCATTGAGGCTCATCCTATGAAAACTTCTTTCCTTCCTTCTTTCACAGGCAGCAGACCTGCATCACAATATGAAGGCTCTGTCTATTCTTATTCCCTCTCCTTTTATCCTGTACAGGTGCTACTCCAAAGGAACTTTTATCACTTCTAATTCCATCTTGGTTTCTTCATCCCAGAGGACTTGAACTGGCATACACTCACATCACTTCCACTCTTCTAGATATATCTTCTTAACTTATTAATAAGGGCTAAAGAAGCACTAAAATCTTTTGGGGGCTACTGCTCTATCACAGCTTACATCTAGATGTCCCCCAAGCCCTCATGTTCTCATAGGCAGGGTTTTGAAAGGGGATTTAATCATGGGAGCGATATAGCTAGTAAGAGGCTAGGTCTGATCCAAAGAGAGGAGTCCCTGGCGTGCATCCTGGAAGTATGTAACTCCCTCCCTGGTTCATCTCCTCACTTTCTCAGTGAAAAGTCCTTCCCCTCTGTGTCTGCCCGGGAGCCAGCCAGTTACAGATCAAAACCTCTGAAACACACTAGCTGAAATAAACCTCTCCTATAATTTACTGGTGTTGAATAGTGGGTGTCAGCAATAAGAAATTGACTAAGACACCTACCAATTTCTGTTGTTTACAATGTGAGATTTATCTCATTTCCCTGAGACCTGGATAGTGGTCACTCAGGAAATGCCGGCATCTCTTCTCTGTATATTGCTGTGCTTTTTGTTGTTAATGTTGTTGCTGTTGTTGTTAGAAATAAATGCTTATTAAGTTAGTCTTCTCTTTATTCTTAAGACAACTTTATTCAGAACTTATCACACACACTGTAGACTTTGTTGAATTTTCTTCTCAGAAAAACAAGTCCTCAGAGTTCCAGGAAACAAAATCATCAAACAAACTTTAACGTCTACCAGGTCACATCTAATTTTGTTTTGTTTTTTTTTGTCATCTTCCTCTACTTTTGTCATCCTAAGATTTCAGTTGTAGCCATGTTTCTAAACAAACATTTACTTTTGGTTAGGCAAAGTGAGTGGCTTTGAAAATCTAAGCGTGGCTTTTTCCTATTGTGCAACAATACCTGGCTGACTCTGAATTCCTTTCTTCTTTTGTTCCTGATGCGAATGGCACACTCAAGGTGCTAAGGGGACATGGCTACAAAGGAGAGTACAGAACAAATACACTAACAGCAAATTTGAGCAAAAGACACTCCAGGTAGCAGCTTGAAGAGAAAACGACACCAGACAACTAACACAAAGCAAGTTATTTCCCAAAGACTTGTATTTCCCCCAGAAGTACAGCCAGGGACAGTTCTTGATGGGCTGTGGGATGTGCATAATGGCTTCCAAGTTCCCTTCTATTACCATGCTAAAATAACTCTCATTTCAGGAAACACTATTCTCAATCATTCTTCTAATACAGGTGGAAACCAGGCCAAACAGTTTCATTGTCATTTTGTGGCAAAAAGGAAAACCAGGTTTCTTACTGAAATGCCTGCTCTAAAGCAGTCATGAGCACAAACGGGACAATGACTGAACAGAAGGTGACATGATTCTAACACATCATGAATCTCCAAGCTTGCCAATTCCTTCCAAAGCCTTGTGGCAACGTACACTGCCGAATAATTTTAAAGACATAGCTGGGCTTTGACAGCTCAACTGAGATGAGCTTTTGCCCATTCATAGCATCTAACACCAGGGTTCCAGTTTTGATGGGTTTACACTGATCAGTAACTTCCCCCTCTCGTGACAGGAACTTCACAGAGAAGTCCGCTAAATTGTACGTGGTAAAGTGTGCAATAAAATATAGGTACAATGCTCTCAAATGACAAGATGGAAAATATAACTGATAAGCTGAAGGTCTCAAAATAAATAATTGAAATACCACAAGGAGATGAAGATTGTAGAAGGGGTATGCATTCAGTAGACAAGCATACTTTAAAGCTTGCTGATACATTTTCCCAAACCTAAAAGGGCAATCCGTCAGTAATACTCAAATCACCAAAACTAAGACAATACTGAGGAAATTTTGCCATATAATTATAGTGAACGCTTTCTTTTTTTGCTTTACATCCTCTGTGAATGCACTGGTGCTTCTTAGTTCTTTTAAAGTCAGTAGGAAATTTATGGTTGTGCTAGAGAAGAAAAATGTGCAATATTTGTCTGCTCTGGTTTGCCACTGCAGTTTGTCACTACTAGGAAGATTGTATGCCTGGAAATACTTCTGAGCAAGCTGTGAGGTAACCCTGTATGACACCTTCCTACCATCTCTCTCAGAGTTCCTCCTGGTGAGCAACCCAGAAGTTCCAACTCCAGGGAACTAATTCTGTATGCTTCTTACTCTACTCCCTTTCATCCTTGACCTGCTGAGGTGTTAATTCTACCAAGCTGTCAGAACAGAGTATGGCATTTTGGCCTTCAAACCTTGGCTCAACTTCTTTCTTGCCTGGAATTCCCTCCCTGACCTCCTCCATCTGTTCATTTTTCTACCTATTCTTAAAGGTACACATACTAGACAGAACTCTTTTGATCATAACTAAAATTACATTCACTTTGGCTTAGGCCAGAAGGGCATTTGTTGAACTTTGATACCTGTCTTGGTTACTTTTCTCTCATTGCTTGAGACAAAATACCTGACACCCAGAATTAAGGAAGGAAAGGTTTATTTAGCTTACAGTTTCAGTCCATACTTGGCTGGCTTCAAGGCAGAGTAGCACACGGCAGAGGGGAACAGTTCATGGCAGCAGAAAACAGCAAAAGCAACAAGAAAAAAAGAGAGAAGTGGCAACAAGGACCCTCTTTCTCTCCCTTACAAATGCAAACTATCTGCCCCAGAGTGAGTGTAGCTCTCACACCCCTCATCCCAGCACTAGGTCAGGGATCAATCATAAACTCTAAAAGCACACCCCATGACTGCATGAGGATTTGAGGGGACATCCAGACACAAACCATAACAATACCCAAACTAAGTTAAAAGTAGAATCTAAATGACCACGATATATTTGGAGCCAGGCTTCCATATCATGTCAAGACCTGACATCACCTGATATTCTTATTGGTTCAGCAGGTCCCAGTAGATTGCAACAAGAAGAATTCTATAAAAGATAGAGGTTTTACAAGAAGCAAAATGTAATATTAGATCAATAAATGTATGTCCTCCTATACCTAGGCTTAGTTCTGTTTCTGTTCAACCTACAGCCTTCACATACTTAGGCAAGTCACTTTTACTTTTCCCACCTTAGTTTTCTCATCTGCAAAATTAGGACATTGACTTAAATTATTGTTCAGCACCCTTTAAAATCTAGGATTTTATAGCTTTCAAAATCCTTCAAGATTCCTGGACATTCTGTGTTATTCTTTCTCCTTTCTGAATCCTAGAATTGCTGATACAATGTTCGTGGATGATATGAAGGAAATGTTTACATTGGACTTCAAGCTCATCTTGAATTAACTAATTGGAGTGTTAATTTATAATACTGAAAGTGTCAAACGTGTCTAAAAAAGAAGGTCTGACAGAAAGTTGTTGAGTAATAAGAAATTATTCACTCAAGGATGCTATGGAGGCAATAGGGGTTAAATGAAAACACTAAGATAAAGTTACATTTTAAGTCATCACTATGCAAAGGAAAAAAAAAAGAGAAAGAAAGAAATCCCTGCTGTAGTCACCAGATATGACAATTTGAGCCTAGGTGCTATATTAAATCTCTCCTCAAGTCATCATAGCCACCCAAAGCAGAATGTGTGGGATAAGAATTTCACCTCAGTCATGGAAAAATTAAAATGAATCTTCTATGAGTTACAAACCTTAAGGAGTTTTGTCTAGATATATTGCGGATAGAAATAGAATTATGAAACACATTATTCTTTTGGAACACATTTTAACAATTTAAGCCAATGATATTCAGTAGTTGCAATTGAGTAATTTACATGATGTTGAACAAAACTGGTGAAAGCTGATAAGAGAGGCTTCTTAATCTGGCAAGGTTTTCTGGCAGGTAGCAGATAATAGAGGAAGGATGCGGGCAGATGTTCTTTCCAAAGTAACTGAAATGGAGACTAGGATGAATTGAAAAGTAGACGCAACAAGCTGTACCCCACGCACTAGCATCACTAACAGAGAAGAAGTGATGCAGAGGGGAATTTTATCTTTGGACAATGCACAGAAAATGAAAATGGAAAATATGCAAAACACTTTCATAGTTATAGTGAGCAATGAATACAGATCAGGAAACAGGTAAGCGGTGCTCATTAGAATCCATCAGAAAAAAAGCATAACACAATTATTAAAGATATTTTAAAAAGCAAATTTAACTGACACGAAGGAACATAAATTAAAAGACGAATTTCTTGTGTGCTAAGAAAATCAATGAAAAATAAATCACGTTCTGGCAGTTCACCAAGCAAAACAGAAAAATCTTTTACAATTGTCAACACAAACATGAACAACAAAATTGAAAAGAAGTTTCTCTTACCAAATTTCTTCTCTGTCACATAAGCCAGACCAAATTTTGTGATATTAAAAGGGAAGAGTTGTGGCCGAGAATTCTATACCCAAATCTATATTTGAGTAGAAAGAAAGAAAGCAGAGACATTTTCAAATACTCAGGAACCAAAATGTTATAATATTCAATTGGAAGAATAGGGAGAAGGATAGGAACAAAGTAAGGTCTAAACTTGTAAACATGACACATACATGCAAATATTATACATCATTCTGAAAACATAGACACAAGATCTAAATATATTAATTCAACAATATAATATCAATAACAATAAAATGGGAAAAATCTTAAATTATGTTGATCAAAATCAAGCTGAGAGAAAAAAGAAAGTGGAAGGCAAACTCATCAAATGCTATAGTATATTTTAAAATAAAGTGAACTATATTTGCACATTTACAGATATACATATACATTCAAAGAATATAGTGAACAAATAAATTATTTGTGCCAATAAGTTCAAATACTTAGATATAATAGACACAGAAAAATACAACTTTGCAAACTGACAAGAAATAAAATAGAAAATATAAGTTTTTATATATCTACTGAAGAATTTATAATGTAAAACTTTCCCACAAAGCACTTGACAAAATTCAATGTTAATTTATAACATAACTTTTAATGCACTAGAGAGAAAATTATACTCCTTTAACGTGATTAAATGCAGATTTTTTTCCTCCCTCTCCTTCTCCAGCTCGCTCCCTAGTTCCCTCAGCCTCACCTTCACCCTCACTGTAGTTCAGGCTGGCCTTGAACTCCATGTAGCCCAGACTGGTCTCAGACTCTCAGCAATCTCCCTGCCTCAGTCTCCCAAGTGCTGGGATCACAAGTGTATGCCA
This sequence comes from Chinchilla lanigera, assembly GCF_000276665.1. Classification (NCBI taxonomy): domain Eukaryota; kingdom Metazoa; phylum Chordata; class Mammalia; order Rodentia; family Chinchillidae; genus Chinchilla; species Chinchilla lanigera. Next base: position 15,311,199 of record NW_004955411.1, read on the forward strand.
CCAAGCCCAGGGCTTAAATGCATCTTAAAAAGAAATAAAAATCATATATAATGGTGAAAATTGAAAACCGTCTCCCTGAGATCATGAATATAAAACAAGATGAGAAGCATAACAACGAGGAGTCCATTTAGATAAATGTAAATGACTTGAACTTTAACAAAAAGATTCTAAGTTCGTATCAGAAAATAAATTCTAAACAGTTTTAGTATAAAAAAACTTTCAAAGGTATGATGAAGCTTTATTTTTTAAATAATACTTTTTAAAGATTTTATTTTCACTAGTACATATTCGCAGTATATAATGATCGCATTCATTGCAGGTAGGTGTTAAAGTGCAGCACACCTTAATACTTTTTACGCTCCCTCCTCTGTCCTCCTTCTCCACCCTCTCTGATCTCCTGGTCCCCTCCCCATTTGCAAAAGATCTCCCTCCCTGTGTGCTATTATCTACCTTTTATTTCACTCTTTAATTTATTTATATTTGGGGTTTCTTATATTTTGGGTTTATAAGAGAAATCATAATAATACTTAAACTTTTGTGTCTGGTTTATTTTACTTAACATTATGGTCTCAAGGCGCTTCCATTTTCTTACAATGACTCTAATTTATCCTTCATAACAGAGTAGTACTCAACTGTGCACAAAGACCATATCTTCCTTACCCATTGATCTCTTGATGGGCATATAGGCCACTCGCAAGATTTAGCTACTATGAACTATGCTGCTATAAACATGAATATGCATGTATCACTATAATACATTGTCATTAACTCTTTCAGGAAAACCCATAGAAGGGGAATAGCTGGGTCAAATGGAACTTCTGTTTTTAGTTTTTGAGGAATCTCCATAGTGATTGTAGTTTGTATTCCCAACAGTGTAGAAGGGTTCCTTTTCCCCCTCATCCTCTCTACCATTTGTTATTATTTGACTTCTTAATGACAGCCATTTTTCTGGAGTAAGATGAAATCTCAGAGGTGTTTTAACTTGAATTCCTCTAGTGGCCGGCAGTGTTGAACATTTCATGCACTTATTGGCCATTTGTGCTTTTTCTGAGAAGTGGAAATGAGACCTATTCTTTAAGGCAAGGACATAATGACTCCCCTAGGTGATTCTGACATCATCAGGGCTGCCTTCATAACCTCAGAACCTAGGGCCCTCATCTTAGATTTAATAGGTCAGATAGTGCAGCCTTGGGAATATGGCCCCTTGGAGACATGTAGGTAGCACTATTTCTGGCCTGCAAAGCAATGAGGTGGAATTCTTGCCCTAGTGGATCTCAGGAACAGAGCATCTAACCAAAAAAGATGATTTTATTTATTTATCTATTTATTTATTTTGGTGGTACTGAGATTAAATCCAGGGACTTTGCATTAAGCCCCTTTTTTATTTTTATTCTATTTTTATTTTTTTCATTTTGAGACAGGCTCTCATTAAATCACTTAGTTACCCAGGCTAAGCCCAAATGTGTGATCCTCCTGACTCAGCCTCCCAGAGTGTTGGAAACACAAGAATACACAACATGCCTAGCCAAGAGGATGATTCTTCATACTTAATATGGACTGATACTTGCCTTGCTGTGGTTTGGACTTGGCTGGAACCTATTGTCTCTTTCGTTTCTCCATTCTGGAATGGGAATGTCCAGCCTGTGTCCATCCCATCGTCCCATCGTTGTTCTTTGGAAGCACACAACTTGTCTGGTTTACAGTCCTTAAAGAATTTTGCCTCAGGACATCTCATATCTCATCCATATTCTTATTTAGATGAGACTTAGAATTGACGGTGGAAAGAGTTAGGATTTTTGCAGCTGTTTGATGGAATGAAGGTATTTGTCATGAGAGAAGCACACAAACTGTGAGGCACCAAGCTGGCTATTAGGAACTGAATGTTTATGTGCCACCCTTCCCAAATTCATATACTGGGCCGCTGTCCCCTAATATGATAGCATTTGCAGGGTGAGACCTTTAGGGAATCATTAGGTTAGATAATAAGGTCATGAGGAAATGGCCCCATGATGGGACTGTAGAATTTTCAAGATGTATTTGTCTCACATCAGGCAAAGACAAAGAAAAAGCAAAGGAAGAAATACTAATACCAGACCGTGTAGATTTCAAGCCAGACATTGACTATGTTAAGAGAATTATTTTATAATGAAGACTATCCTAGCCAAGAGGATGATTCTTGGCTAAGGAATATGTAAGATGATCTAAGGAACATATATAAAATGAACCATAAAAATGGTTCATAAAATATGTAAGATGATCTAAGGAACATATATAAAATGAACCAAAAATATACAAAATAAAGTCTTTTGTAAAAGGAGATTGGCAGAGGCAATTATAACGGAAGCTTTTATGTATCATATTCAGTTTCTGACAGGTTAAGTAGATAATAAAAAGGATACGGAGCTTTAAATAATTTAAATAGTAGCCCTGAATTCACAGATAAATATATGTTTTGTACAAGGAACATGGTTTTTTTTTAAATTTTATTTTTAATTGACAAGAAATAATTGTACATATATAACTGTGGACTACAGTGTGATAGTTACATACATCTTTTATTATATAACAATTAAATCAAGCTAATTAACAATGCATCACCTCATAAACTATTTTTGTGGTGAAAACATTTGAAACCTACTGTCTTAGTAATTTTTAAATATACAACACATCATTATTTTATGCTTTCTTTTTAATTATTTATGGATGGCTTATAAAAATTGATGATAAATACAGCTTCTGAATGCAAACAGTATACATCATATGAGGCTCCAAAGTCAGACAGGGCACTACATCTATAGCCAGTAATGAAGACTTGAGTTAAAAATCTCAGACAACCAGAACATATTTTTTTAAGTGTTGTTCTACATAACTATTGAGTTAACGAGGACAACAATTAAAATCATTCCCTGTTTTTAAGCTAAAAAATTGACAAAACTTCTTGCATTTGGGGGATGAGAACAACAGTTTTACTCCATGTTTTAAATAAATTGAATTAAGGGAATTTTTCTCTATTTTCTTTATAACTTAGCTGGTGACATTGAGACTCAGCCATCTAATTGTCTCTGATAAAAGCTGAAAAACAAGACTGAATCATTTCAGCATATCTGCCCCAGCAATGGACCTTAGGAACCAACTGCATTTCTCTTCTTGTAAAACTGGCCTACAAACTGGGTTGTAAAACTGGCCTACAAATGGCCCAGTATAGGCCCAGTGGTTGAAATTGCTATCCCTGATAACAGCACCCTCTGCTCACCACATCTCGCCTCAGATGGATGTCTTAGCTACGCAGAAATTTCAGATCAGCACATGCCTTTTCAGAAATGAGACACATAGAAGATCCTGTCCAGGTGATGGCAGGTTGGTCAGGAGAAGCGGGAGTATTGTCTATCTGCAGCAAGTTTCACACTGCTGTTACTGGCTTAACCTGACTATGGAGGTTGCAGACAGCCCACAGAGTCTTTCTCCGGCTGAACAGCGATAATGTGTGTGCGACAGAGGAAAAGACAGAGCACCAGGCTGGACGCTTCTGATAGCTGGGGAAGTCAGCTGTGGTGTTTGGCCACCCATTGACAAACACAACAACCCTGAAATGAAATTCAGTAAGTACAATGATAAGCAAGTTTCATCTATACCATTTCAAAAGAAGAGTTTAAAAATCTAAATCTGAGGGACTCTTTTACACGCCACTGAAGGCAGTAATCTCAGTATCAGACAGGGCCAAATTTATTCTCATACAATTTAGAATGAGAGAATGCTTCTGCCTCTGGAATATCTAATATCTCCATGCTTGCCTAAAACGCAGGCCACCTGGCCCTATTGCCATAGAGATCTCAGCAAGTGGGCCTCTGAATCCAAAGAGCTTCCAGCATCAACTGCTGTTTCCCTTCAAGGGACAGCTAAGCACTGTTACCTGGAGCGGCAGTGAGACACTGGAATGACTGAGATTTGCAAAGCTGAAGAGTCTGAGCACATGCCATAAAATGTGATCTGCCTCAGAGACCCTAGGTCAAAATATAGGCAAAAGATTTTACAATAATAAAATGGTGATCATGATTTGGATATTTAACAAAGACAGATGGTAGGTATGGTGGTGCTGTAACTAACTACAGTTTGCAAAGTGCCTCCAAATATTAGAATGTGAATGAAAATCAGTGCCCCTTTACTGGAGAAAGAAGGAGAGAAGCTGATTTTCCAGAACTCCTTAGTTTCCTGCCCAAATCCTATGACCCAGATTCTATGCTTTCAAACTTTATAACTTGATACTGCCCAAAAACAAAACCAAACAAAATATGATTTCACATCTAATACTCTTGCCTCTTAGCAAACTCCCATTTACTGACTAAATATGTGTCATTGGTAAATAGTGTGACATTATGCCTTCGGTTTTCCTAGTCTTTTTATCTAGGATTTTTATACTCCATATGAATTGTGAGTTCTTTTGTTCCATTATCTCCCTGGAAGATAATCAGGGCCGAATTTCTGAGGAGACTGGTTGGAGTCAGGGGTTTGAGTTTGTCCCAGGAAGTTTTTCTGCCAAGAAAAGTCAATTGGCTGGTGCAGTAATTAACTGCAGCCTCTGAGACTATGGCTTTCTATATTTGTCTTCTGATTTATGATTCTTTGCGTTGCTTTATACATTTCTACACTTGGAACTTATAAAAAAGAGGTGTGTGACTCATTAAGCTGAAAATTGTAAAATTATATTGCAAAGTAATTGTTCCTGAATCAGGTTTTAATGTATGCTTACATACTCTTGTGGCATTGAGAAAAAATACAGTTATATCATGAAAAAGGAAAGAATTCTTAGACATGGTCACACTCTCTAGTTTTTTCTGTGTTAACCTCCATAGGTGTGTAAAAGGTGCTGGACTTGTACACAAAAATGATTTTACTTTTGTCTTGTGTGAGCACTTCAAATCTGTTCCATGGAAAATTTTGTTATTCTCTTCAGCCCTGGAATTTTTCAGTTCATTTTTCTTAACTTTACTAAAGGATAGCTCATGTGCCATAAAAATCCACTGGGAATGTATAGTTCTGATATTGTTGACATCCATCATGACAGTTCAATTTTAGAGCATATCCATGACTCTGCCTGTTTCTTTAGCCCATTGGCAGTGAAATTGTGCCTCCTCCCAGCCTCAGGAACTACTGGCTCACATTGTCTCTATAAATTTGCCTTTTGTGGATACTTCACAGATTGTAGAATCATACAATTTGTTGTCTTTTGTGTGTGACTTGTTTCACTCACTACAATGCGTGTGCACTTCATGCATAGCATAGCATGTAGCTGTGTTTCTTTCCTTTTCCTTGCTGTATGCCAGTCCATAGCTCCTTCATAGCTGATGGATGCACCCATCTGCCAGCTGATGGATATTTTGGCTGTTTTCATTTTTGGCTGTTATGAGCAATTATGCTATGAATACTTATTTACAAGTTTTCATGTAGACATATATTTTGATCATCAATTAACCATAAATATAAGATCCTTAATTTGGATTTTAATTCTGTCTCATTGATCTATGCACCTATCCTTACACCAATATCAAACTTTCATGGTTGCTGTAGCTTTATATTAAGTTTTGAACTTAGGCAATATAAGTCCTGCACATTTATTCTGCTCTAAAATTATTCTGTTTAATATAGACCCTTTGCATCTCCAAATAAAGTACTGATCATATATCAATTACCATAGTAGTCCGCATATCTGTAAAAACCTCCAATGAATACCGGAAATTACAGATAGTACTGAACACTATATTTATGTATATATATACTGTTTTGTTCTATACATTCCTACCTATGATAAAGTTTAATCTATAAATTGGGCACAGTAAAAGATTAACAACAATAGCCAATAATAAAATAGAATGTAGTAACACACTGTAATAAAAGCTGTTTAAAACTTACCAATCATTTCTGGAATTTTCCATTTAATATTTGTGGCTTGCTGTATTAAATGACCAGAAGGAACTAAAGTCACAGAACGGCAGGCAAGGGGGTAATACTGCATACCAAGAGAGGCAGAACCAGTAGAAGAGCGCTATCTAAAGAGATTTATTATAAGACATTGGCTTACACAATTGTAGGAACTTTGTAAGCAAGTCTGAAACATGTAGAGAAGCAGTCCAAATAGTCAGGTTAGAATTCATGAACATGGGCTAATGTTGTCCAAATTCTGTTTCTTTGCTTAAGAAAGCCTTATCCTGGTTTTAGTATCATCCAGCTGGTTCAATCAAGCCTATTAATACTTTTTCCCAGCATCTCTCTTCAAGTTAAATAACTGGACATTCTGTCCATCTGCAAACTTTCTCCGCAGCAGCATCTAAATTACTGTTTGAATAGCTGAGGACTAGAAGCTGGCAAAGTTGACACATTAAAAGAATACAACCAGGTTGCTGATTTCTGCAGTTAAAGCCTTGATATTTTCAAGAGGATTGTGTTGGCTTTATAGATCAATTTGGAGAGAACATCCTTGTTAACAATGAGTCTTTGAAGCAAGACATGGTGGCCCACATCTGTAACCCCAGCACTTGGGAGGCTGAGGATCACCAAGAGTTTGAGGCCAGCCTGTACTATGAAGTGACTTCAAGGCCAGCCTGTGCTACAGAGAGAGACCCTGTGTCAACACAAAACAAAACAAAAGAGTCTTCCAAACCAACACATGAAATGCCTATTTCTGTCTTTTAAAATTGAATTTTCAATGTGGGAAGAGACTTAGTTATTGACTCAATCTTGTCTCATATTTATTTAGATTTTCTACTTCTTCTTGCATCAGTTTTGATAATTAGTTTTTTCTAGGAAGTTGTCCATTTCACCTAAAGTTATCTAATGTGTAGACATAAAGTAGTTAATAATATTCTGCTGTAGTCATTTTAATGTCTATAGTGCCATTAATGGTGTCCTCTTTTTCACTCCTAATTTTGGCCATTTGTACCTGCTCACTTAATTTCTCTGTCACTCGTCACAAATTTATCAATTTTGTTTATCTTTTTTAAAAATCAGTTTTTGGTTTCATTATTCTCTCCATTATTTTCCATTTAGCTCTGTTTTCTAGATCACTAATTTCTATTTTTATGCTTCCTTATGTTTGTTGTTAGTTTGCTATTTTTTTTCTAACTTTTACATTGGTGTGTTAGATTATTAATGTTTGAGATCTTTTTTCTTTTCTGATAGGTTTTTAAAGTTATAAAATATTTTCTTGGCACTGCTTTAGATTCTTTCCATACACTTTTATACTGGGGCTTTGCATCATTCAGTTCAAAAAAATTTTTAACTCTCCCTTTGATTTCTTCTTTGACCCATGAGTTGTTCAGAATTGTGTTCATTTCTATATACATTGAATTTTACCAGATAATGTTCTCCTGTGAATCTCTAATTTAATTCTCTATATCAACATATGGTCTAACCCAGAGAATGTTGCATTTACATTTGAAAAGAATTCATATTCTGAAGTCTTTGAATGGAGTGTTCTATAAATGTAAGATTAAAAATTGACTGCTTTGTTGAAATTTTATATATTCCTGATGATTTTTTTGTCTAGTTGTTCTGTCTTTTGAGAGTGGGCCATTGAGATCTCCAACTATCATTGTTAAATTGACTGTTTCAATTCTGTCAGTTTTCGCTTCACATACCTTGAGGCTCAGCTGTGAAGAACATTTTTTTTTTTTGAGGCAGAATCTTGTTATGTACCTCAAGCTGGTCTCAGACTTGTTGTGTAACTCAGCCTGGTCTTGAGTTTGTGATGTTCCTGCCCCAGCCTCCCCAGTTAATATCTTTTTCATGAACCTTTTATGATTATGAAATATCTTTTAAGATTACAAGATATTCATTTTTCCTTTGGTAGCATTTCTGAAAGTCTATTTTGTTTGATACTATAGTCACTCAAACTCTCTCATAGTTACTGTTTCGTGATTCATCTTTTCCATCATTTTACCTCTACTCTGTGTTTTTTAATCTAAAGTGTGCAACATCTACCCAGGTCTTACTTTTTTGTCCAACTTGACAATTTCTGCCTTTTAAGTAAGTTAGTCAGTTCATCCACACTTATGTAATCACTGATATCATTGTTTATGCAGACAGCTTTGTCACTTAATTTCTATTTGTTTAGCATTACTTTTGCCTCCTCTGTTTTCACTTGCTAACTTCTTTTGTGCTAAATAAAAATTTACCTGTCTAGCCATAAGATCTTCTGGAGATAAATCTAGACATATTATTAAACATGAATTTCTAAAAATGTAGTTTATAAAAGAAGAAAATAATGTCATATCTTATTAAAATAAAAATCATTTATTCTTTGAGAGTCCTTTTTAAGAGGTTAAAAATAGTTTACACACTGGGAGAAAGCATTTTCAAACTACAAATTTAACAGTGAATTTTACCTGTAATACATAAGGATATTTCAAAAATCAACATTAAAACACAAAAATAATTAGAAAATGGGCAAAATTTCACCACCTGTCTGATATGAGCAGACAGTTCACCAAAAGAAGAAGCACAAGTAAACACATAAAAATATGTACATCACAATTAGCCATTAGAGAAATACAAGTAAAACTACAACACTCTGTCACTGTAAACCTATTAGAAGAGCTGAACTAAAAAAGTCATGACAACCCCAAATACTGACCAGGATGAAAAGAAACTAGATCTCTTATACATAGCAGGTAGAACTACAATGTATTACTACCATTCTGGAAAACATTTTGCTGTCTTCTTATAAAACCAAATATGCACTTATACTATTTAACAACTCCCAGACTTTTACCCTAGAAGTGAAAACTTATATTCAAGCAAAAATTTGTACCTGAGTGTCTATAGTACATTTATTTATAATAGCCCCAAACTGAAACAAGCAAATTTGATCATTCAGCAGGTGAATGATCAAACAAACTTGAGAACAACCATAAAATAGAATATTTGCCCAACAACAAAAAAGGAAAAACTATAGATTTATTAACAACTTGAGTGAAACTTAAATGCATTACACTTTGTAGAACAAAAGGCAATTTCAAAAAGTAATACACTATACAATTCTATTTATTTGACATCCTCAGGATAGCAAGACTATGGACAGGAAGAACAAATTACTGGTTTCTAGTGGGGAGGAAAGAGGTCAGGTCTGGATGTGATCATAAAGGAACAGTATATAGCATAGGAATTTCCTGATAGTGTTAGAATAATAACTACTGTATTCTGATTATTGAGGGCTTGCTCAAATTTGTACTTGAAATCAAGTTGCACAGAATTACACACATACACACATTCATGCATGTAAAACCTAGTGAAAGCTTTTTAGAGCTTATAGTCTAGTTAACAGTATACCAATTCAATTTGCTGGTTTTTCATATAGATACGGTGACATATGTTACTATTGGAGGAATCTGGTTGCAGTATATAAAGATTCTATGCTCTATTTTTTAAACTTCCTATGCATCTATAATCAATTCATAATAAAAAGTTAAGACAAAATACATGTTCATACCATACTGTATATTAAAAGGTGTACAGTTCAATATATCAATTTATAGTTCTGTTTTCCTCTGAGGAGAATAGTTCTTCCAAAAGTTTTTCCTCTTTTTCTGGCCTGCTAAACTTGATCTCTTCCTTTAGCAGAATCAAGGTTGGAGGAGGAAAGAGTAGAGGAAAGAAAGAAAGAGAGAACAGTTTCTATTGGATGGTACTTTGCTGGAATGATCATTAGGCCTGGGAGGTGCTCAAAGTGGCTGTCCTCCCATCAGTACTTTCAGGGCTTCTCCAGAGACTCTCTGTGGATGTTACAGAACCCAGTTTCCTGAGCCAAGTCAGTGTGTCTTAGCCACTGGCCATCCAGTCTTCTTTCTACCTCTGCTCCCACTGGTACACCCCATAGCTTGTGACTGCCGGCACCCTGATAGGTCATCATTTGAGCAGAATATTTTCTGAGTTCCCACATCTGATAACTGGGATTCCCATACCTTCAATCTGCTGACAGACGTGGATGCAGCCAACTCTGTGGCCACAGACCCCTTGAGCTTTCTCCAATGTAAGATGATCATCCATCCTTTATACATCTCCCCCTGGTCCCATTTACAAAGATCTTTCTAGAGTATTAGAATACTATTAGTAATATGAATAGAGAATAACACCAGTACCTTAGCAAAGCTATGTATCCGATGGCACCACACATAGTCTTAAAAACAAAGCCCTATGGCTAGTTGAATGTGTTAACTTCAACTTGCCTGACTCATTTCTCATACCTAGTAGAGAAACAAGGCAGCATCTTGAATTTAGATTTAGTGAACCATTTTTTTTCAGACTACAAAATATGCCACCAATCCTGAAATGCACCTCTGGACTATAATAATACTGCTATTTACAATCAGCTAAACATGTATAAGTCAACCTTAGCTAGGCAAACTTCACATAAAATATAGCTTTTTTAAAGAGTCTGAAGATTGCCATAGAACTCTGCAGCCTGAGCAATATTCTGGAAAATGACACACTAATAAGCAAAAAAAAAAAACTTTAGAGCAAATGATCCAGCAGAGCTCGAGAGGGGAACTAACAGGCAGAATTCTAAATTGGATATGTCACATTTTGGCAATAGCAGCCACTTGTGATTAGTGTGGAACAAGACACTAACAGACTAAAGGGCCCACAAGAAGCCAGAATAAATGGAAAACAAATGAACCTCCAGCGAGGATGAAGATATAGACAACCCAATCACTGCAGGCTTCCTTGTCTTGTCACAACTTCACAACTCTCCAATGTACAGATCTGCAATCATCTTTTACTCTTCCCACAACTTCTCTGAACAGTTTCTATCTAATGGATTTATCCTCTGAAAGCCACCACCTGGCCCTGTACTGGGATTTGTCCTCTTGAGCCTGGCTTATGACCTTAATTCCCTAACATGATTCTCTGTGTTTGCTCTACTTTCTCTAATCTCTTGCATAAAACACCAAATGAACCATTTTCACCAAGCACCATTTTCAACTCAGTGCTCCTGAGGTCAAAAACCTGCTGCTTCCACATTGGCTACCTAACTTTTGAGCACTCTTCAAGTGGAAATTAGGAGATGTTATGGCTTGTATCCATGTGAACCCCCAAAGCCGCACACACTCATAGGTGAGGCTTTGGGAGTGACTGGATCATGGGTGTGTAATGGATTAGAGTGTATGACAATTAAATTGGCTTAGCATAGATGTGGGTGTGGATAACGAAAGCCCCACCCAAAAAGCTTGTAGCCTGGATGGAATAAAAAGGAAAAGGAGGCTTGCTGCTAGCTGTTTTGCTGCTTTCTGCCTTCCCTGCCATGGACTGTTTCTCCTCCTCCATACGGTCCTGTCTTGGAGTCAGCTGACCATGGATCAAAACCTCTACAAACACTGAAGCAAAATAAACTTCTCCTCCTCTAACTTCTGGGTGTTGGGTGTCTTGTCTCAGCAATAAGAAAAGTAACTAAGACAGAAGGAAATACAGCATTTTTTCTCTCTGTAAGAGCGTACCTTCACAGACTCTGGAGAAAACATGAAAACTCAAGGACATTTTAATGTTTTCTGGTAGTCTTCAGATCAAATCAGGGAGAAAAGTAAAACCTATTACCTGAGAAAGTCTTTGGGATCTATAATTCCATAACTTCAGATAATACACACTGCATGTGATGGCATAGAAGGGAATAGGCAGGTTTCAATCAGCACAAATTAGAACTATGCAGCTACAGGCCAAAGAATACCCAGGGCTGCCTCGCTGGCAGCCACCAAAAGCCAGAAAAAAAGTATGAAAAGGAATCTTCCTCAGAGCCTCCAAAGGAACCAGCCCTGCCAACTACTTCACTTTGGACTTGTGACCTCTAGAACTGGAAAAAATAAATTTCTTGTTTATAGTGGTCATATCAAACTAATTCACTATAGTAGAATGAGCTGTTAGAAGCAAGACTAAATCTGAAATTAGATTCCCCCAAAATTTATTACCATTTTAGATATATTATTAAAGTTTTTGTAGTCAAATTTGAAACATTTAATGTTACAGTATAGGAAAAATAGTTTCTCACATTGCCTTACTTCACTCATGGTCACCAAAGTGGGTCACATGAGTGACCATGGTCACCAAAGTGACCATGAGTTCATAATATGAAAAGATGCTCGCTTTCTACTGAGAATAGTGTAAGAGCATAATTTCTGCAGTATCTCCTTTTCCCCCTATAATTATTTTTATTTTCTTAAAATTCATTTTATGAGTATATCGTGGATGTTATCATACAGTTTAAGATATCAAATCAACTTGGCAAAGTTGATATTTATCTTGAAATTTGGGAGTTTTTATGGGTATGGGGGGGTACTGGGGATTAAACTCAGAACCTTCTGACTGAGCTACTTCCCCAGCCCCTTTTTATTTTTTATTTTGAAACAAGATCTTGCTAAGTCATTCAGTCTCCCAGGCTGGGCTCAAATTTGCAATTCCCCTGCCTCAGCCTTCTAAAATTCTGGGGCTACATGTGTGCGCTACTACACCAAGCTCTAAAATGATATATTTTTAAACTGTCAAATATAACTTTTATTTTGAAAGGTTTTGCTTCTAAATGGAATTATTTAATTAAAATTTTAAATTATTCAGTTCTCTGAGTTTTTTTTACTTTATATAACATGAATGTTGGTACACCGATTTTTTCCACAAAATTTAAAACATGTAACCTAATCTTTATGGCAACACTATTAAAAATTTAATGTAAGTCACATGTATAACTTTAAATTTTCTATTGGCCACATTGAAAGTGTAATATTTTATTTAACCCAATAGATCTAAACTGTAATCATTTCAGTATTTAGCCAATATAATACAGAATGGGGGAAAAGTTTTTACTGGCTATTCCTGAAACAGAGGACTAATATCTAGAATATATAAAGAACTCAAAGAAATTAGGACCCCCCTAAAAAAGACCAAGTCAAAAAATGGGCAACCAAAATGACAAACACTTCTCAGAAGAAGAAATACAGATGGCCAATAAATATATTAAAAAGTTCAACATCACTGATCATTACAGAAATGCATATTAAAACAACACTGAGATTCTATCTTACTCCAGAAAGAATGACTGTTATCAAGGAATCAAATAATAACAAATGCTGGTGAGGCCGCAGGGTTGTGGGGGGAGTGGAACAGGAACCTTTCTAATTATTTGTGAGAATGAAAGTAGTACAACCATGATGGAAATCAACGTGGAGATTGCTCAAAAAACTAAAACTAGAAATTCTATTTGATCCAGATATTCACCTTCTAGATATCTTCCCAAAAAAGTTAAAGACATCATATTACAGTGATATCTGTATACCCATGTTTATAGCGGTACAATTCATAATAGCTAAATCTTATAAGTAGTCTATATGTCCATCAGTAAATGAGTGGATTAAAAAAATGTGTGGTACTTATACACAATGGAGTATTACTCTGCCATAAATGACAAACAAGTCATTTATAGGAAAATGGACGTACCCTGAGGCTGTAGTGCTAAGTGAAATAAATGAGGCACACAAGTTTAAATACCATAGTTTCTCTTATATGAGAAACCCAAAGCATAAATAAAGAGCAAAATAAAGGGCAGATAATGGGAAACAGGAAGATAGATCTTTTGCAAAAGGGAAGGGGATCAAGAGATGGAGGGAAAGTGGAGAGTGAGGGGAGGATTAAGATGTGTTGTGGACAGGTACCAATCCTCATGAGGAATGTAATCATTATATACTACAAACATGTACTAACACATTTTAAAACAAACTAAAACCAGAACAGTTACTGCATTTTGTTTGTATTACTTAAGCACATCTCACTTCACACTACCACACAGTATGTGCTCTACAGTGACATGCAGCTCCTGGTGGCCATGTTGACCGGCACCACCCTAGAGATTGCTCTTGGCTGTCTCTACACACTCTTGACCTGGGTGACCATTTTCAAGTACACCGGTGATTTTGTGACAAATATCAACTTGAGAATATCTTCTTAAACCTTCCAGACTTACATAAAAGAAAATTGTTACCTATGAGAAAATTCTAAATGCTATTGAAAAGTAATCCCTGCTCACCTTTTCATCCTCAACTCCACTTTTAAAAAAATTCTATTTTCTAACAAGAATTCTGTTCAAACCATGTTATACTTGAATACTATTCCTGAGAATTTACTTTTAGGAATTATCCAAAAGCCACTGAAAAATTATTGTCTTAACTATAGTAATCTAAGATTTAAACCCAATTTAACAATGTGTTGTATTGCCATTGATTTTATATGCCCTACCTCTGACATATTTCTATAGTTAATTTTATCTTATTCATGCTATACTCCAAACCCTCAAAATAACTCAAAAATTCAAGAGTAAATAAGGAAAAATATGTAACATTCCTGGCCTGGTTTTTGTTCATGACAAAATGCTAGAAAAGATATATTCATGTTCATAGCACTATCATTCACAACAACCAAAAGGTGGAGGTAACCCAAGTATCCATCAACAAATGAATACATGAACAGGATGTGGTATATACATGCAGTGTAACCTTATTTCTTTTCTTATTGGAGTTACTGCTTTCTTACTGCTGCTTTCTCTCTTTCTTCCCCCCATTAGTATCTGCCCAGTTGTGCCACGAAGACCCCAGAAAAGGGTCTAAAAAAATCATCATAGACATGAAGCATGCACAGACTGTATAGTCTGACCCAGAGATGTATAGGTTTAATCATTCCTGGGTGCTGACATTTTCTATATCATCCCTTTCCAACAAGGACCTGCCACTTTAAAAAAGGACGGCTGGGTGCCTGTCATCATGGCCCTTGGTGGATCACAGTCACATCCACTGAAATGGTGTGCACTGTGCCAGCAATGTGGAAGGAAGAATGATAGGGAGGGAAGGGACACGGAGGAGGGGGAGAGAGGAAAAAGAAGCATAGTAATGGCCTTAATAGCAATGTATAAAAGGAACAGACAATAATAATCGATATTCTCTGCTCTTTGGAATATTGGCAGGTGAGAAGGTAAAAGAAGGCACTTTTTGTATTTCTTGGCCTCTTTGCAGCTTTGGGAACATCTTGCTTGAAGGAAAGCAAGAGATCTTTTTAAAGCAAGATGAAAGGAGAGTCTCACATACTAATAAAAAATAAGACAAAAACTGAGGGTGCCAGACCAGGACTCCCTTTCCTGCAGACACGGAAAGAATATTGGTTTCATTAGGATCTCTGGCTACAATTGATGTGTAGAGGATGAGCATGTTAATTCCATCTTTTGGTTAGAACTTTTTGTTAAAACCTTTTATGTTATAAGTTATAATATTTGTATAATATTTAGAAGAAATAAAGATAATTATAAGCATGAGGAAAAAAGCTAAAACCACTGTAATCCTGCTACCCAAGAAATTGCTATTAATATTTTTAGGAACAGTATCATTTTCTAAAGAAATGGATCAATACTCTATTGTTTTTGCTTTATTTTTTATATTTTCAAAATTAGGATATATTTTGCATGCAAAGTGTGTCAGTTATCCACTACTGTACTACAAAGGGCCCCTCAAACTTTAGCAGCTTATAAAACAACAAACACTACCTCACACAGTACCTGTGGGCCAGGAATCCGGGAGAGTCCTAGCTAGTACTGTCTTCCATAAAGCTGCAGTGGAAGACTGAGCCATCCAGTGTGCACCTGAAGACCACACTAGCCATTTCCAAGCTCCATGCCTCATTTTTTTAAAAAAAAAAAGAAAGGGTTATATGTTACTTGAGGACATTACTGACAATTTCTGGATACAACTATTTTTGTCAAATATATAAACCACAAATATCTAATCCCAATCTGTAGTACACCTCTTTATTTTCTGAACAGTGTATTTTTATGGGAAGAGAAAATATTTCAGTAAAATCTAATTTATCCTTTTTATATTTTACAGTTAGTGCTTTTGGGACAAGGAATTTCAATAAAGTTCTAATTTACTCATTTTATGTTTTATGGTTAGTGCTTTTGTGGCTTATCTAAGAAGCCTTTGCCTCACCCAAATTGCAAGGAAATTAACTTATTTTCCTCTCAGAAGCTTTATAGTTTTCATTTTTTATGTTGAAGGCTATGATTCACCTTGTATTACCATTTTGGTGTATGGTATAAGGTAGGAGCTAGACACATTTCTTTTCTTATATGAATATCTGGTTCTCCTAGGGTTATTTGTTGAAAAGGTTTTCATTTTCCTTTGAGGTGTTTTCTGCCTTTTTTGAAAATTAAAGATTCTATATATCATCAATTTCTGATCTCTATTTTATTCAAATAATATGTGTGTCTAAACTTGTACCTAAACCAATATAACACTATCTTGATTACTTCTCAATGTAACCTGGTTTTAACACAAAATAAGATGTCGTGAACATCTCTTTTAGGCCAAAATTATTTTATGGTGCCTTTAGTCTTTATGAATACACAGAACTGTATCAAATAGATAAACTATAATTTATGAAAAAATCCTTATTGTTATGTTTAAATATTGTTATAGTTTTTAAAATTATTTAAAATTACAGTGAGTATCCTTTAATTGCCCTAAACTGTTTCCTAAAAATAAATACCTTAGAAATGGAATTTCTAAATTAAAATGAATGCTGACTTATAAGGAATTTCATATATATGGCCAAACTACTCCACAAAGGCTGCATTAGCTTACATGTGCCACCAGCACTGTCTGAGGGAACAAACCCTGTATATGACCATTTAAAATTTTAAAACTGCTGTGTAATTTTAACTGATAGATAACACTAGTACATCATTACTATTTTAATGTGCATTTGTAATTGCCACTAAAACTGAAAAAAAAAAAATATTTTATGCATATTAGCCATACAATGGTCAGACAAATACAAATTTTCTCTTTTGAGTGGCCTGTTCACGACATTTGGTCATTTTTCAATTGCCTTTATTTCCTCCAAAATGGATAGTGGTCATAGCTAATTGTACCCTCACTGTAGAAGTCCTTTGGGGCCAATTACAGGCTAACTAAATATCCAAATTTTTTCCTGGACATACTATAAGCAAAATGAAAACACAGAAGACATTAAATATTGCTTTTTAAGTGGCTTAATTCATTCTAAGACAATTGTCACCTTGTCCCCACTCTTAGCTGCTATTCCTTATATTTACATACAACTCACGCTCTGCTACTTCAGGGCTTTGGCACCACACTCCGTCTATCCTGATGGCTTCTGACTTCCTGTTTTGCCCTTGCTTTGCTCTAAAAACTTGTCATTTCTATACTTTCAGCCTGTCCCTTCTAAATGTGTTTCCTTGCCACTCCTTAGTTATTCATTTCAAATTCCTCCAAGAAATTCTTTTTCATCTATCAATGATATTGACCAAAATACCCTTACTGCCAACCATTTTTCACTGAAAAATAGAATATAGAAAAATGATGGAGATTTAAAACAACTTAAGAAAAACACCCAATAATGTTAAAAGGGAAAATTTTTTTATCACTTACTCAACTATTTTGCCTGCTTCCCTTAATCACTTGAGCGTCACTGTTTAGAACAGGAAATTTCTCTCTAGTCTCAGTACCAGGAATAGTTATGCTCTTGAGCAGCTGGTTTGTTTTTACTTATGGACCTCATGAATCATTTAACTGATCATGCTCGTCTATCTGAGTTGGCTGCTAGAAATCTAGAGTCATATTTGTGGTCCATCTGTAGCAAGTGGATTACATCTCAGGACAAACTTTCTCTGCATTCATCCCACTCTTATTTTTCAACATCTTTTTTTTTTTTACTTATTTTTCCATGCTTCTCCTTTTTTTTTCTTCCCACTTATTTTCAACTCACCTTGATTTTTTTAAACTTAAAAAAATAAAGCCTTACTTTGGCTTAGCTTAATGCCCTAATTCATGACTCACTTATCAAAGACTAAAGACTAAACACAGAGTGAATCCATGGCAGGAGACCATAACACACCTTTGCTCCCTCTCAGCACACTTTTCAGAAGCCTAGCAGTCTGCTTGCACTTGGGTCTGACTCCTTGGGCAAGTGTGTTGGTTTGGGGGATATTTTGCAAGGGAGAACAATATAATACAGGACACATGTTTTATAAGGTTATTTAGACTAGTCACCCAACGAATGATATATAAAAGAATGAAGGAAATCTATCCACAAACTATAGACCAAGGAGTCCAGCGGAGGGCCTGGATCCTGCAATAATATCCTACATGAGTCCAGCTGAATACCTAGAGCTCATAACAGTGCCTCCCACGAGTCCAACTGGAGACCCAGAGCCCATGACAATGTCTCGTGCAGGCCTGTTTCACAGATCTACACTGGGAAGGCCCAAGGGTTGGGGGTGGAATCTAGAAAGTCTGTGCCAGCGGGATAACAGATCAGTGCTAGCAGGCTAAGGGATCTGCACTGGAGCCGGGAAGCGATGCTCAGAAGAACAAGAGCTGCTCTGAAAGGTACCACAGCCATCCTCAGCAACAGTGAGGTCCTGAGCTCTTCTGATGATCAAGATGGCCAAGTTCCCATCAGGGAAACCAATGCAACAAGCTTCTCCTGGAGACCGGCAGAGCACCATCTTCCCCTCCAGAGCCAGGAAATGATGCTCAAATTGAGGACCAGAGCTCCCCCAAAGAGAACCAAAACTATTCTCAGTGCCAACAAGGTCCCGAGCTCTTCGGAGGATGAAAACAGCTGAGTTCATCAGGAGAGCCAGCATGACGAGCTCCTCCAACAGAACCAACAGCTCCTTACAGCTTCCACCAGCTCCCAACAGCCTTTCTACGCTCCCAACAGCCTCTTTCTCTTTTTCTAGTTCTGCCTCTTATGCTGCTTGCAACAGTCCTCAGGCGAGCCTCCCACACCCAGCACCACACTTACTCAGTTCAGCTGGGGGTTATAAGTTGACCATCAGTTGTCAACCCGCTACAGCAGGTTAGTTATTTCAAAAGTTTAGGCCCAGAATAACATTCCACGGCAGGCACTTCGGGCACAGCAGCCACTGTGGAAAGTTGATCTAAGGCCATTACAAAGTTGATTGTTTAATTATGGTGTGATTGATTGATTGATTGATGATTGAGGCTATTGTAGAACAAAAAATTATCGCTTCTTCAACTCAGAACCAGCAAAAATTATTCCAATTTTGTTCATCCTCACTCCTCAAAGAAAAGCACAAGGTAATGATATCAAAAAGGAAAACGCTATTATGAAACGTATAAATATTATATCATGTTTGATATATTAAAACGTACAGAGATGCTTCGAAACTCAAAGTTAGGTCAAAACTAATTTTGGCTAGAGTTATCAGAGGAAATTGAATATCATACCTGAGTTAGAAATAAGAGAAGAGTAAAATTTGAATTCTTTAAGTCAAATGGGACATTGTTCTTTTTTTTTTTTTTTTAAGTACCAGGAATCAAACTCAGGTCCTTGCACTTGCCAGGCAGGCACTTGTGCTGCTGAACTGTAATGGGAACATCTTCCAGGACACAATAGTAGTACCGAGAAACGAGGAGGTTATTGGGGAAATAAATGAAAGGTACCATTTGGCAGAGTGGAGGGACCATTTTAGGAATCGTGAGTTTAAACTGTATTTTTCACCTTCAGAGGGAAAAGTGAAGGCCAAGGGACTTCTTAAAAATGTAGTTATCAGAGATAGCTGAAAGGCACCACAATTTCCTAAACAGGACAACAGTGGGGTGACTTCTTTGTTATTTAAATCCAAGCTTGATAGCAGCACTAGAAATAGCAAATAGCATCGGGAGGGGTTGTATTTGTTAGGATAGAATCCCAGGGGCCCTCTGAATGAAAAAGAAATGTTCAATTTAAGGTTAATTGTGCTATATATTTTTAAAAACTGGAAGGAATTTTGAATGTTTTCACCATGGAGAAATGATGAACATTTGAGGAGACAGTTATGTTTCCCATGACTTTAACATTACACAATGTATGCCTCTATTGAAACATTATGTAAATATACCCCATACTCCATTAATATCCATAATTTTATGCTTTAATTCAGATACAAATTTTAAAAAAACAGTAAATCATCTACATGAGCTTTTCTTTCAATAAAAGTAGAATTTATTTAGTAGTAGTAGGGTATCCAAATTTTCTATTTCATATTGTTTGTTTTAGTGGTGTATTTCAAGATGTTTGTGCCTTTTATCTAAGTGGTGAAATTTGTTTCCATAAAATTATTCAACTAGTGTCTTGTTATGCTTTGATGTCTAGAGGATCTCCATGGTGTATCTCTATGTGTCTATAGAGTATGTAGTCATAGCTTTTCTTATTTTGACATTGGTGGTTCATATACTTTCTTCCTCACTTTTGTTAGGTACTTATCAAATTCATTTACTATTCAGTGAACCAATGTTTAGTTTTTAAATTATCCATTAATTTCATTGGTATCTTCTCTTTATATTTTACTAGTACCTATTATGTACTTTGAGCTTACTAGATATACTTTCTAGTATATTTACTAGTTGACCCATTATTTACTTTAAAAGTGCTCATAATTTTCAAATATGTGGTTTTTTAATTTTTAAGATATATATTATGATTTATTTAAAATTTAATGCTAAAAGGACATTTACTCTATGATTTCAATTCTACTAAATTTGTTGAAAGGAGCCAAACACCTTCACTGGAAGAAAGTTAGCCTTTTACAAGTGGTGCTGGAAAAACTGGCTTTCCACATGCCAAAGACTAAAACTAGACCTGTATCTTTCACCCTGTGCTAAATTAACGTCAAAATGGATCAAAGATCTAAATATTAAAGTGGAAACACTGAATCTGCAGGAAGATAAAATAATTCAAATTCTTGAAGACATTTGTGCAGCAAAGACTTTATGAACAAAACTCCAGTCCCACAGAAACTATCACAAAGAATCAATGGCTGAGATCTCATTTTATTAAAGAGCTTTTGCACGGCAAAATAAGCCACCCAAAGAACGAAAAGACATCCTACAGAGTGGGAAAAAATTTTTGTCAGCTGTTCCTCAGACAAAGGACTAATATCTAGACTTTATAAAGAATTCAGATAACTCAGAGTCAAAATTTAGAGACCCAAATTTAAAGACCCAATCCAAAAATGGGCATCTGAAATGAATGCACACTTCTCAGGTAAAGAAGTACAAATAGCAAATAAACACATGAAAAAATGTTCAACATCACTGGTCAATCAAGAGATGCTAATTAAAACAAACCTGAGATTCCATCTTACTCCAGAAAGAATGGGAATTATCAAGAAATCAACCAATAACAAACCCTGGAGGGGCTGTGGGGAAAAAGGAACTCTTCTCCACTGGTGCAACCCTTGTGGAAATTCTTCAAAAAATTAAAACTAGAGGTTCCATTCGACCTAGCTATTCCATTTCTTGGTATCTTCCCAAAAGAATTAAAAGCAACATACCATGGTGATGTATGCACACTATGTTTATTTATTTATTTATTTATTTATTTATTTATTTTGGTTTTTTTCTGGTACCGGGAATCGAACTCATGACCTTGTACTTGCCAGGCAGGTGCTGTGCTGCGGAGCTAAATCCTCAGCCCTGCACACTACATTTATAATGACATAGTTTGTAATAGCAAAATCTTAGAAACAGTCCAAATGTTCATCAATTGATGAATGGATAAAGACGTGATATATATATATATATATATATATATATATCTGTCATAAAGAACAAGCTTGAGATATTTCTAGCTAAATGGATGCACCTTGAGAACATACTCTTAAGGGAAATAAATCAGACACACATGTGTAAATACCACATTGTTTCTGTGGTGTGAGAAGCTGAAAGTGTAAATAAGGACCAAAGTGTATAATGGATATTGGGAAATGGGAAGAAAATGTTCAAATAAGAAGGAGAACAGATGGGGGAGGGAGAGGGGAAAGAAAGGACAAGAAAAAAATTAATGGAAAAAAATGAAAACAAAGCTTTTGTAAATAAAGAGGGGAAGAAGGGTTGAAGGGAGAGGAGGGGATGGGAAAAAAAGAAGAAACAAGATATATAATGTACAGGTACAAACTCCTTATAATGAGTGTTATCATTATGTATATCTAAAATGTACCAATCAAATAAAGTTAAAAATAAAATAAATACATTTGTTGAGATTGTTTTATGGCCCCAAATGATTGTTTGTCTGCACTTAAAAAAATTTCATAGTCTGGTATTCATGGATAAAGTGTTCTATAAATGTCCATTAAGTCAATTAACTTGATAGCATTGTGCAAACTGTTTACGTCTCTCCTGATTTTTACCTAATTTTTCTGTTAATTTTGGAGAGGTAACTTCAAATTTATAACCATGATCATGAGATTGTCTCTTTCTTAAGTTCTGGCAATTTTTGATTTATGTTTTGAAGTTCTATTATACATATATTGTTACATCTTCCTGGAGAGTTGATAATTTATCATTATAAAATTTCCTTTTATATCTCTGGTCGTGCTATTTTGCTTGAAATATTGAATATGTTCATCAAGAGCTACAACATAGAAATATGGTAAGCTTTTTATGCTTCCCGTCTTCATGTTAATTTTTTCTATATCGTAAGGTTCAACCTTTCTGTGTATTTATATGAAGTTTCTCTTTTGTAGGTGAAAAGCAATTCCTTCTTCAGGAGAAGAGGAGAATACTTAGTGACTGATTAGATAACAGGGAAGTGGAAGAAGTATAATTGCAAGCCCTCACATTTTGATACTAAGCTAGTTTTAAGATATTTGGAAAGCATTTGGGAGATGGGTTTGCAGATTTAGTAAGATGTCAAAACTAAAAGTGACAGTGCGGCAGTTTTAAATCAGTTCAGCAGCTCTGTTACTAAATTTTGACTTAATATATGATCCTTATCAAAACCATGTAGAAAATAAAAAGCAAAAGATATGATGGAAATGGTTAACTTAAGTAGAAAGAGATATACAAATAAGGGCAAAGAGAATAAACCTAAATGAGAAGCCAACTGAGGTGTAACAAAAGTCTTCAGAATAGAAGAAATTTCCACTCAGCAAAGGAAATAACAGTGAAAACACAACCTATAGAATTGGGGAAATGGCTCGCAAACTATATTGGATAACAGGTTAATATCTAGAACAAATAAAGAATTTCTACAACCTGCCAATGAAGAAATCCAATTTTAAAATAGAATAAGAACTAAAAAGGGATTTCTGCAAAGAAATACATAGATGAGTAAAGAACATAATATCACTTATGATAAAAAATTGCAAATCAAAACCACAATGAAATATCACCTACTATCCATTGAGCTTGCCACTATTTTAAAAATGGGCAATAGGAAATGTTAGATACGAGGAAAGTGGGAGCCTTGTGTTCTGATACTAGGGTTGTAAAATGAGGCAACTACAATGGAAAGCAATATGGAGGCTCTCAAGAAAAATGCAAAATAAGATTACTGTGCGATCCGGAAATCACATTTCTAGGTGATTGAACACAAGACCTTGAAAAGATGATTGTATTATTCACAACAGCTAAAAGGTAGAAGCAACCCAAACATCTATCAACAAATGAATGTATTTCTAAGATGGGGTTTATATATACAGGAAAACATCATCTAACTTTAAAAAGAAGAAAATACTGCGATATGCTACAACATGATAAACTTTGAAGTTATTACACTAACTGAAACAAGCCAGTCACAAAAAATACATATGCAAATACTGTATGCTTTCGTTATGTAAATAATTAACACTACTAAAAGTACATTTTAAGTGACTGAGATGGTAAATGTTATGTTACTGTTATGGTTTATGTCTGGATGTCCCTCCAAAGCTTCATGCAGTCATAGGGTGGGCTTTTACAGTTTATGAGTGATCCATGATCCAGTGCTGGGATTATGAGTGTGAGTGCTACATCTGCCTGGGGGTAGATAGTTTGCATATGTAAGGGAGAGAAAGAGGATGCTTGCTGCCCCTCCTACCCTTTTGCTCTTGCTACTGTTGCTATCCTCCACTGCCATGAACTGTTGCCCTCTGCCATGTACCACCCTGCCTTGGAGCCAACTGAGTATGCACTGAAATCTCCACAAAGTGTGAGGTAATAAACCTTTCCTTCCTTAATTTTGGGCTTTGAGTATTTTGTCCCAGCAATGAAAGAAAAGTAACCAAGACAGTTACATGTTTCTTACCACAATTTAAAAAAAAACAATAGAATAAATCTCCAGTATTATGAGGCCTGAAAAAGAAATTTCTAGGGCCCAGGATCAAGCCTTAAAAGAACTCTTGGAAAGGAGAGAGGAAGATGCGAGAGACTGAATAAAGACTGCTAACATCATGAAATCTGAGAGAAAGGACATGTTATAAGAAGCAAATGCAACAGCTGTGAGTCAGCCCTCAAGTACACGAGCATCATCACAGTCTGTGGCTGGAGCAGTTTCAACATTTATTAATTGACTACATCCAAAGTATGTACTGAGCTCCAACAATGTCCCAGACATTATTCTAACAGGGAACAAGTGAACTACAGCCTCTTTGTTAACTGTATTTTCAGATAAGCAATAAGTATATGACAGCATCTCTACTAAGAAGGGAAAGTAAGCAATCCAAGCAGGTTACTAGAGGCCACTATTTTGCTATTTTGGTTTTTACAATTAAAATGACAAAGTAATGCAAATGTATGAGGGAAGTGGACTGGGGAAGGGGGAAGAGCAAATGCAAAGCCTCAAACAGGATCATACTTAGTCTTGAAAAGCAGTAAGGAGGCTAGTACACTTGCCGCACAGTCAGAGAAGGAAAGAGAGGTAAAAAGTGAGCTCTGAGAGGTGGCCAGTTGGTTGCTATGGCACTGGAGGTCAAGAGGCGGGCATATGACACTCCCAATATTTTAGGTGGTTTGCTAGTGAAATAAAACATGGATACCATGAACTGCATTGAAGAGCTCATTGGTCTCACAGGAAATTTTTTTGGTTGCTTTAAAAAAAAAAGTAAGATCTGAACATTTTAGGGAGAAAGAAAAGATAGAGGGAACTACAGAAAGAGATAATTGAAAAATCCCTTTAAAGGCAAATCCAAAGTAGAGTTAAAGGCACCCCATTAGAGGAAAAGGAAAATATCTTCTTCCAGAGATCCTGGAGAGATTCAAGAATAAGCCTGCAACCATTAATGCCTGCGTTTAGCACTGCTTCTATACAGCATAAAGTCAGACAGTATAAATTCAACTTAAATAGAAGACAGATGGTTCGAGAAATCTGTAGGCATGGATAGATATTTGAGGTGATTCATTACAGCCAACTGAAGAAAGCTTTTAGTTGTTGCCTTAATAAATTACTCCAGAATCTTTACAAAAATTGACTAGATATGAGTTTAATAAGTTTGGTAATGATCATAAAGAACAGAAAAATTGTTTAACCTCTATTTTCCTTAACTTTTCTAACAAGACTGAGGTCACATTAACATAAATCTAAAACAAATGTATTATAACAATTTAAAGAGCTTATATTCCCAGTAGAATACACGAGCAAAAAATCATGCTAGATAAAGCAAAAAGCTCCCAAAACAGCAGCCTGACTAAATATTTCTGAGATTTAAATATTAGGCCATACTATTCAACGTTAGGAATGTTAAACAGTGTTAGGTTCATGGCCTCTCTGTCTTAAAAGGTTTGCAATTAACAAGGTACTCTGGATTTGTGACAAGTAGACAGCACAGCGTCTTGAAATTTAATGTGCTTGGCTGGTATAATTGACAAAGCTCAGGCTCAGCACTAGAACGATTAGAAAAAGCACAAAGAGGATGAAAGACAAATTAACAGCATCGTGCCTTTCTGTACACCATCAATCAATACCTACCAGGTATCAAAATGACTTTTTATAGGCTGACACAAGCCTTCACTTTCATTAATATTTTTTAAATTGTGAAACATAGTACATCTATAAAAATATATAAAACATACATAGACAATTTAATGAGTGGTAGTCGTCATCCCTTTTATTTCCCTCCTTGGAATAACTACCATCCAGAATGTTATGTTAATCACTTCCTTGTTCTTCTTATAGTATTTCCAACTGTATGCATTCTCAAACAGCATATTGTTTAGCACCAGCAAATGACTCGCACATTAGCATTAGTATTGACCAACATTTTTGCCTTGCTATGGGTATAACATTATATATCATGTGGTTTTAATTTACATTTCCCATTAGCTGAGTTTGAGCCTTTTGAGATGTTTATGGAACAGATGGAGTAGCTCTTCTGATAATAGTCTTGCCCTTTCTTGTACTGGCTTCTTGATTTTTCTGAGTTGTTGATATAATCCTTTGAATTATGCATCTTACAGATGTCTTCTATTTTGGTATGTCTTTCAAGAAACAGCCATCCTTTAATTAATACAGCTGAAGTTTACCAATTTCCCCCTAAAAGTTTAGCCTTTTCTACTTGATTAGGTTGGCTCTTGTCCTAGCCATAACTAACTTATCATAAGTGTTTTGTACAGGCTCTACATTGGTACTCAATGTATGCTTTCAAACTGTGAAATGTGTTATACTTTTAAAGATCCATTACATTAAGTTTAATTGTTCAGTTAAAATCTTCTATACCCTTATTAATTTGTGTCTTTCTGGCTTGTTACTATTTTAGAGAGTACTAGAGTTGTAAATTGTCAGCTTCTCTATGTAGTCTGTCAGCTTCTGACTTTATGTATTTAAAAGTACATTATTGCTAAATAATGTTTATCTTTACCATATATTTATATTTAGAATAAATTAAAAATTTTAATATTTTATTATTGCTTTATAATATTTTTACCTAAATATTAATGTAATTACTCCAAGTTTATTTTATTTACCTTATATACTTTTCATGAATTGCTTCTGAATATTGAGATATCTTTGTGATATATGTGGCCTATCATAAGTAGTATATGGGTAGGCTTTTGTTTTTTTAAATGCAGTCTCTACATCTATATTTTATTTACAGTTTAGTTCATTTACATTTATTGTGATTAATTATATATATATAAATCTCTTGTTTGAAGTGAATAACTCATTCCTAAAAGAGCAGATATTTTCCATGAAAATGCTAAATAGATGCCTATTTTTTTCCTTTCAACTGAGAAAATGTATAATGCATTATATATTAAACTTTACTCCCAAAAAATTTCTTTAACTAAAATACTTAAATGAAAATAACAGATTTTTACATTAGGATGTAAAATGTGTAAAACATTATTTTCTGATTACCAAACATGTGACATCTACATGCATAATGTGAATATTATGGTTGAAATTTGCCAAGACAAACAGCAACAGCAATAAACAATTTTTTTAGAAAACGTACAATCAAATTTTTTGAATAAAAACAAGACAATTACCTGCAAGCCACTGTCACTCACCAATTAGAAGAAAACTTGATACTTGGAGAAAACCCAAGACAGGAGCAGCATTGACAGTAATTGTCACTGGCTGTGGAAGGCGTTGATGTGGATGAGTGAGTTTATAAAGGGTCATTTCAAGCCAGCCATCCAACTCAGAAGCTGATAGAAATTCTCCATCATTTGTCACTACGGAAGATGCTCCTGAACAACAAGGCCATGAGAAATTTTCAAAGGGAGTGAGCTACATTTAAGGATTAAAAATTTTGCAAAATGAAGCTTTGTTTAAACCCATTACTTGCATTGGTTTTTTTTCTCTACACTTTGGTCCAATATGTTTGAGAGGGAAGGGAGCAGGAAGAGATTCATCACCAATCAAAAATAAGGGCTGTTTATGAAAGGTGCTCTGGAAATGTGTCAGGGCAGCACACAGTGTGAAGGTCAATCTCACTGAGTGTGAAGTAGAACGTCTCACTCAGGACCAGTGTCCCTTTTGCTGGAGCTCTGCACGCTGTTCAGAAAAGTCTTCATGGGATTCTATTGATTTATCCACTGTGTTTGGACTGTAACCGGCTATTTTTCCAGAATATACGCTTTTGAGTATTTAGAATGAAATTGAACACTGCTCCTATATAACTATTGGCTGAAAATTATATTTACTTGGTCACTAAAAAGAAAGATTCTACTAGATATATATTAGCTGAAGAAAACTTTACAACATATGCCTGTATGTTAATTTACTTTTACAAACTTATCAATCTTTTTCCAGCTGTATTTCTATTCTCTGTTCCCTCCCCTCCCTACTTCTCTCTTGCCTTCGAGTCCAAATATGGGCTGGCCTGGACATACGAGTTACCAGGGGAGATATTAGACACTATCTAATGACACTCGTTCTCAATGCCAAATTTCAGTCAGGCAGATCACCTGGTTGTCTTCTTTCTTGGCACGGTTTTCACTTTTCATTTTCTATTGCTCCAAGTGTATAGCTCTGTAAAACCCTGGCTTATTTGGAGGTGACCTCTGAAGACATCCCCAGCTTTATCTGGCTTTGGTGCTCTCTTCTTGGATCTGCACCTCTGCCAAAACAAAGCAGAGTGCTCAGCACTAAAGCCAGCTAGGGGCTCCTGTGCCACCCAAGGTTTCGCCTTGACTTTAGATCTCACCTCTGGGAAGTCTTTAATTTTGTTAAATTCAGCAATGAATTTGGAAGGATTTTTCTAATAATTGAGTGTTTAACTTGTTTCCAAGAAGACTGCTCAAGGCATGTGATCTGCCTGCACCAGCTTCTTGCCACCTTTGTTATTCCACAGCCAGAAAGTCAGAAGGCTGTCAATTAATTTCTCAATTTAAGTTAAATGTATCCAGAGAATAAGCCAAAAGACTGAAAGTGCTATAATATTTCAATGTGGCAAAATGAAACTTAAATCACAAGAGCAAAATTAGAGTGAATCATGTACCTGTCACAGAGGACTTGTGTGTTAGAGAGGCGGAATGCTCACCAAATTCGGCAGGATTTGAGTTTCAGTGGGGTCATTACTATTTGGGAATATTTGGAAAAAACCGTGACATTGTTTTTGTTTAAAATAGCATTCTTATACGAAAAAAGTGATCATATCTGGGTGATGGAACTGTAGGTAATTAGTATTTTATTTCTGCTTATCTTTTCCTCCTGAAGAATCTAAATAAACAGGTTTCATTTTTCTAAAAAAGAAAAACATGGCAATGAAGTCTTTTTAAAGCAAAGATAAGATGTGAAATATAGCAATTTTGAGAATACCAGAGGGCTTCAAAAAGTCAGAGGTTAGCTACAGATACCAAGCTGCAGGCAGGTTCCTTTGATCAGAAAAAAATAAAGAAAAAAAAAGATCAAATGGTTTAAGGCAGTACATGGTATGGAAAGCTTTAAGTATGGCTAATATGGCAGAGAATGGTTTCTTAATGTTATGGGTTTAAACACTTAGGGAGATATATTCCTTTAACTCGCAACACAATGATGTAATTAGATGTAAAATGAAAGCAGTTCCTTTGAAGGCTGACAATGAACAAAAAACACTTCCTGAAATTGCCTAAGATTAGAAAATACATTTAAATTTTAATTAGGATGATGAATAGGTTCAATATTCTACACTCACAAGAAGGTACAAGGAAAAAAGCGGGTCCTCTAGAGGATGTTCATGCTGATGTCAGCAGATGTGTTTCCTTATACAATCCATTCATTCAGTTAGCAAATATCAAGCACATACTATGTCCAGGAACTATGCGGGATCCAGGGATCCACAGACAACCAGCATGTCATTAGCACCCTCAAGGGTCTTCCACTCTTTAGGAAGACAAATTTGTACATGTGCTACAGTATATAGAAGTTTCCCAAATCTCAGTGTCCTCTCCTATCTCCTGACCAAGTTATTAAGAAACTGGTATCTGACCCATGTTCTCCAGTTCAGACACATAGATTCAATAATACTTGATATTCATTTACTGAAACCAGAAGAAATAATTCTAAGCACCTATTTCTTTGTTTCTTTTTCTTTGAGACAGGGTCTCCCTGTGTAGTTCAGGCTGACCTTGAGCTCACTAGGTAGCCCAAGTTGGTCTAGAACTCATGGTGATCCTCCTGACTCAGTCTCTGAGTGCTGGGATTACAGGCACATGCCACCACACCCAGCTTCTAATCACCTATTTCTTGAATGACAGGTCTTAAATAAATTTACATTATGGGACATAGAGTTCCAGTTCACAGTGGAATAGACATGACCAAGCCCTGCTTCCTTAATACACAGCATAGCTACTGAAGGTTAGAATACTTAGCCCCCAAATGTGACCAAGAAAGAGAACTCAGATACTGATGAAGTAAGGGACATACTGATTGATGACCTCTGATCAGCAAACTTCTAGAAACTTCTTTATGTTAGAGTATCTGCAGAACTAAAATGTTCTAATGAACTGAAATACAAATAGCAGGTGGGTGCTCATTCAAGACAGCAGGCATGTTGTACCATTGCTCCCGTCCCCAAAGCAGCTTGAAGAAGTAAATGTGAGCCAATAGATTTAATCAGTGTGTGATAAGAAAGAAGTTCATGGTTTGTCAAGTCTCAGCTGTGCTTTCTAGAACTTGGCCCGTCTTCAATAGAACTCCTCTTCCATAGAACCTGCTCCACCTTGGGCATTAGAGGCCTCAGAGATGACACTCCATGGAGAAGGTGAGCCAATTAGATTGCCAAGAGAGAGTTCGAACATAGAAATTGCAGGTAAACAGAGACCATGACATAGAGTAGGAACTATGACCTTGCTGTGTCAGGGGTTAGGTTACTAAGGGAAGGAACTAACCAAAGAGCAAGAATAGACAGATGAGAGAAAAACAGAGAGAGAGACAGAAAGAATAGACAGATGAGAGAAAAACAGAGAGAGAGACAGAGAGAGAAAAACAGAGAGAGAGAGAGAGAGAGAGAGAGAGAGAGAGATCTTATATGACCCTGAGATAGAGGAAATAATTTTTTCTTCTCTTCAGTCCCCAAATCCATACCTCTGTGTGAAATGACCTGACATGTCTATAAAAGGATCCGTCCTCCATAAGAAGATAGCTTGGGTAGCTTTGCTTTCTTTGGATTCTAAAGAGCCTTCATTAAAACAAATCAGAATACAGCTGAGCAGAATCATTTTTATTACTTAGCATAAGTAATATTCAAATGCTTCAGTGAGTAAACAAGTTGTACTGGTGAAAAGCAACAGAATACTGCAAAGTGAAAAGTGAATAATTAACAGCTGGCTTCCATAACACCTAAGCCCAAGAGGGCAAATGGTTGCATGTAACTTTGTTTCTCAGAAAACCAAGACACCTGTCTCAGGGGACATTTTAGCCCTCATCTCTGATGAAAATAACAGCTTCACTGCCTTGATAGACTACTACTGGTCTAATATTATGAAATCAGGTGCTCCCAGTAGCAGCAGTCATGATATTAAGTTAAGAGTAATTCATAACTCATAACAACAATAAAGTTTTATGTCAGGGCTCTGGATTTTCCAAATCATAGCGTGGTCTCATGGGCTGACCACATCAGCTTTTGTTTTCTTTGTGGGGCTACTAGAACAGTGCTCATGTGCCCGACTCCGACAGGCATTTACACAGCCTTTTTTGATGTTTACAACTCATCCATTAAATGGTAATAATCTATTCCTCCAGTAAAGACAGATTAGTCTTTCATTTAGGAAATAAACATACAAACTGGTTTCTTGTC
This sequence comes from Chinchilla lanigera, assembly GCF_000276665.1. Taxonomy (NCBI): domain Eukaryota; kingdom Metazoa; phylum Chordata; class Mammalia; order Rodentia; family Chinchillidae; genus Chinchilla; species Chinchilla lanigera. The sequence goes on from NW_004955411.1 coordinate 15,342,724, forward strand.
TATAACACTCATCTATTGCGGATCTTGTGTCTTCTGAAAGATGAATAATTATAGTCCCTGGAGAGACTTGCTATATATATTGCTATAACAGTCATCAAATGGGAGGAAGGCTGCTAGGTGTGGGCATCAATGATAAAACAAACAGCGCTCTTGTCTATCAGGCAGCAAAGTGAATCGGTGAGAACAGCCCTCATTACAGCAAGTTGAGTGGGATTATGTAGCATCCAATTTCTGGGCATGTACTCCTTCTCTCTCTGATAAAATAAATGTGATGCCATAAAAACTTACTTATCATAAATAAATTCATCTTACGTATAAGTGAAAGAAAGAGCATGTATCTTGCAGACGAGTTCATTTGGGCCCCCTTTCTTTTACAAATAGCATACCCTTTAAAATAAAATAGCCATATTATTTTTGCCACACTGGAAATCTATATTCCTTGGGGAAAAATGGCAGAACAGAAATCAGAATCTAACAAGCTGTGCATAATAAATGTGTGGCATATGTTACAGCTGAATTCATTCCTACTGTTTGCAGGCTATGCATTCTACCTAGAATTGCAGAAGTGCTTGTTATCTTGACAACCCTGAGTCAAGAAGAGAAGATGACATGAACAATGCTATATATAGCCCAAGATATTGACTCCTGGGACAATGTCAGAATTCCTAGTAATAAATCCATGGGAATAAATTCAGGAATCACTAGTGCTTAAAATTACTATGTCCCAATTATAGATCATTCTTAGCAGCCCCATAGGTCTTCTGGATTAATTTTTATAAATTGTGTTGGTTTCATTATAACGTACATCCTTTACAAAATACAGATTGTAAATGACTTGAGCCTCCTGCTAATTCAGTATATTTTTTAGATGATTCTATCCTAACAATTCTTACTGGTATAGCAAATCTTTTTCTCTCTCTCCTTCAAAATCCCGAGTTTCTTCTCTTTAAAATGTCTACGTGATTTATTATCTTATCCTTCATTCAGCAAATATTTATTGATTGCCAGCTATGTGTATAGCATTATGTTAGACACTAGGAAAGATGTAAAGATGTATAATACATATTCGTAGTCCTCTAGAAAATTAATCTTTCCTGGGACAATAAGACACACACCCATGAAAAGTGAACTATCAATACAGAAATTAAAATAATATAAGGCTATAAAAGAGATATCTCAAAGTAGTAAATTTGAAATGCCATGTAATGTATATACAAAATATGAAAAGAAAAAACTAGAAGAAGCAATACTCTTTCAGGCTCAGTGGTCGGAAAAAGCTTCCCAGGGAAGAGTGGATAAGTTATAATCAGTCTTAAAGGAGGCAGCCGGGGCAAAGATGGAGCATGAACAAGGGGAGGGTCAACAAGCAGAGGTGAGTTAGGCAGGGCATGTTGGAAGTAAATACACCATTCCCCAGGCTGGGGACAGATTTAACTGGATTAGAGAAAAAAAAGCAGGAGAGTGATGGGAAGATTGTGAACAGAGCATCTTGGCCAGCAGTCTGTACCTACCTTAAAAGTAATGCATATCCTCATTTTTTTTTTTTTTACTTTTTTTAAGAAATGGTCACTCTCCCCCCACAAAAAAAGAGATTTGTGGGAGCATTTCATGGAAATCAAACTATGTAAGAAAACAGTCTTTAAATTATCAAACTAAAAAAGGTTAAGATGCCAAAAATAAAAGTCAGGGGCTGGGGATTTAGCTCAGCGGCACAGCGCCTGCCTGGCAAGCGCGACATTGTGAGTTCGATTCCCGGTACCGGAAAAAAACGAAAAAAAAACAAAACAAACAAACAAAAATAAAAGTCATGGGTATCCATGAAAGGTTTTTGCTATTAAGTCAATTTTATTGGATTCTACCATATAAAATGTACACATTTTGGTTTGCCTTTCTTAATTTCTCAACAAATAAGAATTCTACATATTGATTATACACACACACACACACACACACACACACACACACACACATAGGAAGGGTCAAAGCAAGGTTAACATCTGTATTACCTTACAGAATTATCACTTTTGCAGCGAGAACACCTAGAACTTATTCTCTTAGTGATTTTCAAAAACACAGTGCAATTATAGTCACCATGTTGTACAATACATCTCTTGAATCTATTCCTCCTGTTAACTGAAATTGTGTATCATTTTACTGACATCCTCCATTCCCCATGCCCCAGCCCTTGATAATCACCACTCTACTCCCTGCTCCTATGAACACAGCTTTTAAATTCCACGCATGTGAAATGAACACCTTTTGCATATACTTCTAGATGAGCTTTAACAAAGGGGCAGTCATGTCACCACGACTGCAATCAAAATATAGATCATTCCTATCACTCCAGAGAGATCCCTTTGACCTCTTCCAGTAACTTCCTCCCAAAGCCCTTCTGCTGCAGTAATACACAACAGTCAGCATTTAGAATAGCTCCAGATCTAAGCTAAAATATTTTCAAATTGTACCATAATATTTGGTACAGTTATACAGTTTTTCAAATAGGGAGATTTTTTAAACTTTTATGAATTGTTTTCTTAGATGTTAACCTCCAAAACGTTATTCTTGGGTTAAATCCTGAGAAAATCCATTCACTCCCTAGAGTTTGAGAGTGGTACAGACTAATGTCATTGTTCCACATTGCTCTGACTCTAAACTTCTTCGAGGACAGTCTGGGTTTCTTAATTGGTGTTATCAGGATCAACAAGGCCATTTAAATAATCAGATTAAATATATCATAAGTCACATACTTAGGCCTCCATTTATTCTAAAAGCGCTGTTAAAATGAAAATTAAAAAATAAGAGCAGATGTATTTACTCGCAAAAAATAAAGAGAATTGGGGGTCATATCAGCATGCAAGAAATTTTAACACATCATGGGAAGAGACAAATAAAGAACACTGACCACTTCACCCACAGAATCGCTGTTTTTTGGACTACTGATGAAGTCTGCACAAAGAAGAGGTACAGAATTGAAAAAGGCGATTAGGTGAAAGTTGTGTGGACTGGCTAGACCCCCTGGTTTTCTCGCCGTCTTATTTTGTCAGCATTATTTTGCACCATCTATCCTCACTCCAACCTCTACATCAAGCAGGAGATGAGAGAATTACTTTCTTGAAAACTCAAAATAAGATGCTCTGAACTCAGAGCTAGTGAGGAACATCAAGTAAATAATAAAATGGAAGAAAGAATACTGAATGGTGGACATTTCTTGCTTTGCTTACTTCTATTGGCACCTAAATGCATAATCCACAGTTAGGAAACTGGAAGATTTTTCCATAGAAACCGAATGCATTCAGAAAGCAAAACCTCAGGGAATGATTTCTAGGCTCTGCTTCAAAAACAAATGGCAACAGCACTGCTTGTTCACCCTGCAAAGAAATTTTGCAGCTGAAAAAAGTCTCATCTGCACATGCAAAGATTTCTAGAAATTCTCCATTCCATGTTGTTGTTATTAGAAAAAGACAGACAAGTGTTACTAACATTGTAGGAAAGCCTCCAAAATGAATGGGAAAGATAAATCAAAGAGTGAAAATGAGCCCAGAAGAAAGAGAGAATGTGTAGAAAATGGAAGAAAATTTCAACTCCCCTAAGTACATACCCTTAGAGAAATAAGAGAACATGTTGCAGTCATAAATAAGAAGACATGTTTTCCAAAATGAACGACAGAATCAGAAAGTGCTCCTGAAAATTAAAGATTAGATAGATAAACAAAAAGGCAAAGAAGTTGGAGAAAACAAGTGAAAAACTATTCAAATGTCAACGTAGAAATTATATCTGAATTCCAGAAAGAGAAAAGAAACAAAAAAAAGAAGACAACTTATCAAAGAAATAATAAAAGAAAATTGTCTGAATAAATTGCATAGATGTAAAGGGCAGCTCCAAAATAGCAAACAAACTCATATTAATGTAAATTCTAGAACTAGAAGATTGATAATAATTTTTAAAAGGCTTTCAGAGAGAAAAATAAAACCACACATAAAGGAGAATGGATGAGAACAGCATTAGATTTTTCCATAGCTACACTGGATACCAGAAGATAACACAGCAATATTCTCAAAATTCAGAAGGAAAATTTATTTACTTGAAATATATACCCAGCAAAACTATCCATCAAATCTGAGAATAGAAGGAAAAAATTTTCAGAAAGGCAACATCTCAAATATTATCCTCTGCACATACTTTTCTTAAGAAATAACTGGAAGATGTTTTCCACAGAAATAAAATTATTAAGATAATGAAAAACACAGAATTCAGAAAATGTGGCAACTCACCTAGAAAGTGAGTGAAATTTCCAAGATGATGTTGAAGGATGTTTCCTTGTAATAGCCACGAATGAGGAGGCAAGAGCACCAATGGTTCTGGGAGGGATCTCTAGGAAAAATATTAAAATTGATAGACTATTCAAAATGTTATAAAGAAAATTATATAAGGAAAACATAGAAAGCTATTTGAGTATATACCAAATACAAGTCAGAAATGAAATAAAACAGCCAGGTAAAGGAGGCTTTAAATAAATAGGTCCAAAATGAGTAGGAAGTAGGTGGAAAAAGGAGATCTGTAAGTACACAGGTGTGTACACATGCACACACACACGAGTGAGTGAGTCTGCAGGCTTGTGTATGCATGCAAGTGTGCACATGTGTCACAAGGGCAAGACATGAGGGCAGAGTACAAAGGAAAAATGACACTGTATGCAGAGGTCTTGCTGCTGACACAAATCTCAGGCTGCTTTCTGGAAATGCTCCTCAGGTGACTATAGAATCTGTTTGCTTTTCCAGTTTATTTTAAGGTGAGAGGTCTCCGCTAATTGTGCCAAGAGGCTTGTGGTGTGCTGCATCTTCTTGGAAACTGGCCTTTCAGCATTTCCCCATCCCCAGGACACAGCTCTTGAGTTGAGGCTTGAGGAGTCTGGTGGCATTGTGAAATCTGTTGATAGTAAAGGGTTTCCTGGGGTCTACATTATAAACCTTGCGCAGAAGTCTGTTGTTGCATCCTGAGCTGAGTTGTATAAAGTAGACCAAACAGAATAACATCTCTAACACTGCCTTTTAAGACCTCCGTGTGAGCTTCTGCCCATTGAAAGGGTTGCTGCAAAGAGTACACAACACAATCAGACTTCCTGCTGATTTTGAGAAGACAGACAACTCTGCCTTTTAAAAGTTGGGGTGGAAGCCACAGTGGGAGTGCTATTCTGCAAAAGGGTTTGCTTTTTTTTTTTTTTTTACTTTTTCTTTCCTACCTTAACTACTGTTACTATTACTGATTGTTGTTAAGACCTGGGACACATACAAAAAAATGTTTAAAATATTCCTTGCTTCACATAGCACAATATTTTAAAGATGACAGATTAAGCCTCGATGGAAGGTGAATGCAGCACATGGCCAAAAAAAGCAGCTGGGATGTTAACAGTGTTGGACTGGGGATGGATTTAGCACACTAAAGAAAATGCTATAAGGGTGTGCTGGCTGGGTATGAGCCCCTGGAGCTGGGGTTCAAGTCCTGGCTGTGAATGTAGATGTGCTAGTTCTGTATAACGAATTACCCTAAAACTCAGCAATTAAGCAACATCTATTATCTCACACCCTGACTCAGTGTTTCTCACAATACTGAATTAAGCTCTTCGTTAGAACAGCAAGCAAGTGTTCAACAAGAGCACCGCTCATGTGTCTGTTGGCAGAATTCAGTTCCTCAGGGGTTGTTGGACTGAGAGCCTCAAGTCTTTGCTGACAGCTGGCCAAAGAAGTCCATTCCTTCCATATCAGCTTCTCTATAGTGTTATTCAGGTCATGGCAGCTACTTTCCCCAGAGAAAGGGCTCTGAAGGAATAGAAAGGGGAAGGTGCCCAAAATAGAAGCTACAGTATTTTTATAATCAAATCTTGGCAGTGACATCCCATTGCTTCTGCCAGGTTCTACTCCGTGAAAGCTAGATGATGAGTCTAGCTCAAGTTAAGGGAAGCCTTCAGTCCCATCCTCTTCCTCCAGGAAGGGCAGAAGGGCTGACAAGTGAATTAATAATTGATCTTGCCTATGTGATGAACCTTCCACACAATTCACTCAGCTACAAGGTTTGCAGAGTTCCTAAGATGGTGAACACATCCATGTGCTGAGAGCATAACACACCTCAATTCCATAGCAACAGAAGCTCCTACACTCAGAACCTCCCAGACCTCACTTTGTTTCTCTTCCTCTGCCTGTTCACCTATATTCTGTATCTCATTCTTCATTAATATAATAATCTACAAATGTAAGAAAGGGTTTCCTTGAGTTCTGGGTCTCTAGGATAATCGAACCCAAGATGGGGATCTTGGGATCCTCCAATTTGTAGCCACGTTGGACACAAGTTGTATATTGTGGCTGGTGTGTGAATTAGGAGCAGTCTTATAGGAAGGAGGCCTTAACTTATGGGATTTGATGCAATCCCCAGATACTTTCAGAAATGAAATTGTAAAACACCCAGCCAATATCACAGAATTATTTGACATGTAGGAAACACACACACACACACACACACACACACACACACACACACACACACACACTGATCACACAGGTGTTCTGTCTTGACTAAGCACTGGATGGTTTGGTTTTTCCTGTGTCTTATATCTCGACAAGCTAAGAAACACCTGGAGTCACTGAAAGCTGGAAAAGGCAAGGAAGGATTTTCCTCTAAGACCGCTGGAGGATATACAGCTCTGTGGGCCTCTTGATTTCAGACTTCTGAGAAGGCCATGAGAAAAGAAGGATCTATTGTTTTAAACCACCAAGTGTGTAGAAATTTGCTACGGCAGCCCTGTGGGGACTGTATTAGAACTAGAGGTAACCTCAAAACCAGATGTATCAATAGTTATTGCCTTCATGTGAGCGCTAAGTGTGTGAGTCCTCCTGAACCCCAGATTCACTGACTTCTGCTTTAGGAACACCTTAAGATGAGGAGAAACACAAAAAAGCAAAGTTTTCAAAGTGCTTAGGTTTTCTGGCTGAGCGGGTCCACTGGTTGTATACTGTCTTGCCGCTCTTTGAAAGTACTTTTCCCAGGCAAATGTGCATGGATCTTTAGAGGGTGTCCTTTTTTTTTTTTTTTTTTGGTTTTTTGGTTTTTCTCCGGTACCGGGAACCAAACTCACGACCTTGCGCTTGCCAGGCAGGCGCTTTGCCGCTGAGCTAAATCCCCAGCCCCTAGAGGGTGTCCTTTAGTGTTAGGTAGGGCAATAAGAACACAGGGTTGCTATGTCCCCATTAGACAAGAAGGCTGTAAGTGTTTTCCTTCGCAAAATTGAGTAATTATAAATTATACAAGGCAGTATCTATTTAGACATAAACATTTGACACTGCCTTTGTACATGATCACAGGAATTCAGAGAGACAAACTGACTAATTCCACAGAGTGGTTCAAGATGGTGCTAGACGGGCAGCAAAGGGGAGAAGGCAGAGGAAGACAGATCTGGCACCGCGGTCTCTCCAAGCTTTGTTTCTTACTATCTGATTTTGGGTGACTATAACTTTCTCAGCTCCATTTGGCATAAAGATACTACCTACTTTATGCTGTAATTGTGCCCATTGTAACTACTGATGAAATAAGGTTCACAGCACATAGGGAATACATGCTTAACACTTAGCTTAATAAATGTTAATTATCGTCATGATTATGATGAGCTAGGACACAATTTTAGCAGAAGCTAAATAAATTATTTTGGGAACTATTCTGATTTATGCCAGCAGGAAAAAAGACTGGTGTGATTGAATTAGAGAATCTTGCAGGAGAAAGTCAATTTCAGGCTCATTAAGGAGACTTTCTTTGGCCTCTCAACTGCTCCTTTGAAATTCAATCAATTGAAGTACAAATGTATATTCATTTTTGTAAACTGAAATTTTGCAATAATTGGTGATTGAGAAAGCAATTAGCTTTATGTATAAAACAATTATTAAGAATTTTTAAATAAATAGAGATATTCTGAGTGTGTTAACTAGTGTGTTACTAGCTTATGTTAGAGTGTGTTAACTAGCTTATGTTAGAACATAATTTCACTTTTGAGACAACATATTTATAAAAATTAAAATGTAAGTGCAGGTAAACTATAAAGCTGCACTCTTTAATACAGTAGCTACTAGCCAGGGGGGGTTGGGGGGATTAAAACCTTGCAGCATGGCTACTGTGAAGTGGAGGATGAAGTAAAATTCACATTGCAGTTTAAAGATTTAGTATGAGCAAAAGAATTAAAGCTATCGCCTTAATAACTTTTAGGCTGAATATATATTGAAATAATTTTTGGAATGCGTTGGGTTGAATAAAATGCATCACTAAAGTTAATTTCCCTCATTTCTTTTTGCACTTGTAAGGCAGACACTAGAAAATTTTAAATTGCCCGTGTGTCTTGCATTCACTTTCCCCTCTGTCTTTATTGGATATTGTTGCACTAAAGAATGAGCCAGAAGCACTTTCTACTTACTGCACTTACCGTCCCACTCTCAGTCCTTTGTATTATGAATACTGAGGTAGACACACCAGTCCTGCCCCATAGCAGGGTTTTCTTTCCTAACTTTAAATGCAATGTGTAGAGATGTTCCAGGCCGGGCAAGTCATCCCTCAGAATCTCTTTGCTCCGTGCCCTGGCAACTCCAGGCCCCACCGCATACCACCCTGCATCTGCCTGTCCCGCAGCTATCCCTCAACACCTCGCTCCTCCACTGCGGCTTCTCCCTGCTTCGGGGGAGCCTAACATGCTGATCTGCACACTCAGGACCCCACGAAGAGCCTTCCCCACACCAACCCCAAAAAGCCAGTTTCCCCAGAGGGATTTCCGGAGGTCTAGATTCTCTACTAAAATGAACAGTCTTCTATTTTAGACTCTGAGATTGTGTTCTTTTAAAGAAATTATCCCAAACAAATCTGGATATCAATAATTCTCTGCCTTTTTTTTCTCTCGCTTCTCCTCTTATCTTCCAACTTGGTAAAATTCCATAATCCTCCAATACCTACAAGGAAGTGGCTTGTTTAGACCTGGATCCACCTTGCTACAAGTTAGTCCAGATCCTGGAGTTCTTATAGTGGAAAAAAACTGGCTACTATGCTAAGCTACAGGCACTCCCATAGATTGGCATGTAGTTAATGAATTAGTCATTATTTTTTCATATCAAATAAATATAATTATTCTAATCTTTCTTTAATTTGTTTATTTGGCCTTCCCTTTACCTTAGTCTAATTATATTGTGAGGCAGTGAATTACTTCATGTGCTCTCAGGTTATTTTTAAGAACTTCCTTGTTTTGATCATTTTAGAGGCCCCTCAAAGATCTTGGTGCTCCATTAAATAAATGAATACAGTGCTTTAAAATAGGACAAAGAGAAGGCAAAGAATCTTTGGTGCCCACTTTATACCTTTATCATCTTCATGCAGCATTTCTAGTCTGAGGAACAGGACTGCATTACTGACTGATGTTCAGCTGGCAAGCCATTCCTCCGGACCTTTCTGCCTTTTTTGTATTATCTGCAATTCCAAACAGGGTGATCATGCCACTGTCTTCCCTGTTATCCTGTAGTTCCTTCATCTTCGATTGCATGCTATTTGTTTATAAACTGGCAAACAAAACGTATTAAAAATGATAGGTTGGGGTTGTAAGTGAAATTGTGTAAAATGAAAGCTCTAGTCTTTTGTTTCTTAGCGTATCTTATTCCCCAAAGTGAAAAATGCACCTGCTACTTGAACCATAATTCTTTTGGCAGTGGTTTCTTGGTCAGAATCAAATTTCCTTTGCGTTCAAACTAGCAAATACATCAAGACTGTTATTTCATTCTATATATTGAATTATGGAATACCCATAATATTTCCTGGCCCTGAAGATTTCTTACTGTTTGCAGGATCTAGTTCCAGAACACTATTACTTCCTGAAAAGTCAGCTAGAGAAACATAAAGAGCACATGAATTCTGAGCCAGACAAAGATATTTTTATATGTTGTTTTTATTTTTAGCATGTTGATATATAAGGCCAGTTTGGGGGCTATAGCATAAGATGTTTTACTGTGACTAAAAATATAACTGATAAAATAACTTCTGTCAATTAATAAGAGTATTTCACCAAACAGCTAAATTACAGAACTATTTAAACTATAAATAAGATAAATATAGGGGCTGGGGATTTAGCTCAGAAGCACAGCGCCTGCCTGACAAGCACAAGGTCATGAGTTCGATTCCCAGTACCAGATAAAACAAAACAAAACAAAAAAAATAAGATAAATATAATTTTTGAAAAAGAAATTAAACCCAAGGCTTTAAGGCTTTTGATAACCTCTCTGGAATGTCTGAACTCTAAAAAATAACACTTTCCCATTATAGAAAATACAACCATGTTGGTAAGGCCTCAAAGAAGAAATTGAATCATTTTAGGGTTTGTTTATTAAACACTAAACCAAACTAAATTCTAAAACCTAATGGGTTTACCTATATCTTGATATGGTAGCCACTCTGATTTGCTACTAAGTTGTAGCAAAGTTGATCCATGTATAAAAAATAAAATTTTTTTTGCAAGGTGTGGTGGCACAGACCCGTAATCCCAGCACTTTTGGAGGCTCTGGTAGGAGATCACAAGTTTCAGTTCAGCCTGGGCAACTCCATAACTCAGTGAGACCCTGTCTCAAAATAAAATAAGGCAAGAGTGGGGGCCTGGAGACGTAATTCAGGGCAAAGGCCAGGGTTGAAAAACACTATCACAAATATTTTATTATAACATATCTTAAATGCTTTCATTTTTAGAATATTTTATTATATAAGCATCTTTATTGCTCTTATTTCTTTTCTCATTATTTTCTTTTTTTGTATAAAAGTTGGTACTCAAGAAGAATGCTTACTGAATTATTTTTCACTCTCTGAATACCTCCCATTACTTTTCTTTCTCTGGTGCAGTCAACCTGATTAGGTGGATTTCTTTCTATAGCAGCTCCTGGTACTGCTCACATGCCTAGTGGTGATTTGATTATTGTTTATCAGAAAGCAGGTTGCAGTATTAGTGGCAGATGTGGAATGAGACCCTCTATTGACTGTGGAAGTCATAGTGATTCATTTCCTCATGCTGGACTACACTGAAGTTTATTTTCAAGGAATACTGGATGGATTCCCCTTACCTTTCTCACTGCACCCCCAGAGCAGATAAAGCCTGAGATCAGCTCTCACATCTGGAGCTCTGTTCCTACCAGCTTCCACATAATTCTGATAGCCACAATCTGCTGCAAAAGGTGAGAACAAGATCATCCAATTTGACAAACTACTAATGTACCATCGCCATCCTCCCTCTCCCACAATGTGAGTTTCTGAGAGGCTTAGAAATGCTAAAATTCTGTGACGGTGTCATAAATGAAATCCATTTTAAAAGGGAAACTAGAAACTTGACTACTAAGTGGAGAAGAGGACCTGAACTGAACTGCACAATCTCTGGTCATCAGACCATGCTCCCGTGTGGAACACAATGAACTGGTGCTAGAAACTCAAAAGAAAAATGCATGCTTTCCAGGAAGTCCTTTACACCTTGACCTCCTGCCAGGTTACACCAAAGCACAGGTAAAGCAGATACTGTCAAAGATGGTGCCAACATGAAGCTCCATATCTCAGGGAGAAGAGAAACAGAAATTTCAGTTACATGACAAATAATTTTACCAAAATGGTAGGAAAGGGGCTGGGAATTTAGCTCAGCGGCAAAGCGCCTGCCTGGCAAGTGCAAGGTCGTGAGTTCGGTTCCCGGTACCGGAGAAAAACAAAAAACCAAAAAAATAAATAAATAAATAAACAAAATGATAGGAAACACCCAGGAGACTGTATTATTAGTTTTCAACTGTATTTTTGTGAAATATACAAAACTTTTATGTCTCAAACCTTTATACTTCTCTGAAGAGACCCTGCATTATCTTTTATGGTACTGTCAGCCTAACTCCTCACCCCTTTTAATCTCTCTTTCCATTCTGATTTCAGCTTTTGAAGAGATTTAAAACAAAGCTGGCTTTGGCCTGGCAGACACAGGGTGTAGAATAGCAACTGGGCAAATCCAGATGTCCATAACGTCTCCATCCCTTACAAACTATGTGAGCTTCACAAATTGCCTAACTTCCCCATTTTAATTTACCCATGGGTCCAATAATACCAACAACCAAGGTATGAGCAACACATAGCCAAAGCACCAGAAGTACGGGCCCAATTAGAGTTAGGCTGAGTATGAATCCTCTAGTTTTTCACTGGAGCCTTTAGAAATTGAAGAATTCCAAAGTTCTTTTCATGTATAACACCCTACCTGGGTACTGAGAAGAACACAAAACCTCCAATGCAATCACACACCTGCTCTCTGGGTGGGTACGTAGCCCACCTTGATCAAGATGGAGCCCTGAATAGAACTGGAATAAAAGTTCTTTTGCAGAGACAGCTTTCCTGGAGATACTGCTAAAGCTTCATCCCAGATCCTTTTTGTACTCCGCTGCAGGGGCTGAGAGCAGGTGGCAGTTTCACTGAGCTCTGAAAGCCATTTAATCCCCTACTGGAAAACATTTCAGTTGGCCTCACTTGGTTGCCGCAGCTCTCCTCTCGGGTATGTGAGCATTCAAGGATGTCTTCTAGATCTGAAAACTCCAGACTCTGGAACTCAGCAGAGCCTCCTTTGCCATAGGGGAAAAGAACCGGTGATATTTTCTTAAAACCAAAATCCAGTTCACCAAGATTGGATTATTTACCGTTAGTAAGAGGCTTCCATGCAGAAGCAAGTCAAGTATTACGTCAGGAAAGGATTTATAGAAAGATTGCAAGTTTTCTTATTTCTATTGTATGACTTCTAGTTTTCAATTTGATGTTAGTTATACCAAAATTAAACTCACCAGTGTGCATCAGAATATAAGATAAAATCCAAATATAAGGTAAAAATTAGCATTGACTTTTACTAATAATTTTCCTCCTGCTTTTTTGATTCCAAGATTTTGTCTGAATAAAAAAACAGTTTCCATATTCACCCAGAACTGGTATTCAGGAGAGTTTTGCCTAGATTCACACATTGTGAGGACATGGATTCTGATGTCTTCCACACAGCTGGCCTGATAAAGCTGCCAGGAAAGGGACATCGAAGCTCCATGCTGCTTGTTGAGGGGACATTTGCGTGGGCAGGACATCGATGGTCCTCTCTCGGTGGGGCAGGCACTTTCTGATTTGCGCACTTCATGAAACACGTTCATGTTATAATTCAAACTCCTGCAGGCTTTGGTTGTCCTGGCCACAAAGGAACTACAAAAGCATCATCAGGTGAAAGCACAGGCAGAGTCTGTAACTGGGAGTGTGTGTCACTGAGGAGGAAAGAGGACACCATCATCAGACTGAGGGTCCCAGACCCACCGGAGGGGACCACAGAGACCCTCTGCTCTGGAAAATCTACCAATTGAGAAATGCACTCCCTAGTGACAGGATATGGCAGGAGTGCTGTGTCATAGGCTTATCCCTGCCAGAGCGCAGCAGTTTGGGGCAGAACTGGAGATGTAAGCCTGAGCTCCCTCATCTGGATCTGGAAGCCATGCTTCCCCTCATCCCCACATGCAGCAGACACCACACTAACCGGGACTGCAAGGAGAAAGCGGAGAGGGGACAAGAAAACTGCAGCTTTACCTACGACAAAAGGAACTTTGCAACTGGCCCTCTCACAGGACAAATCGGCCATGTCCCATAATGTGTAAGTGCTCGATTTCATATACAGTAAGTCCCTGATTTACGAACATTCCAGTTGCAAACTTTCTTAGGTAGAAATGGACCCAGCCTTGCATTAGGAACTTTTGTAGATGCAAACAAATCACACAAAGTAGTTTTTGTGTCTATTTTATCATTTTAAGGTCACTATAAAAGTAAAACTAGTTTATTCACAATTGTACTGTACCAACATTTTAAGGTAACTATAGGGCTGGGGATACAGCTCAGCATCACAAGCACCTGCTTGGCATGTGCAAGGTCCTGAGTTCAATTCCTGGTACCAAAAAAACCAAAAAACTAAAAGGTAACTGTAAAAGTAAAAATAGTTTATTTACCATATTTGTGTGTGTGTGTGTTTGGTTTTTTAATGCTTTACATTGTATGTCTGTGTCATAGGTGTATATGACTTACTTTTTCAGACTTACGAATGCATCCAACTTACATTCTCTCAGAACAGAATTCGTTCGTATGTCAAGGACTTATTGTACATGTTTCAGCCATTTAGGGTTTTTCACACATTTGGAAAATTAAATATTTCCTTTCACATTTGGGAATGTGACTGGAACTTTGTGTTGGGAGCATGTTGGAATATACCAAGGAGGACCCTACATACATGCCGTATGTGTTAGCTCCTCCCTATCTGCCCTAGAGACAGAGCACTGTGGCATCAGTCCTTATGCAGTAAGGAAGGCCAGGTGACCTTGGAGCTGGTCCCCAGGAATATCCCAAAGGGCACCACGGAAGAGAGAAGCTCCTCCCACCACAGTACGCAGGCACTGCACAGAGAACCATAGCTTCAAACCTCTGCAGAAATCACCCAAAAGCAGGTGGAACAAGAGGGTGCATGCTATGTGCTTCTGGCTGGTAGAGACACAAGGACACCACTCTCTCTACAAATCTCACAGGCTGACCGCTCCTTTCACTAGCACCTTCTCACTGGAGCTCTAACTGTTATGCTACTTGCTTATCCCCCAAATGTTGACAGTGTGCCCCTATGAATTAAGTGTTCACAGAAGATGACAGTTAGCCCTGCTTGCCCCATGCCTGCTGCATTTCTGCCCTGGAACCATGAAGCTGGAGAAGACTCAACCCACAGCTCACTGGCCCCCAGCATTGCCTGCTCTGAGCAGCTGTGGCTGTGAGTCCATTTTATACCCAGGCTTGAGCACACAGCAGAAACCCAGAAGACCCTAATGGCTGCTGCAATCCCAAGCCTGAAGCTTGGCCTTCCAGGAGAATGTAGAGGAGGGCACAGCAGATCCAGGAGGAGGCAAGCTCTGCCACTGGCCACAGCAGATCTGACCCTGACCAAGAGGAACCCAGAGACCCGGTCCCAGCCCCGCCTTGCCATGGCCTTCTGAGGCCCTCTCCCTCCCAGCCTACCCCTCTGGCTGCTCAGCCAGGCATTTGTTCCACACAGCAAATGCCCAGTCAGTTTTCACATAGTGTGCCTGAAGATTATCCTTGTTCTGTCAAATGACCCTAAGTGGTCATAATCCCAGCGGTAGAATCAGTCCGGCCAAACAAGCTGCCTCTTCCTGAGTCCAGGCAATGTAGGAAACAGCCAGTGGGCTGCATGAGGAAAGGCAGAGCCCTCTAGACTACAGAACCAGGATAGAAACGCTGGGGCCACCACTATTCTCTCGGAGCACCTCAGGCCCTGG
The DNA here is from genome assembly GCF_000276665.1 of Chinchilla lanigera. NCBI lineage: Eukaryota > Metazoa > Chordata > Mammalia > Rodentia > Chinchillidae > Chinchilla > Chinchilla lanigera. The sequence goes on from NW_004955411.1 coordinate 15,358,089, forward strand.
TGTTCTTCACAGGTAGTCCACATGTATTCTACTCTCTGTAAAGTCAGTAATGCTCGTCAAATGTTGTATTCACTCTTCAGCACCTCCAGCCATTTGCAGTGAGGCACAGCCCTGTGGCCACCTGTGCTAACGAGCTATGAGGGAAAGGTACTGTGTGTCGTTGCATGGTAGACAGTGAAAAGCCAACGAGAGGGCTCCCTGCTCTCCTTCCCTGCCTCAGCAGCCAGTAACATTCCAACCTTCCAGACCTGAGTGACAGCAACAAACACAAACAGGGTCCCCCAACCGCCATCACAACCACGGCCGCCACTCCGGTTCACAGTGCGTATGTAATGTGTGCAAGAATGAATCTTTGGAACTTCAAGCCTGCTTAGTGGCCGCAGCATAAACTCGCCTAACCTATCTAACACATCCTAAAACCCAGCCCTCCTTCTTAACCCAGACTTAGAGAATTTCCTCATTCTCACGAGTCTAAGCCACCCACCCATAAGAGTGAGCTGACAGTCACAACAAGGCAGAAGGAACATTTGACCAAAATGCACAGTCTCTGCCTCCGTCTTCACATCGCCTCCTCTTTAGCATGTCTGTCTCAAAACTCCCTCTGCCTCTCTTATAAGAATACATTTGATTATATTTAGGGTCCACCAGATAATCCAGGATAAACGCTTCCTCTGAAGAGCCTTAACTTAATTACATCTTTTTGTCATATAATAATATTCACAGGCTCTGGGGATTAAAACATAGACATATAACTTGGTTGGCAGGCCAGGGCACCATTCAGCCCACAATCCTGTAATATCTGTTAAATACATCGATAAATGACAAGTAAAGGAATCCTCAAAGGCTTACCCTCCTTTGGAAAATCTGGCTTACCTTTCCCTAAGCTTATCTAGGCCCAACTTATCTCCTCCCAGTCTTCTGGATCTGATCCTATATCCAGTATTCTCATCACACACTAGAACTATTGATTTCCCAGCCTGCCCCCTCCACCAGGTCCTGCCACCCCCAGGGTTCTCAGGGCACAAACTGTGTGGCACAGTCTTACCTCTCTTCTCTTAGATCCTAACTCATGTTCTGTCACGGAAGTACATGTTCCTTAAATAAAAAAGCTACCACATCCTAAACAGACGACAGGAAATGAGAAAAACGTGCAATTACCGCAAGTCTCCCACCCTTGAATTTCCCCAAATTAATAACACTACATTTGAATGAGCTGAAAAGTAATAAAGTGCTTCATTGCATCGAGAGAAAGGTGCATTCCACCCTGAATCTGTGGTCCTTGACTGGCTAATTCCTGTTGGGCACAGTGTTCCTACAGAAGCAAGAGAGGCCTTATTTCCCTTTGTTGCATTGGTCGATGGTTTAATAAAGTCAGCCCCATGCTGAGCAAGTCCACATGGGGTCTGAGGCCCTTTCTCTCATAGCTGATGGCAGGATTAATCTCCTTTGGGGAGACTTCTTTCTTTTGCAGTCCAGTCAGCAGGAACTCCAGCTCAGAGTGAAACTCACCAGATGGAAGGCTAGCGATGCAGCCACTGCCCAACACAGAATCAACACTATAATTATTAGTCACATTAAAGAATCAAAGTAATTGAGTGGTCCTCTATGGAAATCACTGTAAAGATAAATGAGGTGGAGATGTATATCTCCTTGTTATTACCACCATTTTTTCTCTCCAAACTGAGGTAATATCTTTGCTTCTTTTAGTAACTTTGGCTCAACTCAGGAATTATTCAAGATCTGCATTCCTAATCAAGCTGGTCCCTGAGTGTTAACATTAGAAACTCTGACCAGAGACTGACTCTCTCCTCACATCAAATCTCATGTTTTAGATTTGTGTGAATTTTCAACCATAACTGAAATATAGTAGGGCTATACATGACAAAAGAATGCTTTTGAAAGAGCAGAGAATCAGGAAGCCACTCCTCCCCTGAAATTTTCCATTGAAATCGGACTTGCTGAAGTTAAAGTACACTTGACAAGCCTACCTGTATGTTTCTTATCCGGACAGCCATGCCACATGTATATTTGCTACTGACATGGGGTTCCCTAAGGAGCCCTGAGTTTACAGATTGAAGTGAAGGCTAGCATTCTACAATCGGGGGAGCCAAAGCCACTGAAGAGGAAACAGGAGCAATAGGACCTTCAACAATAAGGTAGCTGGAGAGAGCCGTAGTTCTCCTTGTGTGATGTGACAGCCAGGGCTTGCACACATCCAGGGGATGCAGCATAATGGGGAAAGAGCCAGCCGAAGTGAAGCGACATACCCACCCAGAGAATACGCCAGTCCTATGCTCTGGGTCGGCCCTGTGACCTGCTGCTGCTGCCAGAGCGTCCTGTGCCTTGTGAGACAAGAGGGTCCTCAGGTTATGGTTTCATGTGCTACTTTCGCTCTCGCCTCCTTGTACACACCCTCTCTTTAAGAAGGAACTGCTGCAGCTTCTTTTTGGCTTTCTGCTTCTTGCCTCACCCATCACAGCAGCAGGCCTTGAGCTGTCAAGAGGAAAGAAAGCAATCTCCACTAATCCATTTCTTCAGAACTACTACTCAAGTATGTTAGCCTATCTTTTGAAAAATGAAAACACATGCTCTCTTTGAATGTAAATGGAAAACAACGAGGAGACTATGCACTAAAATGTGCACAGCGGTGCTCTGACTGGTGATAGGGGAGGAGAACGAGAACAGATTTTGCCACATTTCTTGTTTATTTAGCTTGAATAGTTTTTGCAGTGATCCTACATGCCTTTTGCAATTAGAAAAAAAATCAGTAAGGATATTTTCTGTCTTAAAAAGGAGCAGGGTAATTCACTTTTGTTCCTTACTTTGCTAAGAGACAGCAGGAAGATAAATCCAAAATTGCAATTTGTGGAGAGATGGGCGCCACATGTGTGTATGTGTGCACACACTTGCACCTTGCACAATGGTGAGGCATGCATGCACAGGAAGAGTGCAGAGAGAACAGGGCCACTCAAGGCTTTCACCTTCCATCTGCAAGACCCTGAAGTGTGAACGCTCCATCTGTACTCCCTGGCCGTGCATGACAACACAGCCAACATCTCTTCCTCCTCCCACAGCTGTGCAGCAGGGACCTTTGTGCCACCAGAGACTGGGTTCCTTTGGTGCATGCCAGGAATCTTCATAGAGAAGCTGCATTGTGCCTGAGTGCCAGCAACACATAACTAACAAAAATAAAGATGCAATGAACAAGATACAGAAACATGTCTTAGTCACTTTCCTCGTCACTGGGAAAAATACCCGACACCCACAACTGAAAGGAGAGATTTGTTTTGGCTCACGTTTCATGGCTGGACTCCAAAGGAGAAACAGCATGGAAGAGGGGCATGGCAGAAGCAAAGCTATTCACATATGGTGGCCAGGAAGCAGATACAAAAGAAGAACTGAGAAAGGAGACATGCCCTTCAAGGCCACACCCCCAGTTATACATCTCTTCCCACCAAACCCCAACTCTTAACAGCAGTTCAGCTGTATCACCCCCATAATTCAGTCACCTTCCAAAAACCCAGCCTCTGAGATCAGGAGCTTCTTAGGGAGCATTGATATCTAAACCATGTACATAATCTACCAACCAAGCAAATGAAAAATATACAGGCAAATAAACATTAAAAGAAACAAAGGAGAAAAAAAAAAAGAGATAGTGAGGGAATATTTTTTTGTTTACTGTCACAAAATACCTGAGGTAGGCTACCTTTATAAAGAATAGAGGTTTGGTGAGCTAACAATTAAGCACATAGCACCAATACTGGATCAGCTTTGGTGAGGACCTTATGGCAGATGCCTTCACAATGGCAGGAACACAGAACAGATGGGAAACAGAGAACATATCTCTAGACAGGAAGCCAGAGAGACTGTGTGGGGCCATTCTCAGGTTTTTATAACAATCCTCCTATAAGGATTATAACTAATCCAAGGTCCAAGGAGAACTGCCACTGAGGGGAGATTCCCAGTGACCTAATGACTTCCCTCTCGGCGTATTTCTTAAGGTGCCACCACCCCTCACATCACTACACTGAGACTGAGCTCCATCCAGCACGTGAAGCCTGAGGGGAGAAACACACTCACACTGTCACAGTGTGAGCTGAAATGAAATTTTAAATGGTTACTAAAGGATAGTTGTAGTATAGGAAGAGAGTGAGATATCCCTGGGGTCTGCAAAACCCTCTTTAAGGTTTTACTCTACAAAGCCCATCAGATGTTGATGGCCAGTGCAGTAGGGAGGGAGAGCAGAAGGAAATTAAGAAGAATCCTGAGAAAATTTTGTCCATTGTGCTGGCTGGAGAGAGAGAAAACAGATACTCATGAAACTTCCTTCACTCAGACTCACTTTTCCTGTATTTCTTATGACACAAACATTTCAGTCTGAAAGACGAAAGCAACAAAAATGTATGCCTTACATCACTGGCAGACGCCCATCAAATCTCTAATGTGTTATGATGAATGAAAGCAATCAACCTCAAAAGTTTGTGTACTGTATCATTCCTTTTATATGACATTCTGGCTAAGACAAAACTATAGTTAAGGAAGGCCTCTCAATGATTAGGGGAGAATAAGATGACAAATGGAAACATGAAGGATTTGGAACATAATAGAACAGTTTTATATCCAAATTGTGGTTGTTTTCACATGAATCTCTATGTGTTTAAACTTATAGAACTATAACATCAAAAGGTTCCAATTTAAAGCTGGGTGTGACAGCACATGCCTGTAATCCCAGCATTCTAGGAGATCAAGACAGGAAGATTACAAATTCAAGCCACTGTGGACAATTCAGTCTGATCCTCAGGCTACTTAATCCAAATTTTGTTTTTAATTATACAGAGGTATCTTGATTCCTGGTAAGATTCTACTTATATGCTAAGATTATCTCCTTTGCTTTGCCACTAGGTATCACGAAATTTTGCACTGAGTTTGAGAAAGCCTTGCTCAGCCAGAGGGTGACATTCTAGGGGTGTTACAGAAGACACCAGCATCGTGATGAAAATTCATACCATAAAAGCTGAAATGTTTTGGATCAGTCTGATTTCAATGCAGCAGAATCATGTTGGTTTATCAATTTAGATTTTATTCCTCCAATATTCTTTCCTGCCTCCAATCTAAGCAGGTAGGAAGACTTTCATTAGACTTTGTTTCAAAGGAGATCGAAGCAGGACTGGAGTCTTCCTGGCTTTGGTTTGCCAAGACTAGATCTAACCAAGGGGTTACATGTATGATTAGGCTGATAAGGAATTGTTAGAATTCCTATGACAGACAGTTACATCAGTCAGGTGGACCCAGGGTAGAAGGAAAATCGAAGTGTGCCTGAGAGGTAGATCCTTGGCTTTAGAATTCCAGATTACACTTAAACTTCCAGACAGTTGGGGGGAAAAACACATTCTGACTAAAACAACAGTGGAAAGGTAACCGGGGCTTTCCCACACAATTTGCTGTACATGAGTTTATTCAAATTTTGCGCAACCTGCAAGACCAAGAAAAACATTAATAATGAGTGGAGTTAATTTTCCTGCCAGCTTAGCTGAGTGAAGGATTGGGGTTAGGTTAACTCTCATTTAAAGAAAATGAAATCATATATTTCTTAAGCACAGTTAATGCTATCAGGGACCCACCTCCAGTTTTTCAACAGTAAGTCATTTCCATGCTTACTGCCCCAGTTTCCAACTGCCAAAACTTCTAAGCCTGAACCTAAGAGCTGTCTATGGCTGCTGGTTTGAATCCCACCTAAGAGCTGTCTATGGCTGCTGGTTTGGGTACCACCTGGCTTGAAGTTCCAAAACCTTGCTATTTCCCAGAAACAACACCCAGTCAATGACTGGTAGGTAAGTACCCCTGTTCCTTGCCCCTCAGGCAAGATAGCTCAAACATGTATGTTTTATACTGTTTCTCAAAGTTCTCCAATGGATTAAATGCTAGATACCCATAATGGTACATATCTTGAAAACAGCACCGCCATTTCCTTCCTTCTCTTTTCTGTGTCATTGTTCCAGTGACTTATTAGCATTTACTGATACTACTTCCTACACAGACTGATTAGACTCAGATAATTGTCTCATAATGTCATGGTTTAGATCTAATTGTCCCTTCCCAAACCTCATATGTTTAGAGTTGGGTTTTTGAAAGGTTATTGGATTGGGGACACTATAGTTGATTTGCTGTCGGGAGATGGGACCTGGTTGGAGGAAGTTCCCTGGTGACATTGAGCTGGAAAGGTGTACCTCCCTCTTCAGTTCCCTTCTTCTCTTCTTCCTGGTCACTGTGATATGAGCACCTTTCCTCTGTCAAACTCTTCCACTGTGTCGTACTTGTGTTGGAGCAGCTGACTATGGACTGACTCCTTTCATACCATAAGCCAGATAAACTTCTCCTTTAAGTTGTAGAGGTCTGGTATTTTGTCCCTGTGACAAGAAAGTAACTAAGACACACAGTCTGCTTCTCCGGGCAGTCCAAAGTGAAGACTCTGAAGGTCTTGGCTACAACCAATATGTACTACACATTTTTAATGATGTATGATCTTTCCACGGACTGCTACTAGGGAGAGTATTTATTTCCCCACTATTCTGCTTTCCATTAGGGAAAGGATAATTAAAATTCCCAGATTCTTCTTGTCCGTTTTCTAACACTTCTGTATGGGAGGAGTAAGATCTGATTGGTGATTTCAGGAAAATGAATTGAGAAAATTTAATTCAAACCACCCCATCTGGGCCTCATTATCATTTCAGATCCATCTGCTGCAGACAAGGTCCCTTCTGGTTTCTGCAGCCCTGTGGCACTTCCCAAGGCAAGATGTATCTGTTACCTCACAAGTAAATTGTCTCATCTGGGGGTTTAGGATTATTATTTAAGTCAATTTGATAATTGCCCTAGTAAGCCATTCCCCAATTCTCTAGTCAACTTTATCAATAATAAAGCTCAGTATCTGTCTTATTTCCTGTGTTTTGTTTCTCAATTGATTCCAAGTTTCGAAGAGGGGAAAACTGATACTTAATTTGTTGTCTTAAATGTTAGCCCAACTAATCTTGAAAGCACACCTATATTTCATAAGTTTATTGCTGATTTGTATAAGTATAGAATTCTAGGTTGACAGGTTTTTTTTCTATTAGTTCTTGAAAGATAGTTCTCCACTGTTTTGTTTCTGGGGGAAAAACTGCTGTTATCTTTTGTTCTTTTGTATTTGACATGTCTTCATTTCTGGCTATTTTTAATATTTTCTCTTTAACATCAATTTTGAGTAATTAAAATACTACATGCCTTGGTTAGATTTTCTTCATAATTATTGTGTTTCAAATCCGCTAATCTTTTTGGATCTACAAGCTTGTAGTTTTTATGAATTTTGAAATTTTTTCTATTCTCCCACCTCCTCCTAATTTATATATTTGTGGTAATGTTTCAATCTTTTTTTGTACATGTTTTTATTGCTCTACCAGTTTTTATCACTCTGTCTTCACATTTACTAAGTTTTTCTTCTGCAATATCTAATCCAACGCTAATGCTATTAGAGTATTTTTCATCTCATACCTTGTAGTCTTCATCTCTAGAAGTTTGACTCACCTATCTCCCATGATTTAGCCCTATGAAAAAGTGAAATACAGTACAACAGCTATTTGAATGTCCTGGTGTGCTAATTTTGACATCTGTATGAGTATTGGCTTGATTTATGTTTTGCCCTTATTATGGATTGCATTTTCTAGCTTCTTTATAAGCCTAGTAATATTTGATTAGATACCATGTATTATGAATTACATTTTGTTGTATGCTGAATATTTTTAATATTCTTATAAATATTCTTCAGCAGCTTTATTCTGGAATGAAGTTAAGTTTCTTGAAAAGTGTTTGGGTTTTTTTTTTTAGCTCTTACTTTTAAGACTTGTTACATAGATCCAGAGCTGCACCAAAACTAAAGCTAATAAATTTTCACACCTGAAGCAAGACCCTTCTGAGTACTCTAATCAGTGCTCCATGGATTTTGCAGTTTTTCAATCTGTTTTGTAACTAATTTTTCTTTGTGCTTTTTTTTAGGTCCTAAGTTGTCCCCTCAAATGTACATACTGATCAGTACTTTGCCGAAGACCTAGGCAGACCCTCTACATATTTCTAGAATTTTCTCTCCAGGTCATTTTTTCCTGCCCAGGGCTCTGTGCCTTCTGTATACTTTGGTCTGCTAGACTTCAGTTTAGGGATACCTCAGAGCCCTTCCAGAGTTGCCATCCTTGTACTGGGAAGAAGCTAGAGAAATGGTAAAATTTACCTAGTCTGGTACCTGCCTGTCAGGGATTTCTGTTCTTCATTTCAAAAGCAAAGATAATATATAGGTCTTTTTAGGTAGAGAGAATTTATAACCAACAGATCTCTAACAGATCTTTATAACCAACAGATCTCTCTAAAATGTTAAAGTTCTTCTGGAAGAAGAAAAATGATAACAGATAGAAATTCAGATCTAAGCAAAGGCATGAGGAACACCATGGATAATAAATTTGTGGATAAATGTTTAAAAATACTTTTATTCAAATGGATAACAAGTTTTCCTAGTACTTGTTAGTAAGTAATCCAATATTTTCTCACAGAAATGAAATATTTCCTTCTATATACTTTAAATTTTTCAAGTGTACATGTATCTGCTTGTATGTTCTATATTATATTCTAGTAATCTATTTGTCTATAATTACATAATGATACTTTTTCATTTCTATTTTAGTCACTATATAATCAAATTTTGTTGTTGTTGCTGTTGTTTTTCTAGTACTGGGGATCAAACTCATGACCTTGTGCTTGCCAGGCAGGCGCTGTGCCGCTGAGCTAAATCCCCAGCCCTATATAATCCAATTTTTATTAGGGTAGTTTACCTCATTGCTGATTTTTTAAATTTCCTTGATAATTTCCCCATATTTTATCTATCATATAAACTTAAGAATCACTGTGGCTATTTCTCTCTCACTTCAAAAACACGAAATCCTGTTGAAATTGTAACTAAAATTGCAACCAATGCAATGTCAATTTTTAATTCAACAGTTAGCTGAAAACACACTTGCATTAAGAGATAGGGTAGAGAAAGAGATCTAGGGATACTGGGTGTAGATAACGTCATGAGATGCTGCGTTTCATGCTGAAGCAATGACCGCTCATGACAGTCACTCAGCAAATGCTTTATTGAGTACTGACTGGTCAGAGGACACTGCTGAAGGAGGAGCCCTCTGGCTGAGCCAAGAAAGGAGAGAGGGAGAGGAGCGTACGCATAGAATAGTGATTCTGATTTATCTGGCTCAGTAGTCTCTCTTCAAAATACTGTCAGCTTCTCTTTGAGGGATGAATTTATTACCAAGAGATTTATCTAAGGAGAAAGCAGGGAGAGAATTTCCCTTACCATGATCTAAGGAGGTATGGACAGACAACTGGAGAAAGGCTTCAGTCCTTGATCAGGAACCAGCCATTGTTCTGTTACTCTTGCTTGTGTGTGCTGCTTGGGATTCTCCAGGTAAAAAGCATACGAGAATGGAAATCCATTATTTTTTAAAGACATGAAAAAAATAGTCCATAATAGTATTAGGCAGTTTTTTTTAAATAGCTAAAAGATTACATGTTCCAAGGATTTTAATTTCCCAAATGTGCATGGAGGGTTTTTTCAATGAGAGCAATTGTGACACCACACATGATAAACTGTATTAGTCATTGGCCCCCAGGTGACCTGGAGCTCACTGTCGGGATAAGAAGAAGGAGGGCTGGCATGCGTGAACCGATGGGCTCTAATCCACCTGAGGCAGGGATCGATGTGCTCTCTCCATCTCAGTGAGACAGTCATCAAAAAGAAACCCTCCCTTATTCTTAGCTTTCTTTAGCTGACAGTTATTGTTCCTGGAATGGTTTTATTTCCACCCTAAAACACTTAAACTGTGGAGGCTTTGAGACAAAGGCTTATAATACTCACATATAAATCTGCTCATATTTACCTAAATTTTTTCATGTAAGAACTTCAGAGCCCTGTGAAATCTATGCAGTGTCAGGGTTCACATAGTCCCATCACTCATGTGAAGAAACAGAGAGGAAAGGCGAGTGTTGGAGTCCTTTTGAGTTGGAGGACACCCTGCAGGTAGAGCTGAGAGTGTGACTTCCGCCTGGAACACACACTCAAAACCATTCTCTCTGGCTCACTGCAGCTAGAGCGAGCAGTTCTAAAATACTGTTTGGTTCAGAGCTGTGCCAAGAAACGGTCTGGTAGCTACGTATATTATAGATCTGGCAAGGATTTCTGAAGCTGAATCCTCAGCCCTACATTAGCTACTGGACAGATTCGAAAGAAGGGAAAAGTGGGAAACCGGATATCGAAGGGTTTATAATCTACTGAGGGGAGAAAATATACAGAAACATAATGTAAGGATGTCACACCATGCAGAATGGAGTTTTACCCAACTCTGTGCCTTTGTACCTGGCCTGGAAAAGTAAATAAAACTGAAACTAATATAGTACACAAATGAGCAATACGGGTAATCAGCACTGAATGGTTTCTAAGAACAGAGCATGTCTGATAGGCTACGTAGACAGAGACATCTTTATGTTATAGGAGGAATTTGACCCAGATCTCAAAATTCTGTGAGAATGAATTGATTGTAATTTCTTCTTTTTCACACTGTAGTGTGAGCGACATAAGAAAAAAAATGGATATTTCAATTAACTGTTTTCTTTATCCAGTGGAAACCAGCTTATTCATTCATTCATTCTCCAAATGGTATTAGGCACAAGCTGTGTGCTCAGCATTGCCTCAGGGCCCAGGTTACAAAGGAGAAAAAGTCAAGCAGTCCCAGCCCCTGATGCTCCAGGGCCCTGGGGTCTTATGCTGGCAAGTCTGGCCTCTGACCTGCCTTTTGTGTCCTAAGACCTTTTTCATATCTGAGGCTAATGCATGCTTTTCTTTCTCTTTCCACCTGAAGAAGACAGGCAGAACCCCATGAGGATCCTGTAATGTAGCAAAAAAAGGTTAGTAGTGACTGTTAACAGCAGATTATTCCCAGGCCCTTGGGAATCCCTAATGAGAAGAAACCGTCATGCTCAAATTCTCTGGTGACAGTTTCTTTGGGGATAGTCCCTTGGGAAACTTCGACTGGACAAAATGCACTTTTTCTGCTATTTGTAAATCATTGCTTTTCCACCATGGAGGGCACTCCTGAAATCCCAGTACTCGGGAGGCTAAAGCAGTAGGATCACTGATTTGGAGGCCAGCCTGGGCTACATATTGAGTTGGAGGCTATCCTGAACTAGATAGCAAGATCCTGTCTCAAAAACAAACAAACAAACAAAAATGATTTCAGGACACTATAATTAACAGTATAATTCTCGTGGCATGAGGAAAGGGGTAGTCTGACCCCCACAGTTTAACCCTGTCTCTTGCTTTCTTAGATTTTAATTTCATTTTCACGGCCATCTTTCTAAGGTAAACCGTGAGCTATCTCCTACAGACACCCATTGTATGAATCCCGATGTGCCCCCAAATCTTTCTTTTTTTTTTTTTTTTTTTTTTTTTTTTTTTTTTTTTTGCAGTGCTGGGGATAGAACTCATGACCTCGTGCTTGCTAGGCAGGCGCTTATGCCACTGAGCTATATCCCCAGCCCTGCCAAATCATTCTTGGACTTCACTGGTTGTGTACCTGTTCCCTAACCCTGTCTGCTTCAGTCTAACACATCTGCAGAGTTTCACTGAGCAACACAGCAACTGGAAATCTATGGCCCCCAGACCCAGTCTGACCCATTTCCTGGTCACTGTCCATAAAATTTTATTGGAACACAGCTGTACCCTACATTTATATATCATCGATGACTACTGTCTCACTACCATGGTAGAGTTGAATAGTTGTTAAAGAGACTGTATGGTTAAAAACCTAAAATATTTATTAACTGAACTTTTACAGAAAATGTTGGCTGATTCCCATAATAAATTTAGGACACAAATCCTAAATTTTCATTGTATCAAAAATACAAATATTCATATTAAAATAATGTAAATTTTATATGTTATTTAGGGTAGTTTACCATTGATCATAAACATCCAATGGGATTTTATCTATATTCCTTCTTTGTTGGTTCCTAGTGTAGCTAAAGTCAATAACTCATTCTATTATGTTCAACGTGAGATGGGTAAATAGAGAAGTAAAACATTCTGGTATATCCTCACATAGATTTTTTTCAAGAATGCAGTACAGAGCTAGAATTTAGAGGAGTGTCTTGTCTTGACATGTACCATTCCTCCTCAGGTCAAACTGTCATGTAGAACAGAGGAAATAGAAAAACAGTCATAGACTTCATAATATTAATGTCATTTTTAGTTTGGAGGAAAGGAAATACTCTCAAAGAGTTAAAGGAAAATCAAGACCTGCCTAGGAAGAAGGAGTTCCTGAGGAATAATGATCTCCTCAAAACCAGTTCTCTCTTGTTCTCAAGGACTTCGCTCCTGAAATCGTCACCGTATCATCTACGTCTTGTTCTCTCTCTCCATTTTACATATATAATCATTCAATGAAAATTACTATGTGGCAGACATTCCCTGTGCTGAGGATACAAAATAGATGAAAAGTCCTGCCCCTTGTGGAATTTACATCCTGGGCAAGAAAAATGATCAACATTTATAAATGAGTGAAATATGTAGAATTAATTTGACCCAAAAGTAGAGAAAGAATAGAAAGCGTGTGGAGGACAGGGGTTAAATTTTAACGTAACAGGGCAGGCAAGGACTCCCTGAGGTGCTGAGATTCAAGTAAAATCCCGAAGGAAGTGAGGGAGAACCCTATGAAAGTATTTGAGGGAGGAGTGTTCTAAGCAGAGACAAAAATGGGTGCAAAGAAAGGGCAAGCCTGAGGGGTGGGTCCCAGCGTGGGGGTTGGTGCAGCAGAGGCAGATTGAGCAACAGGAGAGTTATAAAAGATAAAGTCAGAGAGATATCAGAGTCAGATCAGATATGACTTTGGCTTTACTCATCTAAGTGAAATCCTTCAGAGGATTTGAGGAAGGGATTTCATCATCCGACTTATGCATTAAAAACAGGGATCAACAAACTACAGCCAACAAGCCTCCTTTTTAAAATAATTTTATTAAAACACAGCCACAGTGAGTTCTTTCTGTATTATCTACAATGCTTTCAAGCTACAGCGGTAGACTGTGAGTAGTTGGGACAGACACCACATGGTCCACAAAGCCTGACATTTGCTGTTTGGAGTTTTACAAGGAAAGAATGAAGAGACCTTCTTTATAAAGTTATGAGGCTCAGAAGCCAGAAATGAAAAAATATATTCAATAGTGTAGAAATTCCAGTTTATTTAGTAAAAATTATTATAAATAAAGTTAGAATGAATAAGAGATTGGAAAAAAAATCACAAGTAAAGAATTAATATTGCCAGTACATAGAGTCTCTGCAGACTGCCAGAACAGAAACCAAAATGCTGAAAAGAAAAACAGTGAAAGAATATAAACAATTCAGAGGAGCTGTAGATAACCAATAAATATTAAAAGATGCTTAACATCACTAGTTGTCAGTTACATACAAATTAAAACTACAAAATGATACCATTTGCTACCTCAAAATTTAAAAGAATAATAACAATCAGTTTAACCAGGATAGAAGGAATAGACACTTCTATCCATTGCTGGTGGGAATGTAAATTGCTTTGGAAAAGATAACTTGACAATAGCTATTATGCTAAAATATATACAGTTATCAAAGAAGCAATTTCACTTTAGAAAATCTATCCTACAAAAATAAAAGTATCAATTCAAATATGCAAGATATTTTCACAGTATTATTTGCCCTGACAAAGAAGTACTGGGGAAAACCAGGAATATCTAGTAATAAGCATAGATACTATGTAATATCATGCAGTTCTTGAAAAGATTGTATTTGAGGCAAAAGCTAATTTTCTTAAAATACAAGGAAATGCTATGAATTAATATTGAAAAAAAACGATACCAATTTTTCTAATGAGCATAGAATTTATAAAGAGTTCACAGAAAATAAATTCAAATCTCTTCAAAGAAAAGATAATCAATCTTATAATAAGAAAAATGGCAATGCCAGCTATAGACAAGGCCTCAAAATCATTTCCCCCTTGACTGTCCTGCACCTCTCTGTCTTTCTTCTATCATTTAGAGATGCATTTAGCTGCCAGTTACAAAGACTCTGGACACAATGGGTTAAATAATTAGATATTTATTTTTCTCCTACATTAAGAAATTGAGACAAAAGGAGTCCAGGGCCATCAGGGACCCAGCCTATTCTTATCTTGCTAATTTAGTGTGTTGGTCATTAGGCGACTATTGTATCTCTAAGCATTACATACACATTCTAGGTAGGAAGAAAGAGTAAGCAAAGGGCCCAGTCTATCTCTTTTCATGTGAAAAGTATGAGTTTTCCCTGAAGACTTCTGTTGACCTCTCATTAGTGGAAAGTAGACCAGATGGCACACCTAGCTGCAAGGGAAGCTAAGAAGGAGAACGCAAAGGTAAACTGTAGTGGCATGGTTGTGAATGAGAACATTCTCAAGCCCCACTCCATGCCTATAGAACCAGAAATGCTATGGGATGGATCTATACTGTAACGAACTCTCCAAAGGGTTCTGATATAGCTGTAGTTGGAGAATCATAGTCATAATTATGGTAGAAAACTTATGGTAGAAAAATTTCCTGGACTAGAATTTATATCTCCCATTTTTAGTACAGTACAAAGTTCGTTAGTTGCTAGTCAAGATACCTTCATTATTTGATCTATAAAATAAGAATAAGCTGGGCATAGGGGCACATGACTGTAATCCGAGCACCTGGAGGCTGACGCAGAAGGATGGTATATTCCAGGGTAGCCTGATCTACATAGCAATAACTTTTCACTAAATAAATGAAAACTGGAGGGTCAATTAGCCTCAAATGCCAGATTTTACCAGTCGTGTTGGCAAAAGACAGAAGTTTAATGCCATGCCTTGTAGGAAAAAGCATGGAAATATGGTCCTGCTTCTCTGGTGGAACTGTGAAATTACACAACCTCTCTGGAGGGCAGTTAGACTCCAGGGGTGAAAATTAAAGTTATACTTGAACCTAACAATTTATTCCTAGAAATACATTTTACAGGGTTATTTATTGTAACATTGTGAAAGGTAGACAAGGGAAAAATGGTCTAAATGACCCTTGGGAGGAAGTACATTAAATACATATTGTGTATCTATATAATGAAAAGGTGGGTGGCCGGCCATTAAAACATATCAAACACGAAACCGAATAATAAAAAAAAAAAAAAATTGAGGCAAGTTTTACATGCACTGATATGGAACACTTCCCAAGTATATTATTAGGTTAAAAAAGCAAATGAAGACAGTGTGGGAAGAGTTCTACCCAGAATAGAATATATTTCCATGCACAGAATAGCTCTCTAGGCCTTCAGAAGACAACTGATAACAGCAAGCCCTCTGTGGAAGGAAAGGAGTAGCTCTGGAGCAGGAATAAAAGGAACATCTAATTTTCACTAACATTCCATTTTAATTTTGATCATGTTCGTATATTACCTTTACAAAAATAAAATATTTTTTAAGAAAGCATCTCTAGGGTTGAATCTGGAGAGATGTCTACAGTGTATTAAGAATTTACAGAGCAATGTGTGCAATACAGTGTTTGTTAGAACAATAAATAAAGCCAAGAAGTGTGGAATGTGCTATGAGCATGATTTATCTTGGTGGAAATGGATCGAAAGTGGGCTGGAGAGAGATATTTATCATCACTTTAAAATTTCAACTGAACTTTCATTTAAGATGCTATTATCACAAAATGGCATCATTTTTAAAAAGTGTTTTTAATTGTCTTAATACAGTTAAAGAAAAATTCCTCAGTGGAGGTGGGAGTGATGCGTATCCGCTTCATTACCCTTTTGCTGTCTTATCTGGCATATCCTGCAATGAGCTCACAGGCGCAAGTGAATAGTCTCACATGGTCAGCGTCATTTTCCCTTTGTCATCTCCTCCTTCCCAGATAGTTGCACACGCGACTTCATGTTTTCTGGTCTGGAAATGCAATACTGTGTGTACTTGTTTCAAGACACAACCGCATTTAATTCCACTCTACCTTTAAAAATGCTTGAGCCCACATTTATCCTGAGCACACCCAGCGCAGGCACTTCCTTCGCGGCCGCGGGCCGAAGCTGCCGCATCACTCATCAGCAGCCAGCAGTGCACGGCAAGCCGCGCCGGAGCTTGAGGAAAAGGGAAACCAGCAATACGTGATGCTGCCCTTTCCTGAAAGGTTCATAATCCTCCCGTCATGAATTTTCCCATTGATTTTGATTTTTTAAATATTGCGTTTCTATCTTCATGAGTTTTTGGTGCTCCCTTAAATTTCACACCCCAGCCAAAGGCCTCACCTCTCTCAAGCCCAGTCCCGCTCAGGACAAGATAACCTGAAAAGCGACACTAGAATGACCTTATGCCAGGAGCCCAGAAATCATTCCAGGGTTTAATACTCGGCCAGCGTTCGCTGAGTGACTTTAAACATCCCCGTCTAACCAACGGCAGCATGAGCTCTGCTTGCTTTAGCGTTTTATCCCAGAAGAACAAAACAGAGCAAAAAAATCTTGCTCTGCTCTCACAGGCCTTTGGCTGTTCGAGTCTGGGATCCACCGCATCTCCAGGAGCCCAGAGCACTGGGACTCCAGCGGGTGCAGATGAGCCCGGGCCAGCCCGGGCCCAGCAACTGAGGCAAAGCAGAGGGCAAGGAGGTCGCGTGGCCTCAGCGCCAGCCCGCCCCTGCCCACAGCTCCAAGGTGCCTCACGCACCCACACAGGCCTCCTGGATGGCCTGAGATCAAACACGAGTGGTCAGTCACACTCCAAGAGGGCGAAGACAGACCTCAGGGACTTCAAGATATACAACTACCCCAAGTACCAAGCCAAGCTCCTTCGGACCCATGCACCCTGACTTGATAGCGACAGGGCTGACCCCTTTCCAAATTGCTGCAGTTTGAGGGCTGAAATGAAATCTCCACATAGGGTGCTATAAATCATCCTTTATTCCTCAGCCTGGGAAAGCAGATCCACAAACTTCCTAATACTACTATTTGTACTAAAGTAGATCCAGCTGCAAAAAAAAGGCCAACCTTTGGTCCTCATCCATGCCTGACTCCAGCAGGCCTGTTTTCCTTGTGGTGAACACTGAGGGTTTTTTTTTGTTTTTTTTTTTTTTTTTTTGGTTTTTCTCCGGTACCAGGAACCGAACTCACGACCTTGCGCTTGCCAGGCAGGCGCTTTTGCCGCTGAGCTAAATCCCCAGCCCCCGTAAACACTAAGTTTTAAGCCAAGTTCTAAGCCACAGATGAAGGCCCCAGCAGGCAGCAGCTAAGCTAAAGGGTTGCCACACCCCTGGCAGGGTAACCCCCAAATATCCTTCCTGCTGCTGCCTGCCTCCCACCTGAGCCACGCTCTCACCTGCCCACTGGTCCCCACCACCCGTCCAAACACACTGACCTATCAGTCCACATGTTGGCTGCTGGACGCTAACAAAGTTCTCATCGCCCCCTTTGCTTGGTCTGTCGGTCTGTCTCTCTGTTTCAGGAGTTGCCAGGAGACAGCATGACCGCGCCAGCCTCCCACACTGAGGCCAGCCCTATCTCTGCTTGTCAAATCCTCCCGCAGGATGACTACTCCATGCCAGCTAGGGATCCAAAGCTGGTTCAGCTGGGGCTCTCGACTCAGACAAGAAGCACAGTGCCTTGGGTCTGAGGCATCCTCTGCGTGCTTTCCTGCCGGCTGTACCTGCCTCACTTTGGGTGAGCCTTTGTTTATTTGTTTCATTCATTATTTTAAATGAGGTTTGCATTTTTCAAAGTACAATACCTCTGTATAGACCGGCTGCTCCCCACCTCTCCTGTGTGTGACCCTCCCATAGTATTTTGTGCAGTGAAGCCGCACTCCCATACTTTCAGAGGCAGGGACGTAGCCCTGTCTAGGAACCCGGATTACCACCGTACCCTGAGACTGGCTATGGGGAAGCACATCTCCACCACCACTCACCTTCCTCTCTGCTGCCTGCCATCCCCAGCCACAGGGGTATCCGGGAGCTACCAGGAAGTCTAGGAGATGGGCCGGGGAACCCACTCTTTCCATCCTGCAGACTTGGGGCTCGGGATTTAGCTCAGTGGCCCAGCGCCTGACTGGCAAGTGCAAGGTCGTGAGTTCGATTCCCAGTACCAGAAAAAAAAAAAAAAAAAATAGATTCCAGGTCTGAGACTTCCATCCTGCAGACCCATGGCCAGAGGCTCCTTCCTTCTCAGGGTCACCCGAGCCCAGCGTTTCTATCCCATCCCACTCAGTGCTGATGAGCAGTGACCCTGTGAGGATGAACTTGGTAAGGAGTCATAGTGTGTACGTGTGCAAGCACAGCAGAGAGGCATATGGAGGACCGTGCCTAGTGTCGCCTCCTTTCCTCTGGGAGGATGAGACAGAGGAGGGAAAGTTGCTCAGGTCAGTCCCTGGATGGATATAACAACGTTGTGGGCATCTTTGTAACCCCCTGGACCACTGATCATTGGCCACTTTTGCCCAGCAACTTGTACCGTGGAACAACTTCACTTTTCAGCGTTTCATTCCTCAGGGGCCAGCCACTGCAGGCTGCCCCTCTGGGTCTGACTGCTACAGAGGCCTATAATCTAAGTTTATATTTTTTGTTACTATCTAATGAATCCAAAATACTTAAGGACAGGAGTAATTTTCAAGAGCAAGTTGGACAGTCTGACAAAGGGTCTTAGTGGAGCCCACTTGCCAGATTAGCCTTTGTGGCCGGGTGGCCAGAGGTCTGGGAGGTCTCCGGAGAGACACAGGACACTCAGAGCTCAGGGCAGTGGCCACTTCCTGACCGTCACAGAAGCACTGCCTGTGCTAATAACTGGTCCAGCCATACCAGTGTCTGTCATCGGAACACATGTCCTGCTTGAGGGCACATCTACAACCTGATACAGACCACTCTAGTTTCCTGTCTGACAGCTTGACCTTAAGTGCACAGCCTTGGGCTCTCCCAGAAGTGATTATCAACTTTTTCTCATTTGCTGGTGAGTACAGCCCTCATAGAGCGGGCAGGAGTCTTTTTCCTAGAATGGTCACGCCATAAAGGATGGCGTTCGTCCTCTTTCAGCTGTTCAGAGACAATTTTCAGAGTGCACCACCACCAGCCGCTCCTTTTTATATTAGACATTCAGATCATGTTCACAGTCACTGAAACAACACCACGCAGGCCTGCCGAGAGATCAGACAATGAGCAGAATCTCTGACGCTAACAGAGGCATATCTGTGACCCTGACAAGTAGAACTTGTATGACAGAGGGAGATCACATCCAAGTTCGCCTGTCTTAATGCTTCTCATTAAATCTAAAACCACAGACACTTCCTGAAAAATACCTCAGATCAGGCACTTCTTGCTACAGATTTGTCCATTGCTGGAGATTGCCCATTTTGCCAGCACGAGATATAATCTGCAGCGTGGGAGAAGGAAAGGTGCCCAGGGAAAGTGCAAAGGGGTGGGAGAGAGTGAGCACATTTCATGCTGCCCCCTGAGCAGTTCCCAGCAGAGAATTCATTCAGTTCATGTGGCCTGGGACACATCATCGCTGGCTGAGCTTGCATCCGGGGTTCATTTGTTTATTGTGCTATTTTGTCAACTGAAAGTGTTGGCCGAGACTCCTGACTCACAATGACATTGGACACATGCTTGCCTGCCATTCCTACTGAGAGACCCTCTCTCTACCAAAATGTAGATATGCCAAGTCACGCGCCCCACTCCCAGAGCTCTTTAGCAATGGGTTCTATGAAACTGACAGCAAGAAGGGAACCGCTTGGCAAAGGGTACTTGCAGAGTTCTGTTAGGGAAGGGCCTTAGGGTACAAGTTAGAAAGCATGATCCAGGCAAGGGTTGGTCGGATTTGTAAATTAAGCAGTTTCTGGAACAGTCTGGATTTAGGAGCACAGGAATTCATAGGGGTTATTATTAATACAGCAACTGGCGGTAAAACACCTGGAGTTTCTCTTCCCTTACCTGTCATGAGTTTGGTACGGTTCATTTGTTTTGTAAGTTATGGTATTTTACTACACATTACAAATAGTGTTTTCTGTTTTTCAAATACAAAGAGAAATAAATCTATAGCCAGGGAGAGGCCAGAAATGTGGAACCAACAGTGAATGAAAAATTGCAGCAAATTTCTAGAAAACAACATGCAAATTAAAGTGCTTTCATGGATGGACAGATAGAAAATGGGCAACATGGAACATCCTGTCAGACAGGTACAAGGAGGGGCCACTTTTGTGTGTGACCAGACATCTAACTGTGACAGCTACTGTGTAGTACGCTGCGTCCAGACCCACACTCTAAGCCACGTGCCTATTAGCGCATTTAACCCTTGAAATGACTTCAGGTATTAAGGAACCACCTAGAGTTGACAAATAAAGAATCTGAGACTCAGAAAACATACATAATTGCCCAATTTCTCATAGTTAGCAACTGTCCAATCTTGAATTCAAACTTATAGAACCTGACTGCAAGCTTCATAAAGCAAAGATGGTATGTCCGGCTCACTTCTATATTCCTAGTACTTATTTCAGTACCTAGCACATGGAAAACATCACACACACACACACACTCAGTGAATAGTGAATAGATTCACAGATGGACAGGTAATTGGGAAAATAGATGGAGGGATGGTTATACCAACGTGCATACAAATGACTTCACATCACCACCGCACATTTCCTCCCCAGGGCTCTGAAGTGTCCTGTATGGCAGGATAGAAATAGTATTAAAAGATGTTAATTAAAGCGAGAAGCACACAGAGACTGTGAGTCTCAGAAAGTAAGCAAGATTTGGGCAGGAGAGCTGTGGAATACAGAAGACTGCTGTCAGGCAACAAAAGATTAGGAAACCGGACCAAAGGGTATGAGCAAGAAGAGCCAAGAATGAGGAGTCCTGAGCAGCGTGCCTGGGCACTGACCCAGTACAGGAACGGAGCCTGCCATTACCTTGTGCTTAGACTGAGCAAAAAGGCCAGAAAGCAGTGAGGCGTGATGGGAAGCCAGAGGCCCGAGAAGCCAGATGCTTACTATATTTACCCAGGTGTTTACACCATGCGTGGTTCTAGGAAAAACATAAATCACCCTACAAGGACAGCAAAAGTACAAGGTAACGTAAAATAGCTAGATGGAAAAGGAAATGGCAAATGATCAGGCTGGGTCATCAGAAGCAGTCCGAAAGGATACTGACATGCATACCTTCAACTCCTATGCATTCGCTGTGAGAAAATCACACATCTGCCTCTAAGCTTTCTAGAAGCCAGCATAAAATACACACGCACACACACACACACCCCTGTCTCAGAGTAGAAGCAAATCAATTTCTCTAAAGAAACCCAATTCTTCTGGTACTAAAGCAGGACAAGAATGTGTCCTTTTGTTCGTTATAAAGCCATTCTGAGCTCCTCAGCAGGATCCTGGTGAAAGTGGTCACCACAAGCTGCCTCCAGTCCTAGGCACAAGGCTCACTCCTGGATGAAGAAATACAGCACAGCGAGACCCACGTCCTTCTGACAAGTGACCCTGAAGAAAGTCAAGATCACATTTCCTAGGTGGGCCCAAATGTCCAATCCAGACTAGCTTTTCCCAATTTTCCCTAATGTGTATTTACTGTCAATTGTTAGGAAAGGAAGTAAGAAAAAGAAGAAAAGGACCAAAATGAGAAAGAAATTAAGTCTGTCATTTATCGTCAGGTGGGGCATGCGAGCAGAGAGCAAGCACCCCAGTCCTTGGGTCAACAATGGGGTACCTCCTCCAGGGGAGCCCTCCTCCCTCCTTTCCCCACTCATTTCTCTCACTCCAGGCAGTGGAGGCGACGACAGCCACCAGCTAATGTTTCTTGACTACATGATCCTTGCCTTCTTGGGTGAATGCTTCTGGCTATAGACGCAAATCTTCCCACAGCAGAGCAGAGCCAAAGGCTGGGGTTGAGGAGGGCTGCACCATAGAAAACATTAACCAGCCCTGCATTGCAGGCTTGCTATTATCACTTTCATTTCCATTTGTCTTATTTTCACCTCTATATCACAAGTAACTCTCTACTTGGGCAGGGAAGAAAGTGCCTATTTGATCTCTTCAAACTCTGATGAAAATATATATAGAATTTCTCTCCCTAAAATGCTAAAATTTAGAAATGAACCACTTGCTCATGACATGTAGGAAGTAGAGAGCAGGGGAGGAGCCAGAGAGAAAGGATCAAGGTCATACTGCACGATCCACTCAGACACATCCAGATGGATTTAGCTCAGCGGCAAAAGCGCCTGCCTGGCAAGCGCAAGGTCGTGAGTTCGGTTCCTGGTACCGGAGAAAAACCGAAAAACCAAAAAAAAGACAAAAGAAACAGTTATCCCTAGCTGTCTCACAAGTCAGTGAAGTTGACAGTTCCTCAATAATTCCCATCAAAACTTAACCCCCACTGTGGTCCTCAAAGTAGAATTTAGTGCCTTTACAAAAGAGACCTCAGGCTGCTGATGTGGTTCAGTGGTACAGCAATTTGCCTGGCATATGCAAGGCCCTGGGTTCAATCCTCTAGACCACAAAAATAAAAAAGAAAGAAAGAAAGAAAGAAAGGAAGGAAGGAAAGAAAGAAAGAAAGAAAGAAAGAAAGAAAGAAAGAAAGAAAGAAAGAAAAACAGTGCTTTAGAGAGCTGCCTGACCCTTCTCTCCTTCTGCCCACAAAAAGTATCATCTTGAAAGCAAAGGGCAAACCCTCACCAGACATCAAATCTTCAAGCACCTGAACTTTGACTTTCCAGGCCTGTAGAACTATAAAAATAAACGCTCTTGTTTATAAATGTCCTGTCTGAGGCATTTTTGTCATAATAGTAGGAGTAGCTTAAGACATTATTCGAAGGTAGGCCTCACATTTTATCTTTGTGTCTCCACTGATTATCAAAAGGCCTTGTACTAGGAGTTCTCAGTTATTTTTCATTCCAACTCCCCTGTGATTTCACTGATCTGTTATACTGTGATTCAAGAAATAGGGCATCAGGAAACTATCCAATTTTTGTCACCTCAATCTGTGTTTTTCCAAATCTCACTCCTGGAATAGGTATCGTGATGGTGTTGGAGGCAATGCAATGTACAACACGGAGCTAATCCACAGCCAATGGTCAGTGGTTACATGATAAAGCTCCTGGTATCACGGGTACTTTTCCACAGTCTGACTCAGCATTAGAAGCATTTTCTAGCATCAGTGTAGAAGCTATACTTAAAATCTATAAGGAAAAAAGGAAACTGTAATTCTTAAGCATGAAACAAATGTCTCTCTCCCACTACTTTTCTTGAGAAGACTCAAAGATCCTCATTTGACCTGAGTTTTAATCTATTTCTGGATCCATGTAGAACACCAAATCCACTAATAGAGAGCATTCTCATCATCTTGTTTTAAATGCTTTGGCACTAAACCTTCCTGACTAATCGATTATTTCCAGCTCAGCTAAGCCTTCCACCTAAGACTCTACAGCCCTTTGCTCTGTCGGCTGCTCTGCGCTCTGCCTCACCCCAGTGTCCACAGAGCAGACGGAAGCCAGAGGGTCCTACAGCTGTGACGCTCTTCTCAGAAAGAGAACATCAGACCTGGGAGCTGAACACCTAAAGGACAGGAAGTAACCTCACTTTCTTGCCAGCTTCCTTCAAAATCACTTCTTAATTATCTCTCCAAGAAGTCCTGATCAGTAAACTAATTTAATGAACAGATGTAACTACTTCATGGAAGAAACTAGAAAATATTAAAGACTAATCACTAATCACTTGATAAAAGTGAGTATCTATATTCCACCCAAGAAATGTCTGAACAACCAATTTACACATAAAGAAATATAAGCAGAATCAAGGACACAGGTCCTTGCCAATGAAACTTGTAAATTTAAATAATTTCAGGTGCTCGCTGTGCACCGATTTAAGCAATTATTAAACGTTGATAGAGGTGTTCACAATTATTTTACGTATTCTAGGAAAGCAACTCATTAACATAGATGAAGTTATAAAGATCTGATGCAATTTAATTCCACTTTATAAAATTTATTACAGGGCAAAATCTAACAAAAATAAAAATAATGTATAAAAGTGTTCACAGTGGTGTTATTTATAATAGTAGAAAATTGTAAATAACCTGATTTCTAGCAACAGAAGAAAGGCCATATCAATTCTGATGTATAAACATAGTTATTGATGCATCACCTGATGACTGGTGAGGATGCAGGTGTAAAAGGCCCTCATAGAAATACCATTTGACCTCACTATACCATTCCTGGGCATATTCTTGCAAGAATTAAGGACCTCAAACTACAATGAAGCATGCACGCCCATGACTATAGCAGGAGGATTTTCAGTAGCTAAGCTGTGGGAACAGCATATCTGTCCATCAACGGATGAATGGATAAAGAGAATGTGGTATATACTGCACAGAAAATGAAATATTATTCAGCCATAAAGAAGGATGAAATCATATTATTAGCAGGAAAATGCATGGAGCTAGAAACCATTGTGGTAAGTGAAGTTAGCCAGACTCAGACTGTTAAATATTGTATGTTTTCTCTTATATGAGAAACCAAACAAACAAACAAGTAAAGGAGAGGGCAGAGGCAACCAGAAGGGTGACTTCTGGAGATAGGAAAGGTGACAGGCAGGAGACAGGAGGGAAGGGAGACTAGGTGAATGGGACTGAAGTCAGTTAAGCTGTGTTAAAGGCATGTACCAGTTTCCCCAAATAAACCCATCATCGTGTAATATTCACATGCACTAATAACATATAATAAACCATATTCAGTCAATTCACATTTAACACAATTATTGATACACTATTCATTCTGTATGTCTCATGTTATTTTATTGTTTCTCTTTTACTAGCATCTTTTGTATTATACCAATATGCTTTAGTGTCCCATTTAATGCCTCTATTAATATTTTAATTACATATTTTAAGAAGGTAGTGATTACAGTGTGCTATTTGATTTTTCACAATTGACTTCAGATGCTGACTTAATTCTGGCAGAATATAGAAACAGTATTCCCATACAGATCCATTTCTCTCTCCTTTTTGTTATTACTGCCATAAATATTATGTTATGTCATTTATAGTTACATGATCATATCAATACATAGCTATATAATCATTAATCATCAGATGTAATCATAAATGATTATAATACTTGGTTCAGTATTCTAGCGACATATTCTCTCATTTTTGGTCTATCCAAGAATGTTTTTATTTCATCTTTGTTTTTGAAGGATAGTTCTGTGTGGTACAGAGTTCTTGGTTGATAGTTTTGTGTTTCTTTCAGCACTTTGAGTATGTCATTCCACTGCCTTCTGGCCTCTTTAGTTCTAATAAGAACTCAATTCTACAGCACTCAGGAGGCTGAAGCAGGAGAATCACTGCAAGTTTGAGCCAGCCTGGCTACAGAGTGAGTTCAAGGCCAGCCTGAATTGCATAGCAAAACCCTGTGTCAAAGTGATGACTTCCTGTCTGGTGCTGGGTCAAGTCCAGCTTTACTAAAAAAGGGATGCAGCAGAATTGAAGCACTGAGCACCTGCAGAACCCAGATATGCACACGGCCTGAGGAAGTCCAGCCGGAGGTAACAGAAGGAGAGATAGACAAGCAGGGCAGGTCACAGAGATCTTTGGCATTGGCAACACTGAGAAACAGAAGAAAGAAGGTAGTCGGTACCAAGCACGTCTATGACCTCTAGCACACCCGAGCTAAGTGAATGAGCTCAAAGCAGAATTCCTGTGTGACCCTGTGGAAAGGACCTGGGCTTTGGCATTTTGGAACCACAGCTCCCACCTGCCTACGTGATCTTCAGCACGTTGTTAATGTGTCTAAGCCTTGTTTTCCTTTTGTTATATAGGACTAAAGATTCCTACTGCAGAGTTATTCTGAGGACTAGAAGTAGTATGCATAAAATACATGGTGCACCATGAGGGACATGGGCAGAGTTTACTAAATGGTAACTGCTTACTTTATTGCAAATGAGGGGGCTGGTCATTTAAGCAGGGCCTCCCTCCTACAGGACCATCAAAGCACAGGTGCAGGTGATTGGACAGACAAAGTGAAGGTTCAGTTCTCAGAACTCAGAGCAAAAACAATGTTCCATTTACCTGCATGTGCACAAAGAACGCAGCTAGGCTGTTCAGAAAACATCCTACACACTGCACCAGATTCCTCACATTTACATTTGAAGCATCTGATGGCACCGACACAAAACAAGCATCGTTTTCATAGTATGTAATGTTCTTTTTCTACACTAGGGCCAGTATATTAACACCCTGATCTAATTCCTTTGACTCAGTAAGACATTCTCTAAAATTTAGAGGCTTAAAACAAAGAAAATACTTACATTGCTTGTACGTCTTCAATTTGGACAGGTCAAACAGGGTAAGGTGTTTGAAAGGCTGACAGCTATGAGTATATTAGAACTCATCTCATCGCAGGATGCTGGTTGCCAGCTGATACCTTAGTAGGGACAATTGCCCAGGACAACTTCCCAAGGCCATGTGACCAGGCTCTGGCCCAGGCCCTGACCATGATATGACGGCTGGGTCCAAGAATGAATGGTGAGAGGAGACTGAACGGCAGAAAACATAAAACCCTATCTTTGGCTGAGAAGTGTCAACATTACAATTTGAGAAGAGATTATGGACTGGGGTATGGGAATAAAGCCATCTTTAGAAAGAAAACTCTACCGCTACTTTTATCTTTATCAGAGATGTATGAGAAAACCTGTAATTTAAAGTAAATGAAATTACTTCAGCACAGTAATTTGATGTAAGTGAAAAGTCACAACTCCCAGAGTGATATGCAAGGCACTCTCTGCAGCTACATGTTAAATCTTTGTTTTCAGGAACAGTCTTCTCAAAATAACTACTAATTTTTGAAGTAAGTATTGATGCCTATTTAAGAGATTTATGTCTTCTGGTTTTCATGTGGTCAGTGATAGCGCTAAATTCTTCCCTGATAGATGATAAACTTCAGCAAGTATTTGTGCGGGATAGATTCATCACCAACGTCCTGGAGAAGCAAAAGTTCAATATTCAGTATTTCATGAAACATGAGCTTTTGTTTTATTGTTTCGTTGCCAAGAAAAGAGCGTGTTACAAAGTTAACAAGCAATCCTAAGCAACAGCATAAACTGGTCAATTCCACACAGTGGAATACTCAACCTTTGGCACAGGCTACAAAACAAATGAACCTGGGAGACACTATGCTAAGTGAAATAAACCAATGAATAAAGGAGAAGTATTCCATAATGTCATGTATATAAATTACCTAGAATACTCAAGTTCCTAGAGAAGGAAAATCGAATGAACGGATACAGTTTCATTTTGGGCAGATGAAAAACACCTAAGGTTGGTTGGGAATCCACAGTGACGGGAATTGACTTAGGGCCACAGGACTGCACACTTACCACTGCTTATGTGATAAACGTGGCCGTATGTATCTGCCACAACACAAAATGTAAAACACAAATAACCGATGCATAGTTACATTACATACTAAATGTCAAGCCACTGCATAACTATTCAGGATACTCTGCAAACCCTGTTGAAGGGCAGTTCTGTCTTTGTATCTCAGCCGTATTTCACTTGTTAAGCTAAATGTATGATTTCCCAAGTTCCTCGCTGATCCCACCAACCGGCAGCTTGGTGCTTCAAGCAGGTGGGTCCTATGAGAAATCTCTTGTTACACAGACTCACCGAAAGGAGGCGGTAGCAGTTTCCAACCGTCAGCTGACCCTGGAAAGTAGCAGTCATGAGTCTCAGCGATGGTTGTTTCACTGAAGAGCATGTCATCCTCCTATCTGCTTCAAGGGAGGTATTAGTTACTTTATATAAGGTAAAGGTAGGGAAGAAAACGGTTAGCATCAGTCATCCTCCAGATTTGACACCTTAAAGAATGAATTAAACACATTCTTAAAGCAAGAATTCAGCTCACGGCACATGCTTCTTGCTCAGTACTGGACACAATTACGACAGA
Organism: Chinchilla lanigera; assembly: GCF_000276665.1. Lineage (NCBI taxonomy): Eukaryota > Metazoa > Chordata > Mammalia > Rodentia > Chinchillidae > Chinchilla > Chinchilla lanigera. Next base: position 15,386,137 of record NW_004955411.1, read on the forward strand.
GGCTGCAAGTGCTCACCAGAGATGGCACCAAACCTACTCCATAATGTATTAATTCAACTATTATTAATAATACTGACTTTAAAATGAAAATAGCTGCAAGAGATATGAAATGAAAAGGGAGCACTGAGACAATAGCATCAAATCTGACTGCTGCAGGTAGAGCAACATTTACGTAACCCTAAAATGGGAATAATAATTAAACCTGTCTCATTACAGGAATATTGTGGGAATTAGATGAGATAAGGTTGCAAAAGCACTTTGTATAATCTAAACTGTTACATAAATACTCATGTTGGTCCATATATGCATCCTTGCCCACGATAATTTTTTTAAAATTCATCATTACTTTCTAAATTTCCATAAGGGATCTTGCTGTGATTTTAATAGCATTGCACTAAACACATATATTAACCAAGGGAGGACTGTCATCTTCCCTAATTTTAGTCTTTCAAATAAATAGTATGGTATAGCTCCCTTCTTACTCGAGTCTGTCTTTATTATCCTCATTAGAGTGCTATAGTTTCTTTAAATAAATCTCTTTGTCCTGAATTGTATTAATAGCCAGAGATTTAATGTCCTATTGCTATTTTAACAGAATCTATATTTTTATTGCCTTTTCTAGCTTTCCATCGCTAATGTACAGCAAGATTTTTTATCTGTGTGGTGGATTAATCTTGCGTCCTTTTCTTACACATTCACCCCATTTGATCTTGTTACCTCCTGTGGTTTCAATTCCAAACTGTCTACCCCGAGCCTCACTCCCCTGAGCACGAAACACATCTACCTATCTCTCTGCTGCTGAGACATCCCACGGGCACCTCAAATGCAATATAATCAGAAGAAAACTCATTTTTCTCCCATAACCTCCTCCTCCTTTGATATTCCTAATCTCGGTGAACCACATTCCCTCCAGTACAATGTGGAAACTCAAATGTCAACCTTGACCTTGGTTTCTGTTTCATTCTTACATCCCATCAGACACCAAGTTATGTATACATGCATGCTTTATATCTATCTCTTGAATCCAATATCTTCTCTCAGTTCAGATTCAGGCCTAGAAATAGAGAAAAAGAGATTGTTTTACTTTTGTTTTACTGTCCGCCCTCTCCATTGTTCCTGACTCTCCTCCTCCTCCAATCCCTCCCAATCTTTATAGACACTTAAGTTGTTTTCCATGCTACAACCAAAGGGGTCTTTCTAAAACCATACTGTCACCAGGGATATAGCTCTGTGGCACAAGCCCCTGCCTGGCTAGTGCAAGGTCGTGAGTTCGATTACTAGTATAAAAAAAACTGAACCGTACTGTTCCTGCCTAGAATCTTTCAGAAGTTACCCAAAACTCTTACAGGAAGACACAAACTTACTCTCATCTTAGGAGGACACAGAACACCTGTTCCTTTGCTCTACTATACCTGCATCCTCATCTCTCAGCACTGAGCCATCTACCACCCATGACCCCTTTCCAGCTTACTTGCTGCTATTCAAAGCAGCCATTCCATTGTCTGGCCTTTGTGATTCCCATTTTCTCCATCTGGAACACGCTCTAGTCTTTCAGGTCCCCTGGAAGAAGTCATCATCCCCAGCAAGCCTTCCCTCACCCCATCCATGGTTTGATTGCCAGCCTCCAGATGCCAAACTTATGTGTGCCAGAGGCGGGCATTGCTGAAGTGGGCGTATGCCAAGAACAACACAATGCATTTCATGCTCCTGAAGTCCTAACCTCCCATAGGAAAAGCAGACAATTGAAACATTCCAACACTTGAGACTTGGTAGTACTTGAAACCAGCACCTAAAATGGGAAGTACAGTATCTTCTTATACTTGTTCAGCACGGATGGCAAGAATAGCAAAATCTTGGCCACAGTGGTCTGAAATCAAAGATGAGTCATAGAAGCAAATCCCAGATCTATGTCAGATTGTAGCTCTTCTTGCTTCTGCCAATGGCGCTGACCAGGGACACAGGTGGTCAGCACACTGGGGAAGAGAGGGCCTGTGACATACCCTCACTTACATGGGGAACCCCTTGTTGATTGTTTGGCATTTTAATCACCATTTTAAAGAACAAAGAGGTGTCATTCAGAATTAACTGTACAGAGATGCAATGGTTAAGGTTGGTTTAGAAGAACATGTAAGAGCCCAGGAGCCTGGACTCCACGTCAGTCCTCAAGGAGGATGTCGATGGAAGACTTCTTTTATTTTTGCAATAAATTTCTGTCTTTACATGCATTAAGAGTACACTGCATGAACCAACCCTAGAGAGTAGATATAGTTTTGTGTGTTTTCCAGAAAATTCTAGCACAGTGTAAAGAAAGAAGACACTGGAGTCATGTTCTCAGGAAAGCACTTACTCTTCCTTTGTCGCTGACACCAGCAGGGACGAAGCACTTTGCATTCACACCAGCGTCTGTGCCCACTAGATTGCATTCTAACTTTCAGTCTATTTAGCGATGTTGGTTTCAAGAGTTAGGTCTTGTGTGCAGCTGCATGCTCAATTCAGATTCGTTGTTGTTTTGCTGCTATTTAAACTAGAAATCACCTTCTTCTATAATGACTCACATTCAACTGTTGTAATATTTTATAGATGGCCCTGCAAACTTCACTGTTTTTCTTTGCTTTTTCTATTTTACATAGAAAGAATGTAAAAATAAGTAAACTGTGTTATGTCTTAAAACCAAATTGGAATATCTAGGTTGAGCATTCCTAATCTGAAAAATTAAAATCTAAAATGCTCTAAAATAAAAAAAAATTTGCATGCCAGTAGGATGCCACAAGTGAAAAATTCTACCTGTGACTTGCTGTGATGTAACACAGTTAAAATATGAGTGCTTTAAAGTATTATATAAAATTACTTTCAGGTGTGTGTTTAAAGTACATATGAAATAAATGAATTTCAGCTTTAAACTTGGGTTCCACTGCCATTATGTGTAAGCAACAATTCCAATATCTGAAACCTGAAATTCTTCTGAATTTCCAACAATCTGAATCTGAAATTCCAACAATTTCCAATAAAGGATAATCAACCTGTAACCTATTTTTCTAACTTAGTGTTATTACTTTTACTCTTGTCCGGCAAGGAAACATCCAGAAGATAAGACACATAGGTGTTTGGGTTTTTCTCACTTTTCAATTTCCTTATTTGCCTTTGTGACTGTCTTTTTTTTTTAATTCTATCTCTACACTTGGTAGTTTTCAGATCATATAAACTAATTCAGCAATTTACAAACTGAATGAGGTGGCAGACCTCTTGTAAGTAATTATGACATTTTATACTTATTATAGCACTGTTCATATTTGCTCAACAAATATTTATTATCTGCTGTGTGCCTGGGTTGAGGGTGTGATGGTATATCAGTTCTCTTTTGATGCACACCAAACGTCTCTAAACTTAGTGGCTTCAAACAGTTACATATTGTTTCTCACATTTCTATGTGGAGGCAGAAAAGTTCTGTCTGAGCTACTTGAAAAGACCTCTTCTGGGCTTGCTCATGTATCTGTTTCAGCTGGCAGAGAAACTGGTTAATCTTGGATGACCTCACTGGTGCATTTAGAAGTTGGTGGAGGTTGGCTGAGGTGCCCAAGTTCCTCTTCCTGTGGCAGCTTACCCTCACAGGCTAGCTCAGTCCTGCTCGCCTGAGATGCTCAGGGATCTGGGTAGATCAACAGCATTACATCTCTACCTACGTATTTGCTAATGCCTTATTAGTTAGGACAAATCGCGTGGACAGTCTGGAGCCAGAGAGTACAGAAACAGACTTCATCTCTGATGAGAGGATCTGCAAAGTTACTTTGCAAGAGGGTGGACACAAGGAAGAAAGCCCATGTGGCTATTCTTACAATCTACCATAGTTCCTGCTGGCTACAAATTATTCACATTCTTCCCACATGAAAGGACTCCCACTCCCATCCTAAAAATGAATATCCTATCGAATGATGGCAGTACATTTAAAATCCAGAAGCTCATGTCCTAAATCAGATCCACGTGCAGCTCCTCTTGACTCAGAGGCTGATGAGCTTAAAAGATAATTTATCTGCCTCCACACACTCAAGATATAATACTAAGGTGAAGCCAGGGTAACTTCAGTAAGCACCCCATGTCTAAAAGGAAAGAAGAGGACGCATCTCCCAGTCACCAGTTTGTAGCAGTCATTAAATACAATTAAGCGTGTGCCCCATCACCCCCTACTGGGGGTCAGAGACTATTTCTTGATCAAGACCCCCCTTTGATCCTCGGGATTGGCTCCTCTAGATGTGTTCTCTAGTTCTCATGGAGAGTAGGTCCCTGGTCCTTTGTCCTTCACACCTTAGAGTGTCACGCACTGGGTTCTAGATCTTCTGAGAGAATGTTCTGAGACATATTTATTGTCCCATTGCAGTGGTCCATGTTTGCATTTGTCTGCTGTTGGGACACAATTTTTCATGTGTCCTTTGCATGTCTGCACATTTTAAAAGGAAAATTGCTGGGCCAGGGATATAGCCCAGGGGCACAGTGCCTGCCTGGCAAGCGTGAGGTCCTGAGCTCAATTCCTGGTTCCAAATAAATAAATAAAAGGAGAATTGCTGACTGTTTCTGTTCCAGGCTAACTTTTTTTCAAGGGCATTCATATAGTGAACAGAATGAAGTGCCTTAGAAAGAAGCCTTGGAGTAATAAGCAAAGTTTGCTCATACTCATGGAAGACAGAGGTAATGTATCCCTTTGGAAGAGTGGGAAACCATACTCACCGTATACTATAGAGACTCGTTTCCAAACTTCAGAGTTCCTCTGTTGTAATGCAATACACTGCATACCCAGGTGTCATCTGGCTTTTCCTCCTATCACCCTATGGGAATTGGGTATCAGGGAAACAACTTAAGCATATTTATACTTATGCTGCTTGCTATGCCATGAGTAACAAACTCTTTATTGTCTCTGGCCCAGGAGGTTCGTGTCTTTTGATGGTAGCCATGACATTGTGGCAGGCTAATTTGTTATCTTGCTAGTAGGATCAAATCCTAGACCTTTTACTGTTCTTAACATCTGCTTTCGACATACCAAAATCTGGGACCCCAGAAATGTCTTTGCAGTTTGAGCAATTTCCTTCTCTTTTTAGAACAGCCTGGCAGTCCTTTGTTGGCACAATTCTTTTAAAACATTTGTGAGCTTTTTATTATCCGACTACCATCCTCTCCCCTTGACAAAAGCTACATCCGTATTTCTTTTCAAGTAACCTCTATCTACTTGAGCAGCATGTTAGGCTACTGTAGCTTAATGCCTTAAGATTCCGAGATGCCCTTTTGTCTAGCTATGATGGTCTAGGAGGCATCATTTTAAATCTTCTAATAGTCTAAATCAAGACTCTTATAGATACATCTTTGACTTGACCTTTGGCACTAGGACTCTTTTCACTTTGAGAATCTTTTACTGGCTGGAGTTGGGATGAAAAATAATTTCATTTTCCAACCCAGCAAGTCCAAGGCTCTCTAATTCCCTCTAAATTCTGCTTGCAAAGTAAAAACTCCTTCTTTGGCTCATCTTTCTTTCTTTCTTCCTCCCCTACTTCTTTCATTCTCTCTTCCCCTTCTTCTTTTCTTTGTTTTTTCCTTCCTTCCTTCCTATATTTTCCTGTACTGAGGATTAAACCCAGGGTTTTGTGCTGAATTATATCCCTGAACCTTACTGGTGTTTTACTTTGAGACATGGTCTCACTAAGTTGTTCAGGCTAGGCTCAAACTTGTGAACCTCCTGCCTCAGCCTCCCAGAGTGTTGGGATCACACAAGCATCCCACAAATGGACCACCATGCCTAGTTCATCTCCTTTTTGTGAGAGCTTTTTATATACATCCAGAAGGGCCTTGACACTTGCAGTATTTTGTTTGAAAATCTACTTAACGTGATCTGAATTTTTATAAGGTATATTTTAAATCTTGTAAATTACTATGTGCAATGTTTTTGCTACCGCCTTTGCTACCATGTAATATGTGTTGCTGGTCATCTTTCCAGTCTTCCCTAATTAGTTTTGTTACCACTTATTCAGATCCACCAATTCCCCAGCTCCCAAAGTTAAAGGCACATGCTTTTCTTTTCTATTTCAAAAGCACCTTACTTCTAGGTATCAATTTTTTAATCTATTAAATTTTCTCCTATATTATTTACCTTTTGCTCCATAACAAACCAACTGCCTCAAAAGTTAGTCAGTTTATTTTCTCAAGATTCCATGGCTCATCTACTTGGTCAGGACTCATCTATTTTTATGGTCTCTTCTAAGGTGTCATGCAGCTGCAGTCTCTGGCATTTTGACTGGGATAGAATGGCTTAGGATAGTCCCATGCATGTGTCTGGTGGCTGGTGCTAGCCCTGGGCCCCACGAAGTCCACATCCTAAAAGAGGCCAGCCCAGCTTCTTTCCAACATAAAATCAGGGCTTAGAGATTCAAACAAGAGAGGAACCCTGAAAGCACCCTGAAGCCTACGCTCCACAATATCCCTTCCACCACATTCGGTTAGTTAGAACCAGTCACAAAAGCCAGCCCAGAAGTAATCTTGCCTTTGGATAGGAGGTATCACCACAGTGGATCTTGGGTTATACGACCCTGATCCCCTCTTTCAGGCCCAGAGCGTTCATCCCCCATCCTGTGGAGGTGCTGGCTAATTCTGATGTACAGTCAAGCCTCTCCCTACCAACTTCCTTCTACCAAAGGGAGCCTCCTAAACCCAGGTTACACCTCTCCTCAGAGGCCACTCCATTCTAGTAACGCAGATCCATCTCCTCTGGGAAAGACCTCTGAAGCTTCCTTACATGTTTAGAGCTCCCAAGAGATGGACTAAGGCCACTCTTGTAACTGTATGACATTCAAATTTTCCCAACGCCTAATCCTGTTTCCTCCATACCCTCGTAAATAGAACCAAGAGCGTTTCTCAATCAGTACATTACACACATGAAAATTTTCCTCAGCAGCGGCTTCACAGAACACCCGACCTAAGACAGCAAAGTTACAAGGCAACCTGCCAGGCTTGCACAGTAAGCCGCCCCAAAACTTAACGGCTTACAACAGCAACCATTGAGCACCTTCTAGGATTCTCTGATTTTGTTGGGCAGCTGGATGATCTCATAGCCTCATTTGCCTGTTGGGCAGTTTGAACTTTGACCATTGAGGTGTTATAGTTCTTCATAGGTTCTCTCATTCTCTGACTAGCTAAATTCTATTACAAATTCACATAGGAGTAAAATATGACCACAATATATTCTGATTTCTCTTCAGATTGTATAAATCTTTTACCTTTTAAAATGTGATCACAAATACTTTTCTCCCTACATACCCATGCCCTTGCAATAATATATTTCTGATCCCATCAAACAGAAATGTATGAATAAGCTCAGCAGAAATCAGTCGAGGTAACCCGGAACAGAATAGTGATCCACAGAATCCCGAGAAACTATCATCTTTATTATCTTGAGTCCTGAAATTTTGTGGGATCTTAGTTAACACCAAAAGTTTTCATGTGTCCATGGAATATGCAACGGTGAGTAAGACATTTCCATCCCATTAACCAAGAATAGTTATACTATGAAAATAAAAATGTACACAATGTAAAACTCACCAAAAGAATGAACATGTGTCCATGTAAATCAAACTAGTTAATTAATAATGATTGTTCTTTCCTAAAGTTTTCTAGTAATATTTCATTCCTATTTATTCTCTCACATTTCAGGTATGGATGTTGCAGAAAATGTTGAGGAGATAGTGGAGGTGAGTGTGTAGTATGTTATAGTCTTCAAGTTATTTTTCTGCACACTGGAAAAATACTGCAATAATTTTATTGATGGAATGCTGATATTCTACAGAAAGACATTTGAGAATGACATGTCTAATTTACCTATTGATTGTATTTTATAGTATTAATCTTGACCTTTGCCAATGTTCCGGTCCACTTCTTCATATTAGTGTCTTTCATCTACTTTCAAATCCATAAAAATCCTTTGTAATTATCTTGCCAACTATGAAACTTTGTCAGCAATCCGTTTGGACTTCTCTGCCTCTTAAAATCATCCACTTCTACTTTAAAACAGTAAAATCTACTTACCTAAGAATGATAACCTTATTTCTCTTTGTTTGCAGATTTCTTTCCCTTAGCCCTTCTTTTTTCTGAGACTGAGGGTCAACAAAGTCATTCTTAAAATGTTCAGATGTAGTTTTGGCTTTCCCCTGTTAATTCTGTGACAGGCATGTATCTACCAAATAGACTACCAGGCTACCTATGAAATTCGATAGGTTGGTTTTTTATTTTGTTTTTGTATTCACTTATTCCACAAGAATGTATTGAAACTCTATGATATGAAAATCATTCTGCTACACACGGCAAGTTAGCCGCCCCATGCATATACTCATAGGCCTGTTCTGTGAACTCCCATTTCTTCCCATATTGCATTTATTCACCATTTCTGCCCTCTGTGTGTATTTTCTCTGTATTAGTCATCTCCTATAAACTTAGCTCTGACTGAGCTTTGCAGAGTTGCAACCTTGGACACAGCCAGTTAATTTTTCACAGGGCAGGACTTCTCTGCTCCTTTAGTAGCTTTTTTCTTTGCCTGTTATCATCAGGCATAATTTGAAATGCAAATGTCAGTTCTATTGTAACAAGATGGCGAAGTGTTGACTGTTGAGTAGAAGAGCTAAGCACTGAACTTTGGGAAGCCTGGAAGTGAGATTTCAAGTCCTAGAGAGATAATAGAAAAGATCATTTTATTCAGAGGCAGGAGTGCTACCACAATTCTCACCAGGAAAAACACTGTGTTTTAAATTATGAATTGTAATCTGCCTACAGGTGTCTATCCAAAGCTCATTAACACAATAAGATGATCATTAAGCTCCCAAGATCTGGAGTCCAAATTCTAGTCCTGCCCTTGCCAGTCCTGTGACCCTGGGCAGATGTTCATTTTCTCAGTGTCAGTTCTTTCATCTATGAAAGAGGGGGGAGGTTGAAATCCAACTTATAGAACTGCTGTGGGAAAAATGAGATAATCTTATAACATCCTTAAGATTGTTCTTGCGGAGTAAATAGTACGTAAATGGCAATTGCTAATACTATGTCTGCCTCTAGTCCTGGCCTTTAATAAATGAAAGTCAATCAATTTTTCATAATTATTTCTTAACAGATTATGAATTTAATCTCTTATGATGTATTCATTCTCCGCCCAAGAGAAATTCATGAATTTTTATATTTTGATAATGTTAAATGTAAACAGAAGACAAGTAAATTCATTCTACCTATATTGTGAATATTGACCAGTATTTGGTCACTGGTCACACATATCTTTAAATTAATTTGAGTAGTCCTTTAAACAAAAGCACACTCATTACTTAATAAATACTATGCAGCAGCCATTAGAAAAGAGGCTTCCCAAAATTTATATAATGAGATGGAAGAAAATTCCAGTATTTCTAATTTGCCTTTATGTCTTTAGATATAATCCTAAAAGAACAGTTTTCAAAATTCACATAGAAGTAAAATGATAAGAATATTTTGTTTTTAGAATTTTAGATGCAAAAAGCTTCAATGCAATTTACAATTCTTTTCAAAAAAACATTATTATACACAGAGATAATATCCTTATAAAACCATAACAGTAAGATTAAATGGCCAATATAAATTCCCAGAACAGCCAAAACAAAAATGAAATGAAAATAAAATTTGTGTTATTGGGTTTCTCATTGAGAGCAAAGCTGTTCCATTTTTGTAATATTTGCAGGCTATAAGAAAGTTTTTCACACAACTGCTTTATCATTTAAATATGCAAAATATATCTGACAAATCCGGAGGAGGCGCAGTAGACAAAAGTGAAGTTTCCTGAGATAGACTGCCCCTCCCCACAGAGCCGCTAATCCTGCTGTCTTCTGCAAGGTTTGCTCGGCTGACAGAGTTTAGCAGCCGCGTGCTCCTCTGAAATCCCTGAAGCCAGGCTTTCTGAGGCAAGACACCATGGCTTCTATGCAATTCTGGGGACATGGCCTCGCGGTGAGCAACACAGATGCAGATAAAGAACTTCATCCCCCAGCTGAGTTTGAAAAAGAAGACTTGATGTTTGAAGACACTAAGAAGATTAAAGCATTAGAATTTTTTTAAGCTTCAAAACACTGTCTTCCAGATGGCCCTTATTGAAAGAAGGGAGTTTGTTGGTTTTAAACGTGTAAGATAAGAGATCCTTAGGCTCCCGTGATATGACCCTCACAGAATAGGAATTTCATTTTTCTTCCTGGGTAGGGCTCTGGACTATGACCCCCTCCCCACCACCACAGAGTGAGGACACAGAGCGGCCTCAGAGAAACCCCGCACAAAGCTCCACATCCGCGTCACTCCTCTTGCCTGGGAGGAAGGGCCGCAGCACCAGGAGAGGTGCTAAGAGGCCAAGTGGCGGCTGTCAATATGATTCAAGCAGCAACTACAACAAACTTCAGAATGGGAAAAACAAATCCCATTTCCTCTCCTGCCAATTTACTCATTGTCCTGTCAGTATGCAGGCCATAAAGTGGGGGGAAGTCTGGTTTTATTCATGGGGCCAAGGACCAAGGACCAAGTTATTTATGTATTTGAGGTAGGACTTCTATCTTCAAGCACAGGGAAGAACAGAAAGGCAGTTGGAGGTTAGGGGCTCCATCAAAACTGTACTCAATTTACTGTTTGCTAAAATACGTCCTTCTCAGAAAGGCCAACCCACACAGAGAGCCCGGCCTAGCATGCTCTAATCTTTTACTTTGCTTAATTTTTTCTGTAGCCTTTGTCCCTGAGTTGCATTATGTATCCCTCTGCCCATTGGTTTATCTGTACACTCATCAGCTCCTCACTGACCACCTACTCTGGCAAGCCCTATGCTAGACACTGAGATTGTAGCCCTGAGTAAGCAGGCCAAGCGCTTGCTCTTATAGAACATCTATCCCACTCAGCGTTGAGGAGAAAGGTTGGCATTGAGCAAATAGACAGCTAAATACAATGTCTACCAGAAGTGCTAAGTGCTCTAGAGAAAAAATAATATAGGAAAAAGGGGACAGGGGATGATAGTGTGTGGAGAATGACAGTTGTAAATAGAATCATCAGGCAAAGCCTCAGTGAAAAGATGACATTTAAACAGGCAGGAAATGAAGAAGAAACACAGGTGGATCTCTGGGAGGGAAGAGTGTTCCCAGCAGTACAATGAGTGCTAAGGCCCTGAGGCAGAAACACGTTGGGTGTGTTCCAAGAGGCCAGTGGACTGCGAAAAGGAGGTACCAAGAGAGTGATGGGCGATGAGGTTGGAATGATATTGAGTATGAGAGCATACAGAACCTTGTAAGGATTCTGCCCTTATCTCTGAATGAGATCGGAAATATAGACCCAGCACTGCAAGACCAATGCAACGCAGTACAAGACATCATATGAATTTGAGCTAAGGATAGACAAAGTTCTTTAGTACAAACACATCCCAAATACTGCACGAGGCATACTCGTATCAAAACAAAGTGTCACTTATCTGAAAATCAAATATAATTTGGTACCTGTATTTCTGTTTGCTAAATCTGGCAACCCCTAACCTGGAAGATTTTGAGCAGGGGCCTGACATCACTTGACTTAGGTTTCAAGCGGGATTGCTGTGATTACGGTGATGAGAATAGACATCAGAGGGCAAAAGGGGAAGCAGGGAGACTTCTCAGGGGACTGTTACATAATCTAAGATCACGAGGCCTTCCTCTGTGCTGAAGGAATATATGAATCATATGTCAGTTTGACTAGAGAGTGGGCCACTTAAAGTGGGCAGCGGGGAATTAATATTGCAAATGTCTATCGGAGCCAGGTTAGGGTGCCAGAGGAGATACTTGTGCTGTGGGTTGCAGATAAAGGGGAGCCTTTAGAGGTTTTTGAGCATGGGACTGGGTCTTAGAAGGGGACTTCTTACCAGTGGGTTAAAGAGAAGAGGTACTCAAAAGGGAGAAAACAGTCACGGGACTTCTGGGTCTCTGGTTTAGTGATGCTGAGCACCTGAACCAATGCTGGACCTGTGGGACTGTTACTCAGCAACTCTAGAACTAGGCCTGCCAGCTAGCCCAGTGCCAAAAGTATGAAATACGTCTTGACTTCTGCAATAACAAACAAGTGTATAAATATTCACACGTCTCAAAAATTCATTGTTTCATGTAAAGGCCCAGCCCTTCTTACATGTGTCCCTCTGGGGAGACATAGTGACCTGCACAAGCCATGTGTCTTTGTCCCTCACCCCTGCCCAGCACTAGCATGCCCTCTTAGATGAGATGATTTTTATAAAACCATTTAGTGAGCTGTCCCAGAGCCCTGTTTCTAGATCTCTGATTGAGAGGTCAGAGATGGTTTATATCCAGGTGGGGCTTTGGGAAGAGGATTGTACCATGGGCTGCTATAGCTCACTCATTACTAGGAGAAAGGGCCTAGTGGAGAGGCAGGTCACTGCGGGTATGACCTGAAAGGGTGTGTCCTCCTCCCCTGCTCCTCCTTTCTTCTCTCTCTGGCTGCCATGACTGAGCAATTTTTCCCCAACAGTCCCTTCCACTGCACCTTCCTGTCATGGCCCTGGGCAACTACGGACTAAAAACGTGACCACAATAAAACTCTCCACCCAGATGGGCATGGTCCCTGTAATCCCCACACTCGGGAGGCTGAGGCAAGAGGATGGTTGTGAGTTTGAGACCAGCCTGGGCTACAAAGTGAGCTCAAGTTCAACCTGAATGGCATAGTGAGACCCTGTCTCAAAAAGACAAAAAACAAAAACCCTCTCCTCCTTTAAATTATACGTGCTGGGTATTGTGTGCCAGTAACAAGAAAGCGACTAAGATGTGCTCTAAAGCTAAGTCCATGCCCCTGGTATGTGATGGAGGAAAGGGGAAGAAGGCCCAGTTCTTACAAGTTAACAGAAAGAGTGGTATCAAGAGCAGTTGTGGGAAAAGCTTCCTTGATTCCCAGGCAGAGCTTCATATTCTGGACAGTGTAGGGTCCGATGTGATGAGGCCAGCTCAGAGGATGGCAGAATGAAGAGGGGGGAGAATCTGACCCTTGGCGGCATAGCTGAGCCTAGAAGCTTACCTTGTCCCTGCATTTCTGCTGCAAAGGCAATGAATATCCTGCCTGTGTCACTGGGACAGAAGTTTGTGACCTGCTTCTAAAAGTATCTTGACTGCTGTCCTCAATACCAGATGTCAGGCTCTGATTTCAGCAGCCCTCAGGTGCTAGCTGTGACCCAGAGGCACCAAGATTAGGGAAGGCTGATTCCTTTCCAACTTCTGTGTCAGGCTCAACAGCAACACCACCGGTGCCCATTAACCAGGCGTTTGCCATGTGACAGTAGGTTCTTCATCCTTCACCTCTGGGCGGTGCCTGCAGCTATGGGAACCATTCTCACCTCTCTCCACCTGCACCTCCTACCCTATGTGGAAGAGGAGAGATGCTCTACCTCAATGGTGAGTTTGGGAGACAAAAGGCAAGTCGTCTTGGCTCTGCCTCTTCTTTCCCTGCTGGAGACACGATTCCTGCTCCTCCATAAGCCTCCCCACTGTGGCTGTCAGCTGTGCCAGGGACTAGGTAGCCAATCCAATTCTGAAATGAAGTATTAGCAGGCCTGTTTGGTTGCAGCTTTAAAGGCACATTCTTCAGTCTGGTTATATCAGTAGCGAACAGAGAATTTCAATCCGCATCCGAATCCAGCATCCCTCTCTTCATTGGTTCTAAACTCAAGAATAAAAATAAAAGGTGTTCCTTCATGTCATTGTATCCGTAGGACAAAGTCTATGTCGCTATACAAGTGGCCCAACAGGACAGTGCCTTGAATAGAAGTGCATTTCTCTCACACACAGGTACAGTCTAGGTTGGCAGCAGGTTCTGCCTCACACTCACTTGGAGATCCTGCTTCTCCATAGTGCATCTCTGCCACCCCCAGTGTCAGCCGAACATGCAAGATAGAGACTAGGCCACTGCCACACCCATATCCCACCCTCCAGGAAAGGAGAAGAGAGAGAACAAATGTCCAGTGTCGTCAGTCTGGGGGTGGTGCGTGTCACATCCACTTCCCTCCAAGCCCAGCTTGTGCCCACAAGACTGCAAGGGCAGAGAAAATCTCTAGCGCAATGGCTCTGGTCCTTAGACCTCTGATTTCTCTGGATGATTCACTGGCTCCGGGATGCACTCTCTTCCTTCACAAGAGCACATAATAATATCCCATTAGCCATACAACGCTAGGCTGGGATTGAACATCAGTGAGGCACGTGGATATTCCTGGTCAGAGGAACTATCAGGAAGCAGCTCCTTCACTGCTGCCTGCGGTTTTCCCTAGCCATCCTAGTGGGCGAAGGTACTGAGGTTTATTCCCCAGCTGCCATGGTTGGGAGCCAGGTCTCAGCCTTGTCAATATGCAGAAGGCACTCACTAAGCACTGAAGTAATGAATGAGCAAATGAATGAGTGGGGGCAGGGAGTCGATCCTTCTCAAAAGCTAATGGTCTCTCCTTTGGGTAATGCCAGGGCACTACACCTGTTCCAGAGTGAACTGTTTTCTGCAGGAACATTCACAGGCGTGGCCAGCAAACAGCAGCACCCACGTAGAGAAAGTACAGTGGAGAGTAAGCACTTCAAAAACAGGAGCAGAAAACCCTTTGTTCTTTGTTCTCTTTGGGATGAAGAGTCTTGCTGTAACAGTGACATGGTCCAATATCTGCAAGGTTTTTTTTAAATGCCTTCTCTGAATATTCTGCTGCCTGATATAGGCTATTTCTCTGGATTCCTTCTCTGGGATTGAGGTCATGGAGGACAAGGGTCTGTTCGTGTTTTATGGTGAGGACGCTGCTGTGCGCAGGGTACCCAGAGAGAGCTGCTTCACCCGCCACAAGGGCTCACCTCTGATGGAGCCACCACTTCCATGAGGAAAACTCTCAATCTGCTGGCTATGAATGGAGGTCTCCAGCCCTCAATGGGGTCTGTGTTGGTTTAAGGTTTATTTTTACAAGGGAGAACACAATATAATACAGGACCCATTTTATATGGTTATTTATAATAATCACCCAAAGAACGATATACAGGAGAGTACAAGAAATCTGTCTACACAGTAAGACCAAGGAATCCAACTGAGGCCTGGATCTCACGGAAATGTCCTGCACAAGTCCAGCTTAAGACCTGGAGCTCATGTCAGTGCCTCCCACAAGTCCGACTGGAGGCCCAGAGCCCACAACAGTATCTCATGTGGCCTGTTTCATGGATCTGTGCTGCGAAGGCCCAAAGGTCAGTGATGGACTGTAGGAAGTCTGTGCCAGCGGGATGAAGGATCTGCACTGGAGCCAGGAAGCGATGCTCAGAAGAACCAGAGCTCCCCTGAAAGGTCCCACAGCCATCCTCGGCAACAGTGAGGTCCTGAGCTCCTCCAGTGATCAAGATGGCCAAGTTCCCATCAGGGAAGCCAACGCAGCAAGCTTCTCTAGGAGGCCGGCAGTGCACCATCTTCCCCTCCGGAGCCAGGAAGCGATGCTCAGAGTGAGGACCAGAGCTCTCCAAAGTGAACCGAAGCTATTCTCAGTGCCAACGAGGTCCCGAGCTCCTTGCAGGATGAAAGCAGCCGAGTTCATCAGGAAAGCCAGCACGACGAGCTCCTCCAAAACAACCATCAGCTCCTTACAGCTTGTACCAGCTCCCAACAGTGTTTCTCTACTCCCAACCACCTCTGTTTTCCCAAAAGACTTTTTCTCTTCTTCTCCAGGTCTGTCTCTTATGCTGCTTGCAACAGTCCCCAGGTGGGCCTCCCACACCCAGCACCACACTTACTCAGTTCAGCTGGGGGTTATAAGTTGACCACCAGGTATCAATCCACTACAGGGTCCAACCAAGGTGCTCTTCCAGCATCTGGAAGATGCTTCACTAACGGATTCCCAGAGCTTCACTAACGGATTCCCATCTTATAAGAGAAACAGGTGCCAGTGCACCCTGTGAGGTTGTTTTAAAGAAAAGAGATAAAAAGCAGCATCAGGCAACAACCGTCCCTGATTCCCACCTGAGGCCTGCCTCCTTCCTTTGGTTCTCTCTGGTCCTACACAACCCTGTCTGTCATTCACTAGTGTACAGAATTCTCAGATCCCTTCAGAACAAACCTGCCTCCTGAGCTCCCTGTCAAGAAGCACAGGGCGAGTGTGGTGTTAGAAGGCCCCTGAATCTACTCTCTTGCTAGTACCCTCTAACACTTTAAAGCCCTCCCACTTACAAACGGACAGGTCAGACCCCTGAGGAAGAAAGACATTTCCATGAAATTCTGTCCTCTGCACACCCCTTTGAGTCTTAGGATCAAGTCGCAAGTACTACAAAGTTAAAGGTAGATTCCCAGTGCATTTGGGGAGAGCCTTTCATCCTTCTCCGATCTGGAAAGAAGAGGGAAGGAGCGAGACAGGGAAGGAGGAAACAAAGGAAGGGATTTTTTCACACTGCCCCTGAAAGCTACTTTAGCCACCAAGGGCCACTTACTGGCCTCTCCCTCAGGGCAGGAGTTTGTTGTAGCCTGCTCTGTCCCAGTTCTGGCACTGACAGTGTAAAGCACAGCCCGGGACTGTGAGCTACACAGGAGGACACAGAAGCTTCAGGCCCTCTTCCTCCACCAACACTCACTAGGTTGGGGTCCAGAAAGCATCACAAACAAGTTGGAGAAATAGCAAGCCGGAGACATGGAGACCTGGAAGGAGCTCGCTGGGCTGTCAGACCAGTGTCCGTGTGTGTCTGTTGCTTGTGTGCTGTAAGTGCTGAATGCAGGCTCTCCGCCTACTAGGAAAGGCCATGGTTATCACCTCAGAAAGCAAATATTTTCTACCTCACCAGAAATCTTCTTTTTAACACAGTTCCGCAGGGAGAAGCAAAACCCTCCTTTGGCGATGTCTGGGCATTGTGCTTAAAGTGTGCCCTCATGTCCTTCTCTTCCTCACCCAGCACAAACAGCCCTGAGTTTGGTTTGCATTTAAGCTTCCTGCTCAGGCTTTCTGGTTCCCCCCCCACCCCGCCCTCTGCAGTAGGGGCCAGGAGCAGCATGATTCGCACCCGGCTTCCCTCCCAATCTGACCACCCCAGCAGGCCCACTCCAGAGCCACAGCGGCCAACAGCCAAAGCCAGCAGGAAAGTCTAGGCCCTGGTTCTCAGAAACTAGGCAGATCAGAATCACTCACGGAAATATTCATAACCTGTGACCAGGCTAACCCATTAAACCAAATTTCTAAGAATGGGACCAGGCCATCAAGGCCTCCAGGTATGCACAAAGCATTGGACAGCCAATAGTTTGGGATTAGAAACACTGATCTAATAAAATAATGATAATGCTAATAATAATTGCCCTATGCTCTAGGCCAGGCATTAAGGAAAGCGCTTTTACATATATTATCAAATATAATCCTCTAACAACCTTGTACATTATTCTTTCAACTTTTCTGATGGGAAAAAATCTCAGAATGTGGCAGAACTGGCTGCTGGGCTCACACATGATTATGAAAGAAAAGTACCGGAAATCTAACCCAGCTCCGCTATTTCCATAGCCTGAGCTTTTAACCAATTGGTCTCACATTTTTCATATTTTCTTTGTTGATATCTTAATGATCTTGACCAATCCAGGTCTCCAAAAACCAGGTTTCCAAAACCCAAGCTTGCCCAAAGTGTATCTGCCACCATATCAAGTCAATAAAAATTTCCAGGGACCATCTGAAGAGTTTGTAGACACTATCATGCGTAGTTGGTTTCTCAAAGTTTTAAGGATTTTTCCCCTCTAGGTATGGCCGAAGGTAAGCGTTGACATAGCCAGTCTGATGAGAGGAAGGGGTGGTCCCATCCTCTATACAGCAGCAGCATTTGACTCCTGATACTGATTCTACAGCACCCTGTGACACCTGCTCCCACTCACAAAGCTCTTAGATATGGAGACGGACTTTTTTCTAAGAGAGTAACAGGGAGAAAGCAGCCCGATCTGCCACCCTAGATCTATTAGAAACTAATGCTCTGTCAGTTTGTGTTAAATTGGTCATTCTTCTCATTGATTTTCAGTGATTGACAAAATCTCTCCAACTCAAACCTCTGTGCACTATGGTGGCATCCTGACTCTGCCTAAGACACACACTTATCGTGCTGCATTATAAATGCTTCCTCTGAAAGCAGACTGTGAGCCTCTGGAGTGCAGGGGGCCCCATTTACTTTTGTACTTCTAGCACATAACTCAACAGCTTAGTAGCACAGTATGTTAGGACAACCTTAAATTGAATCGTTTAAACAAAGAAACTGGGGGCTGGGGATTTAGCTCAGCGGCAAAGCCCCTGCCTGGCAAGCGCAAGGTTGTGAGTTCGGTTCCCGGTACCGGAGAAAAACCAAAAAAAAGACCAAAAAAAAAAAAAAACAAACAAACAAATAAACAAAGAAACTGCACATTGAGTGGACGAGCTAGTTCAATGGGCTACCAGGACAACATATACAAACCAGGACTGTCCTGAGCAACATGGATCATGATCATTTTATTGGTAATAGATGTTGGCTGAATTAATAAATTCACTCACACGAAAGACATTCATGGGATTAGCCCGCTTCTTGTGAGTGGTATCAGTCTGGGTGTCTCCTGGTTGAGATAGTGTTTCCTTGAGAAACCTTGGATGATATGAAGCACTTCACTGAGTGTGGGAAAGTCTTGTTCCATAGCTACTGCCTCTCCTGGTTCCATTGTAGGGTGAGTGACACAGAGCACCTGACACTAGGAAAATATTCCATAAATATCTGCTGAACTGAATTAATACAAGTTGCTAAGAAATTCACATAGTTGAAGCCAAGGATGGTATTATTTTTTAACTGTGCTCCCTCAAAAGATACGTTCAAGTTCTAACTCCCCATAACTGAGTATGACCTTATTCAGAAATAAGGTCTTCAGGATATAATCAAATTAAAATGGAGTCTCACTGTAATCCAGTGATCGGTATCCTTATAAGAAGAGGGAAGTTTGGACACAGACACAAGGGAGGATGGCCTGTGAAAGCAGAAGTAGAGGTTCAAGTGCTGTACCTCTAAAGCAAAGAATGCCAGCATTGCCAGCACCATCAAGCATCAGAACAAGGACCAGATTCTTCCTTAGAGTCTCTTGAAGGAGCCAATCCTACTCCCACTTGATTTTGAATTTCTGGCCCCCAGAACTCAGAAAGAATACCTTTCTGTTCTCTTAAGTCATCTAGTTTATGGCAGTTTGTCATGGTAATCCTAGGGAACTGTTACAGATAACACATTTTCATTGTGAATGAGGATAAAAATGAAAGTCCAAACGTTATAGCCTGACACATGACATCCTTCCTAATCTTACCCTAATGTACTACGTTCTCTAACCTCACCCTTCTGTACTACATTCTCCTGAGCACCCTCTACTTCCTCCATGTGAGACCAGGTCTCTATGTCTTTGCATCTGTTGTTCACTTTGCACATATCTTTTGAGTCCTACTTTAACAGGCAACTCTACTAAACACCTTCTCTCCCTCTCAGCAAGAACTAAGGGCCTGCTTCTTTGAAGCCCTACGGAAAGGTCTCTCTCTTCTGGTGTTCCCTGTGAGTGCTGCATCCTTGTAGGGGCCATGCTTCACTCCTCTCTGAATCCATGATGCCTAGCACAGCACTAGGAAGGAGTAGGGACATCATGAAAATTCAAGTGGCAGATCAGAGAAACTTGAACCTGAGGGCAGTGAGACGTCACTGCACAACTGGTTGAGTGGAAAGTGAGGCTAGACAGGTAGGTTAAAACCAGCTTGAGAAAAGTGTGAGAGCTCATGAAGAGTTTAGATCTTATTCAGCAGACTTCCAAGAACCTCTGAACATTTGTCTGTGACCTGCAAAGACATGTGCTGACAACACAGGCTTCTTACAGTGGTGTGGAAGACAAGCCCACATGCAGGTGGCATGCAAGTCAACCAGGAGGTCTCTGCCCTTCCAGGCACGAGAAGGCAAGTGAACAGACTAAAAGAGAAGTTCGGCAGAACTCAGATGCCTCCGAGACAAAAATCAGGAGGCTTCAGACTCAAATTATTGGACAAAAGAGTGGAGAAAAAAAAGCAAAGGAGTCTGTACAGTTGCCAGCTTGTGAATGTGGGCAGGAAATAGAACCATCCTTCAGGAGAGGGGCATATTTGGGGGCAGGACTGGAACTGGCCAGAGGGACAATGAAGATTCCCAGGAAACCGTTGTCTATGTGGTTCTGGGGCTCAGAGGACATAGCACATTGGACATACAGTGGAGAGCCTGCTGAGACCCAGGTAGAGATGCCCAAAGTTGAAGGAACGGATCAAATCCCTCAAAGAGAGTGTACACCATGAAGGAAGACGTACACTATTGACAGACCCCTGAGGAACACCAACAGCCTGCACAAGCCTTTGCAGGATTTCCGACGAACTGGTGGAGGGGTTGCCCTGGGCTTCTGCAGCAGCCCATCCTCACAGCCCCCGGTTTGCCTCTGAAACAGCTTTCCTATGAGATATAATTCTTTCAGTCTGCCAACTCTCAAAATTATTTTTCTGTTTGCTAATAATATTCTGGCACAAAAACTCCGGCTCATCAGCTCGGGTTTAATGTGATAAAAATCCGTACTCACCTTGAACAGGCTATTTCAGATAACACATATTTATTTGACCAGACTCCATTATGCCCTCAGCTCTAGGCCGCCTGTGACAAAGAAGCCTCAGTCCAAGGTTTGGGAGACCATTGTTCAGGGTCCTTCAGTCCCTGGAACACGGTAACCACAAGAAGAGACATTAAAAATTAATGAATCTGCTGTACTCAGTGTCTTGCAGTCAAGGATAGTTAAGTAGATAAAAGAGGGAAGGGGGAGGGGAGGGTGTTGTCAGGAATGGTTTTCTTTATAATTATTAGGTGAAAATAAAATGGTGATGAAAGTGGGAGAAGAAGACTGAGACAAAATAAAAGGCCTGCATTAAAAAGCAAGGCCAGCAGAGACGAGGATGTACAGACAAATGGAGTCCTTTTAGGCTTGTGTTCATGCGGGGGCAGGGGGTGCACAAAAGGAATCTGGAAGGAGCAGAATGTTTCCACCCAGGCAGCGCTGGCCTAAAGCCTGACCATCCCTGACTTGAATAATGAGGCTGTTGGACTAGCCTGAGGCCAGCAGCAGAGACTTATGTAACAAAACAAAACAAAACAAAAGAAGTCTTTGGCTTACCTACCGTCCTCAAAGAAAAGATTAAGCTTCCTACACCTTGTAATTGTGACCACAGAGTCATTTTATGCAGCTGCTGTGCTCTGGTTACCACCAAAGGAAATGTGAGGCCTAATAAGATGTCAGCAATCAAATAAAATGATCCCTACCCCAACTCCAAACACACAGGCACACTTGCTGAACTCTGAAGTGGAACCAGCCACTACTTGCTTTAAATGAACTGCAAGATCAACCAGATTTTCCCCCAAAACAAGCACTTGGTGAACTAGAAACAAATATACATATATTCTATCACAGACCAAGAAAATGGACAAGTTTTCCAAAGTCTGAAGCAAAAAGATCGTGTTTTGTTCACATTGTACTTCATAAAATATACTACTGTTCTATTTTAAGGAGATAACTAGAATTTTGTGCATTAAATCCCTATGGAGACCAGATATTCCTAGGAAGAGGAACTGGGTGAGTGTTATATTATCTGTGAAACAGCCTGGCTCTCGGTAAATTGGATCAGCAGGATAGAGCTTGGGGAGTAGCCGAGACAAAATTAGGATTCTGTTGGCTTCACGAGGACAACTGGTCACTGGTTTGTTTGGACTATGGGTCGAAGGATCTTGGGAGAACCAAAGTGCTGTGCTTTCCTTCCCTGAAGGGGTGGATAATATCTGTCCTTTTTCTAAGCACATGATCCATCCCAAATTTCAGAGCTGTGGAGCTCCCCAGGACAATGTGTTGTGACACTCACTGTTCATCAAAATCATCCAGGAAAGCTTTCTATATCTACAGATGCTCAGACTTCACCCAGAGATTCAGATTCAATGATGCACTGGGATTGAGGGAAGCAGGCCTGGCATCTGTGGCTCAAAAGCTCCCCAAGTGGTTTTAATGTACAACTAGAATGAGAGTCCTGCTTTCACCCTTCCTATCCCTTAGATGAGTCCTCTTCCTTTCATTCACATTTCTTCCTGAGCCAGTGAGTACCATTAACATCCCCTCCTCCACCAAGTGCCTGCAAATGGTGCCAAGCCTAGCCACAGTAAAAGCTCAGAGAGCCGGTGTTTGTCTCCAAGCAAGGAGTGGCGTGATCTGATTTGTATTTTAGGAAAGAAGCCATGTAGGCAGGATGGCAGAAGGATGGATGAGGGTGAGCCCGAGGCCAAGGAGACGAGTTGGACACTTGACCAGTGCTATCTATCAAGGTCACGAGAAAAGGGGGCCAGGACTGACAGATATGGGAGTGGGTCTGAAAATACATCTATGTCTATAGCTGAACCAGCAAATTTGGTAGTTGTGCATGAGAAGGCGAGGGTGAAAAGAAGGTAAAGAGTACAATTTCAAGATGGAGAAATAAGGTTAAGAGTGACACAGTTAACTAAAAATAAGGCCAACTGATTTGGGGAGGGAGAAAGAACATCCATCTGCTGGAATGCTTGTCTCCTTTTTGCATGCATCCTGGGCCCTGGAAGGAATGAGATAGGTTACACAGAGCTGACATTAAGCCTGTACCACGGATTTGTACTGCAATAATTTGTATTTATGTCTAAATTCCCAGAGGCTGAAAGGTAGGTATGAGTATTATTCATCTACCTTCAATCTCAGCTCCTAGCCCCATCAGCACATAATAGGCACACAACCCAATTTTGGTAAAAAGAGAACTGACATAACGGCAATGGCAACAGCCTCTCTGGGAAATCTCTCCATTATCAAGTCAGCCTTATGATCAAGAAGATTTCACGTAAAGAGGAGCCGACATTCCTTATTTACCTGGGCTCCAAATGGCTCGCGCTCCCGTGATGATGCCAGCAGCCTCCTCAGGGAGGAAGTGTGAATGAGACAAAGTATTTAGGCCTGAGGCATCGTGCTTTGGTTTCCAGGCTGGGCATCTGTCAACCAAGGCTGCTGCCCATGATAGCTGCCGTTTTTCTGAATGTGGGAGAGGAGAGAAGTGGATGGGGCTCTGAGCCCAGAACCTACATCTGTCCTTGAATAGACGCACAGAAAAGGACATAGGCTAGAAGTGAACTTGGCCAACAGAACCCAAGGAGATGGGGATATGCCACGTGGCGCAACAGTAAAGACTCCCTTCAGATGAGAGCTATAGGGCAATCGCTTCCTGCAGCCCAGGGACACAGATTTTGTCTCTTTTTCAGAACCACTATTCCTTGTTTTCAGGTTTCTGTGCAACACCTCTTTCTTTTCTTGAGGTCCCTAAAATGCCACAGTGAATACATTTAACTAATCAGTCGGTCATAGCTGTTAACCATCAGACAGCTGCTAGTGCCTATCACAAAGGAATCTGCCCTCCCGCACCCCAAGGTAACGCAAACCAGGACCTGCCTGACCTCTGACGTGCCTCAGGCAACATTTGACCTGATGATCCCTTCCCACCTCTCCCTACAGATGCTTTCTAAGCAGCCTGATCCTTCCTGTACAAGAAATTGATCATGTCAGCTGTAGTTACATTTTTCAAATAAAATCTCCCTTTGTGATTTTTTTTTTTTAATTGAGAGCCACCTCCCTTTTCCCACCACCACCATCCCACTCCAGTCCCTGCGGGGGACAGTGCTGCATTGCCAATTAGAAATAAGATATCCAGACTTCTTTGTCTGCAACCCTGTGACGGCTTCATTTTCACATTTTTCTTTGGCTGGAAGTGCTAACTTCCCCTGCCAGGAGATAAAGGTGGGTTTTCCTTCCCGTATCCATGAAATTCAGTCACATTTGTGCTCTTTTTCCCTGCCCTTTGGG
The DNA here is from genome assembly GCF_000276665.1 of Chinchilla lanigera. Lineage (NCBI taxonomy): Eukaryota > Metazoa > Chordata > Mammalia > Rodentia > Chinchillidae > Chinchilla > Chinchilla lanigera. The sequence continues at coordinate 15,410,053 of NW_004955411.1, forward strand.
TTTTCTTCTTGCATGTATCATTTTCTTTTTATCAGAAGTCAGCAAAATTCTGTGCCAGACAGTCTACAGGAGCTGCTGTTGATAGCTTGGGAGGGCGGAAAGGAAAGGAAAAGGGAAAGCAGGGAGACGGGGAAATGAGGAAGAGACCAAAAGGACAAAGGTCTTCGGAGGCAAAGAGAACTGTCACAATGCTTTTGGAAACAACTCGCTGCTCCTGTTGTCTGTGGTGGGCTTTGTTTTCAATGTCCCAGACTCAGGCACCACCTTATTTATTCAGCTGTGCAAGCCTGATTCATCTTTAGCATTGCCTGATACTTGTCTTAAGCATGCTGTCTGCAAAGGCATCCATCATGGAAATAAAGCCATGTTGCAAAAACCATAACTGAAACCGAGGAGAATTTAAGATGTGAGACACAGAAAGAATTACCGTATAAATATTCAGAACCTTGCCCTCTTGTCTGCCAGACCCAACTCTGGGTTTTGTGTATGTGCATAACAGAAACTGTAAGGGAAGAGGCCTCAAAGCCTGGCTGCATTTACTTCAGAAAGAGCAGAATACAACTATTTCTTTTCCCCCCAGTACCGGGAATCAAACTCATGACCTCGCGCTTGGCAGGCAAGCGCTGTGCCGCTGAGCTAGATCTCCAACCCCTGAAAACTATAGAATATAGTTAAGCAAGGAGCAAGGGGTGAGGGACTAGGGCCCCAGTGCTGGCTAGGAGAACGACTGTGGGAAGAAAAGATAAGATTTCTGTATTTGGGGAGGAAGAGAAAGAATTTCTAGAACTTCTCCGTGAGTTAGGACTGTGCTCTGTCCTTAGTATTTGCTCAGTAAGTTGTAGGAAAGACTCAAGTACTGGCCTGGAATGTAACTCAGGGGTAGAGCACTGGCCTAGCATCTTCACAGCCCTGAGTTTAATCTCCAGCACCACCACAGCAAGAAACTAACAATAAATACTTTCAAGTTTTGGGGGATACCAGGCTATACTTGGTATGTGCACTATGCTGAGGATGGGCCAAGCGACAGCTCATCTCTACACAGGTTATAGATATGTCTAGCATTATTATAGACACTAAATCTGAGAAAGAGCTGGCAAAGAAAATAGCAGTACTGGGAGAGGGATATTCAGAAAACAAATTGGGGAAAAGATGACTCTCCAAATGGTATAAATAAGTCAGGCTTAGTTGAATGTGTTGGCACACGTCTATAATCTCGGAACTCTGAGAGGCTGAGGCAGGAGGATCACAAATTCCAGCCTCATTAACTTAGGAAGAGTTTGTCTCAAAAAAAAATTTTTTTTTAAGGATTGGGGATAAATTTCTGTGCCAAGGTCCTTGTGTAAATCTCCAGAACCCACCCCACCAACCAAAATAAAGGTCAGGTTCAATATTCCACCAGACGATCCTCAAGTACTAACTCTGTCACCCATGGAAGAATGACAATCATGATACTCCATGATGCATACCTGTGAACCCCAGAATCGCAGATCTCCTCCCTAAGAAACAGTCTCCTGTCACTGAATGTCAGCAATTTCCTCTCTGGCCAGAGCAGCCAAACTGCTTGGGGTGGGGGTGGCAGTTGACAGGCAGCATGCAATGAGACAGAGCTCATCAGCTGGACAATGTACCAAGAGGACCTCCCCAGAGGACGAGGGCCTCCCTTCACTCTCTCCCTTTGCAGTGTATCTGGATGCATCTGCCATCTTGAGGGTTGACAGGAAGTATCAGAGAATACCCCTCTTGGAGCATACTGAAATTATTAACAAATTACCATAGGTGAGATGTCATGTGACAGCAAAAGAAGTGGTCAGTTCCCAAAAGTCATGATGAAGCATACACAAGCGAAGAATTGTTGGGTAGTTAGTTGCTGGGGAAAAAGATGGTAGAAGCTCCCAGCCTTCATGCCATGGGTCCAGGCTCTGCAAGTTGGGTGCTGGGACTCTCTACCATAAGACAAACAGCCTGCCCCTCAGGGAGGGAGTCAAGGAAGCACCAGGTTGGTTGGAAAGCTTGACCCAGAATACACAGGCTCCAACATGCACCACCCTCACCCCAGCCTTGTAATGCAGGATGCAAGGGAGATGCACTTTTGTCAAAAAAGCCAGAGATCATTCCTAGAGATCTCATCCCCAAAAATAGTCCAGAGAGCCCCTAATTGTCCCTAAGATCTTGGGTCAAGTCTTGGTACTCAGTATGTGGTACTGTACAGTACTCATATAGACACCATGATCACTGTTAAAGCATGTGGGTGTAGGGGGTTGAAAATATAACCTACGTCTACATGAGTTATTCTTATTTTCTCTATAAAATACTTTTTTTCTTTTCCAAGTTTTCAATCACAATCACTTGCAACTTTTATAGTCAGAAAATATCTATTTCAATTGTGAAAAGAATTAAAACCCCTTGCTTTGCCCCTGATTACCCAAGGGTAATTAACCTCTCTAAGCCTTGGTTTTCTCATCTGTGAAATGAGAAGACTGTGTGTGTGACTTGCTTGCTAAGATCCTATTCAGCACTAACACTCTGGAAATCTGTGAGAAATCTGATTACAAGTTACACTAATTTAGTCACAAGAGAGTATAATCCTTACAAACCTGTGAAGATCCCAATTATCTATATCTAACTCAACAGAAAAAAGTAAACTTTGCTTGGCATGGGGGAAATCATTATATATACTAATTCTGTTTCTCTTTTGGAGTGTTTAATGGTCCGTTCATTTATTAGACATTGTTAAAGATCTATTATGTGGTAGGAATTCTGTCAATCATTGTTATGACCCTCACAAGTCTATAATCTTGATATATTACTAAAGATAATACTAGCTGCTACAACAGATAAACAGCTCAAGTGACCTTAGATCTCAAAGACATGAGATCTTTGTATCCCACTTGTTTGAAGTGCAAAATGGATATTTCTAATTGGGATGGAGAGATAGACTCTTCCAAGTAATAATACAGAGGTGAAGGCTGCCCCTCTTGTGTTTCTACTGACTTCAAGGCGTGGTTTAGTAAAACACAGTTCTCAGCTACTTTAATTTGTCAGGGGTTGGGGGAAGCATGGAAGAATTTTAAAGCCTGGTATTGAAGTGGTCCTCATCACTCTCTCCCATATTCCATTGGTTATACTCAGTCACATGACCAGGCATGAGGTGTTTGATGATCTGTCATCTTCTCCTAGGTAGGACTTACCACCTAAAATGAGGAAACTAAGAACTTAACCAGTAAGTGATAGTTCTACAATTTGAACCCATGAGTTCTGACTGCAAGACAGATGCCACATTTACATAAACAGCAAATGGATTGTGCATTAGTCAGCTTTCCCATCACTGGAGTAAAATAGCTGACACCCACAACAGAAATAATGAGAAGTTTATTTGCTCATGGTTTCATAGGGTCCAGTCCATGGCTGGCTAGCTCCAAGGTAGAAGTGGTATGGTGTAAGGGCATGGCAGAAGAAAACTGTTCACATGTCAGCCAGGAAGCAGAAAAATAAAGAGCCAGAGTAAGAGATACAGCCTCCAAAGTCACGCCCACAGTGGCCTACCTCATCGAACTTGTCTCTCCTAGCACTTTCAGCTATGAATTTATCAATCAATTAATCCATTTAGTATAGCACCCCATGATAAAGTCACCTTCTGAAAGCCCACCTCTGAACACATGAGAGTTTGAGTGGGTATTTCAGATTCAAACCATAACTAACTGTAATTTTGAAAGCAGTGATAGTTCTAAGGGAAGCAAAAAGAAAAGAACTCATTGGGGAAGAAGACTAATGTTGCCTATTAGAGATTAGGGGTGGAAATCAGAGAAGTTAAGTAAATAGCTCAAGACAAACCAACAAATCAATGGCTAAACTAGGGTTTCAAGCCCCAAACCATCTTTCTACTCTGCTAGAAGACTGCCCTAAGTTCTGTCTTGAAGAATACTATGTGCTCACTGACCAGCAGGAGGAAACCAGCACTGCAGGTAGGAAAAGAATACATATAAATCTGCAAGCAGGATAAAGCCTCCAGAGAAAGAGCAAGTTACTTTATGTGGTCAGTTCTCAGTTACCAAATCCAGAAAAGTGCCTATAGCCAACCTGAAAATAGATGATGTCTGTGGAATATTATTTTCATGGATATCTCAATTGTTATACTGCCTGGCATTTTTATTTTTGCATAAAATTGAACTTTATGGTTTTATAGTAATAAAATCCCTTTATTTGTACCATGTTCCTAAGCAATAAACTTTCACTAAGATATACTCTTTTATGTTACAGCTATATACTTTGATTAAAGCCGTTATAGACCCATCTAGTTCCACATTCAAATAACCACCATGATCAATTTTTATACTTCATGCTTTCCCTTCTGACCCATTATCTCATTGTTCCAGAATGTCTCTAAGGTAATTTGCAATCTCTGGCACTTTGCTCTGTGTATAGGTGTTGACCTATATGTTTAATACTTGTGCAAATCAGCCTGACTTGATCTGTGTTATTCTTCATTACTTGCAACCTGATTAAAATCATGAATCTCTGGAATATAACTATGTTTTCAAGATTGTCATCTAAATTATGTAAATAACTAGCACTGTAATTAGCTCTCCTTTTGATGAGCTTCCGTTCAGGATCAAGGTGTGTTGATCTATATTTATCGGTTCAAAGCATGCTTCTTTCCCAGACAAGCATGACTGTGCAGGAGGTGAGCCTCTCAAGGAAAGTGTCCCATCCTGACCAAGACTGGCCTGGCCCCCGTCCCTCCTTGCCATGCTCAATGCAACTACTCGACAGTGCTCTGTCCGGAGAGATTCTTGCAAAGGATTTGAATAGTTCAATCCTTACCTCTCTGAACTGCTCCTCAGGACCCTAAGCTGGAGCACCATTTTTCTTTTCCTATATTCTTTCTAACTCTGTTCGGGAAAACTGCAGATCCTCCTAGAGGAATGCTGCCTATTTCTTACCTCCATTTGGAGATAAGTAAGGAACTCAGCAATGCTGCCTTAATTATCAGTGGCTTCTTTCCATGGAAGAACAGATAGAGCCTCCAGGCTGACTTATGGAAGAACCCAGTCATTGGTACCATCCTCAGCAGAGTCTTGTGGGATGGACACATTTTAGCTTGGGGGCTGGGGATTTAGCTCAGTGGCACAGCACTTGCCTAGCAAGTGCAAGGTCTTGAGTTGGATTCCTGATACAGGAAAAGTTAGGGTGCTCTTTTAGCTTGGGGTTGTGTTTTGGCTCTACCACTTAGTTAATCTCCCTGAGCACTAGGCCCTTCACTCAGACTAAAGGCAGTAACAGTTACCTTACAGAGTTGCCGTGAAATCTAAGGAGGGCCACACATGTCAGGTCACCTGGCAGTTTTCCTCTGAGAAGCAGTGCTGTCGAATGGGCACCTGCCCAGATTGTGGACCAGAATCCAACTTCCTACTTAACTGCTCTGGTCCTGGCTTCTCTGTCTCTAAAACAGAGATAATAATCACACTCTTCTTATGGAGTTGTTGTGCACATTCAATGTGATCATCTATTATTCACATAGGCACTCCATATTAGCTACATGATATGATCAAAATGTATGGTGAATATTCAAGTTTTAAAATTTTTATTACAGTAAAAGACACACTACCATTAATCTCCCTCAAAATACTCCCTCTCATTTCACACACACTTACCTCATCCTCCTGACCTTTCTGAAACAGTTCTGGAAGTCCTCTTTCATGAGTGTCTTACAAACTGTAGTAAATAAAAAAATATATGGTGAATGCTGCTGCTGAGCACCATGGAAAGGCAGGCTCATGAAAAGGTTACAGTGCTCTTTCCAGAGAGATTCTTGAAAAGGATTTGAATAGTTCAATCCTTACTTCTCCGAACTGCTTATTCACTGGATCTGGCATAGTGTGACAGTTCTGGCTCTTTCCTAAAGTCAAAATGACCATGAAAGGGAAACATTTTTAACTGATTCAGGACATTGAGGCAACCCTGACAGTACAACTAAAGATAGGAAAAAGGACTTCCAGAACTGCTTCAGAAACTGACAAAAACAATGGGATAAGTGTATTCAATGAGAGGGGGAGTATTTTGAGAAGGGTTAATGGCAATGCATCTTTTAATGTAATAAAGTTTTAGAAATTTAAACATTACCATACTTTTTGATCACAACTCAGATTATTATCTGGCCCAAAGCAGACAAACAGCAGAGGCTCAGGAAAGTTAATTTCTTCCCTTTCCTTTTCCTTCCCACAAAGGCCCCAGGGATGAGTCCCAGGGACTTCCTGCCACCTCACCATAGTTGGAGTGTTGCATGCTGAAGGTAGCTCTACAACTAGGACAAGCCCCTTGCTCTAGCCCTCCACAAACAAAGGCACAGACATTGTTTTTAATGCTTTTATCAGGCACTCCCACTCTTGTTTGTTTTTTTCTCAGACTCAGAATTTCCACCTTTGTTCATCACCCCAATGTTCCCATCACAAAGATCCTCAGCTACTGATTTCCCAGGACACTGACTGACCACAGACCCACCTGACTGTTATGGTTTATATATGAGTGTCCCCCGTAAGTCTCATGCACTCATAGGTAGGGCTTTGGGGAGGTGATTGGATCATTGAGGGATGATACTCATGTTGGGAGGTGAAGCCTGGTTAGAGAAGGTGGGTCACTGGGGGCATGGCCTGCAAGGGTCTATCTTTCTTCTTTCTCCTTTGAGCTCCCTCTGCTCCCTGCACTATGCCATGAGCTGTTTCTCCTCTGCCATGCCACCCAGGCTTGGAAACAGCCAACAATGGACTGAAACCTCTACACACCACAAGCCAAAATAAACCTCTCCTCCTTTAATTTTCAGGTGTTTTATCCCAGCAAAGTAACAAGACACTGGCCTATCTCCTTATCCTCTGTGCCTTGTTTGTTTGTTTAATCCCTACAAAACACCCTCTGAAGCGCAGAACAAATCAGCCAAGGACCCACGCTGACCCCTGTGGCTGGCCTGAATGCAGCGCTAGAAGCCGCAAGGCATGACCAGAAGAACTCTGCTTCACAAATCTCTTCGCCTAAGAGCTAAAATGGGCTTCACAGCTGAGTAGGAACAATGATGAGGCCATCAGACTCAAGAGGAAACCAGGGAATGCATCCAGGAAGAGGTTGGTCATGAACTGGATTTTCAAGCAGGTTTTTAAAAACACCTAAGGGTGCTCGCTTCAGCAGCATATATACTAAAATTGGAACAATACAGAGAAGATTAGCATGGCCCTTTCGCAAAGGCGACAGCAAATTCGTGAAGCATCCCATATTAAAAAAAAAAAAAAACTAAGGGGTAAAAAGCTATTAGGCCAGAGGGAGGGACTCTATCAACATTAGTAAGGTTTACAAGCCTAGTATTTCACACTTGAGGTCAGAGCCGACAAGCCCATAGAAACAGAAAGTAGGTGACTGGTTCTGCAGGCTGAGAGGACACAGTAATGGAGTGTAACAGCACGTGGGCATGGAGCTTCTTTGGGGAGTAATGAAAAGGTTCTGAGATTAAGCAGCGGTAATAGCTACACAGCTCTGTGGGTATTCTAAAAACCACTGAATGGTACAATTTAAAAGAGTGGATTTTATGGTAAGTAAATTATATCTTAATGAAGCTTTTTTTAAAAATAGGGAGAATGGATTCTTAATATGATCCTACCACAGAAAGGTCTCTCTGTTCCGCTGGTCCCCCTTGGGAACTGCCAGGAAGCAGATGTGCTCTTGGTACAATGCCACAAACCATGAGGGAAAGCACAAAGATAAATTGATGATAACATTTTTCATCTAGCTCAGTGTTTCTCAGCTGGATGCAGCGTTACCCCAGAGCATATTGGGCAATGCCTAAGATGTCTGTGGATGTCATGACTTGGGGGTTGCTACCGGCATCTAACAGGTAGAGGCCGGGGGTGTTGCCAACACCTTACAATGTACAGGCTGGTACCCCACAATGAAGAAGCCTCTAGCCCATCGTGCAAGCAGCTCTAAGGTTGAAAAACCAGGTCTTGAAAAAATGTTAGTCTCCTCTTATCTCTCATTTAATACAAGTTGATTTTTTAAAAGACTATAATATGAATATATACAGCAACAGTTCTTTCTCTAAAATATTTTTCCTATAGATAATTGAAGTAATGATATCCTGGTTTCAATTTATTTCAGATTCGCAAGGAAAATAGACTTTTTGCATAATTTCCCAATTTATCCCTCTTCTGCAAGAAAAACTAGGTAAATTCTTTACAGAGACATAGTGTGTTCAGTAAATTAAAAAGTTTGAGTGTTCAGATTGATTATTTTCCAAATTACCTATGTATTCCTCTGGGAGAAAAGCTTTTATTTAACTGAACAAAAATAATATTGCCTTTCCCTTCAAGATGAAGTTTAGAAGAAATATCTTATTAGAAAAACAAAACTGTGTGTTTATTGTTCAAGGTGTTTAGCATTTAGTGGTACTTGATGGAAATAAATGAACTGGAAGAGCTCTGAGTTAAACTGAGTTTGATTCTCAGCTCTGCCTTTACCTTTTGGAGAGCCTGGGCATGTACTCTTCTCTCTCAATGTCAGTTTCCTCTCTAAAAACAGGAGGTCAGTAACTACCACTTACGGTTTTTAGGAGAATCTGTGAGATGATGCATTCATAGCCCTGAGACAATGCGCAATGAGATTCCCAGCTTACTCCCAGTAGCTTTTGTCACAGACCAGCCTGAACCAATAACATACACCATTCCCAACCCCCCACACACACACACACAATAGTAAACAGCAGTCCCAGGACCCAGGCCTGTACTACTTACCAGGCACTAGTGGTAGTTTCTAGAAATTGCACTAAGGAAATGACTTTGCCTATGTCCTTCCCTCTGAGGTGGCTCTGCCCATTTCCAGGCCCAGAGCAAGGGTGCTTGGTGACAGTTCCTGGTATCTCTCACATCTGGTATTTGGGGATGTTGCAACAGCCATCTCCTTCTCTGTGGTCAGGCAGGTTCCCAGGGCTGCTCAGGGCAGGGCATGACACAGTTGCCCTGGTACCTGTTCCACATCTCTTCCCAGGTCATAAGTACAATCTGTCCTGGGTCTTTGCCTCAGATCCTGGCCAGCTGGGAAATGCCTTCAGTAAGGCTTATGCCAGTGCTTGCTGAACACCTGCAGAGTGACAGCACCATGCTAGCCACTTCCTATACATTGCCTCACTTCACACTCTGCAGTATCACACTCCTAGTTATAACAACAGAGCTCTAATGATCGCTTGCCTCTGTGCCAGGCAGTGCCCAGCACTTTACATGTAGTGCATGCAAGGTATGAAAATGATACTAACATTATGGCTACACTATGGCAGGTGAAAAAAATGAAGTATTTTAAAGATATTGGCTCCAAGACACAAGAGAAATGTGGGACTTGCACCTTGTGCGTCAAGGGGCTTCACACCTTGTAGGAGCTGACGCCTCCCTCAGAAGGAAGCATCTTTCTTCCCTCCCTCTGACCCTGTCTTGATCCATGCTCAGCCTCAGCAACCAAAGTATGACAGACTGGGTAATTTCTGAACAACAGAGGTTTATTTACCTCATAGTTCTGCAAGTCCAGGAGCATGAACTAGCATCTGGTGAAGGCTTGTGTTCCATCATTACATGGCAGAGGGAGCGGCAAGAATGCCTGGGACAAAGATCAAGAGGGAGCCGAACTCACTTGTGTAACACAGCTGGTATCTTGATAACTAACCCACTTCCACAATTAGGAAATTCATCTCTTTATGAGGGCAGAGCCATTGTTCAGCATTAGGCCCCTACCTCTCAACATTGCTGCATTGGGGACTAAATTTCCAACACGTAAACTTTGGGGAGCACTTCAAACAATAGCACCCCCTTTCTGTTTAACCTCCTTTAATTTGGGTTAGTAAATATGGAACACTCTCTAAAGTCTAATGTTTCAGGACCAAGTCCATCTGCCTTCCATTCAAATGGAGAAGGCCTGGAGAGTCAAGTGAAGGTTCTTCTATCCAGTGTGATCAATAATTATGTTACATCAACCTGAGTAAGAACCGCCTAGCAGATTAGTAAAGCTCTGGTTGTATCTATGGATGATTGATGTATAGGATGCAAACTGAGGAGGGGAGATGTGGACAGCATTAACCAATAGGCTGTAGCCTGGAAAGAATAAAAAGGGAAAGAAACAGGAAGTCTCTCTCTTTTTCTACAGAGGAACTCCCGTCTCCCATTTGCCTTCGAAGCTGATCCCCAGTTCCTTCAGGCTGCCAGGGAAGACTCTGGCTTTCTGGCACAGACTCACATCGGTGACTGTACAGCCAGTTTCCAGGCCTTTGACCTTCGACTGTTCCTGGAGCCCTGGGTTTCCAGTATACAGAGAGCCATTTTGGATTCTTCCACTCTGATTCTGCAGACAGTCGTTAGGACTCCTCCCCTTCTGATCCTCTAAGCCTACCTGGCAAATCCCTTGTAGTCATATACATACATATTTTATGTGGAAGTTGTTCCTCTAGTGAACATTAACTAATATATCCACTCACCCAATCTGACTGAAAAGTCAAAGGCATACAGTACTTTCAAAATTGGATAATACTAAGGCATCATTCTTCAAGGCACATGTAATTTAAAAATGAGACAGTTGCTGAGGATATAGCTTAGTAATAAAACACTTGTCTAGCATGTCCAAGGCTCTGCATTTGATTCCTAGTACCACAAAAAAAAAAAAAAATGAGTGACTATTAAAAATGGAGCAGTCTTAATAGTTTTCCATTTCCCTTTGTGTAGAGAAGGTTTTTAACACTGTCCTTCATGGACCAGCCCAGCTCTTGGTGAGAGGGATGCCACAGCACCCTTCCTTACCTATCACTGTTACATTACCACCCTCTCTGAGAATCCTGGCCCAGACCCCAGGGTTCCACAGTGACCCAGCTCTCTCTTCCTTCCAGAAGGTCATCTGTTCTTGCAACATCTAGATTCTATATGGCATCTCTAGACAAGAAAAAACTACCTCCCAGGGCTGGGCTATAATCAGTTCCCATACTCAATATAGTCCAGACTCTAGACCAAGAAGTGACCGTGTGAAAATGGAATTTAGGTAATAGAATGTCCCAAACAGCCCAGTGTGTCAACATGTCACAGAAGTAAAAAGATGCACAAATGGAGGCTATGCCACTGGTGAATCAGCCATCAGAGATCCCCCTCAAATGACACTTTCTCTCTGCTCAGAGCACCTGTTTCTGCTTTTCTCCCACCTGCATCTCACTTATCCTCAACTGATGCAGCTCAAATGCTCTCACCTCTGGAGAAACTTTCCCTTGCACTCACTGAATGAGTTGCTCCTCCCTCCAGATTTCCACCCCAGTTTTTCCCCCTCATAGGTACTGAACCCAGGGCCTTCGCACTGACCTACATCCCCAAACATTTTTTTATTTTTTTGTTTTGAGACAGGGTCTCGCTAAAGTTTCCCAGGCTGGGCTTGAACTGGCAGTCCTCCTGCCTCAGCCTACCAGGGCACTAGGATTACACGCGTATTCCACAATGCCTGGTTCCCATAGCACTTCATACCTATGGCAACTCCAGCAATACTAGGCTTGAGATGGCCTGCTGTCTTCCCTGCACCACACTGGGCAGAGGGCAGACGCCATGTTTCCTCTTGCCTGGCATCCACTGAAAATATTGGTGAGAGGAGGGGGGCATAAGGAAAGGGAGAAAAAAGGAGAAATATGAGGGACAAGGGAAAATACAAAGTCTAGTACAAGGCAGTGCACATGCGTCAAAGTGTTCCAGAGACAGCAGATGGTAATATGAGAATTGCGTTCATTTCCTAGCAGTCCCACAAGTTACCACAAATTTGTTAGCTTAGACGACACAAATTTATTATCCCCAGTTCCAGAGGCCAGAACTCCAAAAGCAAGTTATTGGCAGGGCCACATTCCTTCCAAAGCTTCCAGGGGAGAATCACTCCTGTCCCTTCCAGCTCCTGGAGGCTCCGGCATTCCCAGGCAGTGGCTACACAACTCCAGCCCCTCCCTCTGCCTTACAAGGGCTCCCTCCCTATATGTGTCAAATCTTCCTCTCCCCTTTCTCATGAGTACACCAGTCACTGGATTCAGAGCCCCTCTAAATCTGTGATGATCTCATCTCCAGATCTTGACCTGATGACATTTACAGAGGCTCTGTTTCCCAAATAAGGTCACATTTACGAGCACCAGAAGTTAGGATTTGCACATATCTTTTTGAAGGACACAGTTCAATCTACTGCTGACAGGATCCCTGCATCCTCAACACTCACCACCTGAGTGTTCCCAGGGGAAGTCACCCTCCTTAGGGCTTCCGAGCCCCTGCACCTCGCAGCACACATGGACGTGACATCTCAGCAAATGCGGCTCTTCATGGGGATCTGGCTGCTCCAGGCCTGTCCCGTGTTGTCACAATAAGGGGATCATCACTCTGCATTCCTATGGGTTTCAGTCCACCACAAAAGATCTATGAACACAGCAGAGTTACAAAACTTGGGGTCACGCCTCCAGTCTCACACATGTGAAGGTGCCGGAAGGCTCAGAAACAACATTTCTTCTCCTCCCCTCCTCCTCCAGCGTCCATCCCGCCAGAAGTCCTTGCACTCCCGTTTTGGCCTCTGACTGGCTAGAAACAAGGCAAGCTGTCACCACTTTGGTCTGTGAACTACCCAAGAGGCCAAGAGCCCCATTTTCTCTGTAAACTGTCGCCTCCCAAGGAGGCGCGGGTCTTAGCTTTGTGACTGCGGGTCCCACTGTTGATTTTCCAGTTCCTTTCCTTTTTCCACTGCTCCATAGGGTTCCTAATCACCTGCAGGCTATACTCAGGGCAACACACAATATTCGTGCTTTGACTTTTCCACCTGTGTTTGTCTGGGGAAGGGATTGTGACTCTGCAATTATATGGATTTTTTTCCCCCTATGGTCTTGAGAAGAATGTAGGATTTTCCCTTCTGAGGAACAGTTATACCAGCGCCATTTGAGGGATTCTGAAAGAGGCCTTTCCTAGATAGAATTCACTTCACATCTCTATTTTGTATTCTGACAGCAACTGGAGCATAATCTGTCCTTCCTGAAACTCCCTAATCAACTAACTTGGCCAAGTTCTTCCTAAACAAACCCTGTACAGCTTTCCAGTTCTTTTTCCACAAGAAATACCAAATTAGCTGCTTTGTGGTCTGCTGGTGAGCTCTGAGACCTTCAGTTCATTATTAGGCACTGCCTGGTCTACAGGGAGAACCGCCCAGAATATCTAAAACTCTCTATTGTTGAAGTCCTTTTTGTCTCCTTTCTGTGCCTGTTTCCGCTGGTGATCTTGAGCATGGGCTGTGTGCCCAAACCCTACCAAAGAGGGAGAGGGGGGGATACATGAATAAGACGATTACGACGGCAAAAGAATCCAATTTGTTTAAAATACCCATATTTCTTTTCAGATTTCAGCATGCATTCTTTCATCTCTGCAAGTCTGATAGTCAGTGTTGGCTGATCATAAAGATAATCAGTCAAATCTTCCCAGGAATATAATCTCAAACGTGCTGCATAATGTATGTGGCCGAGCTTTTCATATTGGAAAGGGAAGGAAATTTTTGTAAAAGCAGTCTTTGCAAAGGAGACTCATAGCCTCAATGATACAGTTGGAGAGGTTTTTTGGTGAGTAGACTCTGTCTGCCCCTACTAGACTCACCTCTCGGTGAGGAACCAGGGAATTCTGGACTTCACAGGGCTCATTTGAGGCTTCAAAGGCAGGAACCATTTAAATTCACAGCCTCCACAACAGCTGGATACAAGGAATTATAGGGATGCTGACATCAGCACCTTTACTCAGTTGTGAGCTGGGACACAAACTCCCACAATGCCAAACTTTTCCAGGAATGATCTTAATGTTCTTATCAGGATTATTGTTATGTATACGCTTGTTCTGTGGCCCACAACCCTTTCAGTGTGACTATGTAATCTACCCTCAAATGGGGACACTTCAGACGGTGAAAGGGACTACCCTTTTGATAATTTTCAGGAAAATAAAAATTTGCAGGACTGCCCCAAGGACACTGTGAAGTGTGGTACATCCACCCCACACCGTCCCCCCTCCCACCCCAGCATCAGCCTTTCCTCCTCCAGGTCCCCATCTCATCCCCACCTCACCCTTGACTGTTTAAGCCTGCGTATCCTCCATGACCTTGTGGATAGCAGTGGTTATGAGGGAGCTGGGCGTGACTGGATGGTAGTGGTGACCATCTCGATGCTTCTCTTCCCCTTCCCACCAATTCTGCCATTGTCACTACGAGACAACATGGAGATGGCTAAGTATAGGCCTCCACATGGACAGATGTGGCCCCTGAGTAGACTTGGGGGAATTTTTCTCCATCCTTGCATTACTCCTCAAGCACCAATACCTGGCTCATTGCATAACACCCACCTCATCCCCACCAGCTCCCTGCAGCCCATTTGCACTTAGACTTGTACCAGGCAAACAGCATTTAACAACTCTTCTGGTTAACCACCATTTAATCTAGATGACAGAGGGAGATTTAGGATTACAGCTTTGGAAGAACCCTTGAGAACTTGGCTGCTCCATCCAGTAATGCTAAAGGAAGTTGTTTCAGTCACCTAGGAATAAAATGTTGTTAGAATTTGTGTAGAGATGGAGCTTCCAAAACCTATTTCAACAAACCTAGTTTCATGTTTGCCAACATGAGCAGCCAGAAATTCCTTATGTTTAACATGCACTGCAGTTTAGGACTCCTTTCCTCTTATGTGCCAGCGTGGGGCATTCTCCATAGAGTGATTTTTTCTCTGCTCTGTTCTTCCTGACACTTTAATCATTTGTCTTGTTCCATGTGGCTTCACAATCATTTTCGATTGTTTAGACTACCACAAAAATGATACAGGAAAGATAGATTTCCTGCCTATTATTTCTAGATCCTGGAAAGTTGACCCTTATGGTGACTTTATCGTTATGGTCTTACCTGGGGACACCCAAATGCTGCCTCGGTTCACTTGACCTTTCTCACTCCCACCACTTGTTTCTAAACATAGATTTCACATCTAGGGAGTTGAAGGCTGCTGTGTGCTGGGGATGGGTTTCCCACTTGGTCTTTGGCTTCTATACCCCTCCTGTGGTTCATCAGGATAGTTGGATTTGTTATTATGTCTCTCTGCCTTAATTAGCCCAATTAATAAGAAATCTATCACAAAGTTAGTTACAGATGGAAAAGATCTATAAGTGACCTTGTCTGGGAGGACACAAAATGCCTTGCAAGTCCTGGGTACTCAATGTATTTATTAACAGAATTTATTTTAAGCCCAAAATATCCTTTATAAAAAATGCTCAGGCATGTTTGCAATGTCCCCAGTAAAGAATTCTCTGTCTCTCACCCCGGAGAGAAAGCAGGACACATTTCATCATTAGGAAAGTTTCACTTATGGGCCAGGATTACACTATATGTTGGGCAAAGCCTTGGCTGGGATTTCTTGTGTGGACCTGAGTTACACACTAATGACAACAGCTCTAGGGCCTTAAAAATTCACTTTACCTCTTTGGGTTTGGCATCCTCATTCATAAAATATGGACCATAAACCGAAAGTGTACTTTAATCTCTCAGGTCATAAATTGCATTGCTTATCCCTCTCCTCAAGTAAGCAGTGCATTTAAAATTGTTTTTGAAATCTTGGTCATGTGAAACATTTAAAACGTATAGAAAATTATAAACAAGAC
>NW_004955411.1:15426135-15470771 GCF_000276665.1 Chinchilla lanigera
TTTCTCCTCATTTTAACTTCTGAGAGTTTAGGATAAGCACTTCTATTGAATCAGCCTGTTAAATCTCTGCTAAGAGTTGATCTCATATAACAAATTCCTTATCCTATTAATCTTTTTTGTTTTTCTCCTGGGAATTCATTTCTATCTATTAAACTTCAATGAACTCTTTGCTCTTCCTTGTCACAATTTAAAAGTGTACATTCATGAAAGGGAAAAAAACTCTTATTATAAATTTTAGAATATCAGTATTAAATGAGAAAAACAATGACAATGATACCATTTTGCAGTATAGTTTATCTAAAGAATTATTAACAGCCTCTAGTTCACTTGTCCTGTGGAGAAACAATTTCCACAGGATGCAGAATAAAGAATGATGGTTTCATTTCACTTATACCCATGTCTTTTGGGAAGGCTCCAAGAAAGGTCAGCTGAACACTTGTATGAACAGGTAAATTTCTCATACTTACTCACCAACATTGTCTCTCTCACGAGGTAAGCACTGGGGAGCCCTTTGTCTTGTTGAGTGCTGTAGAAAATACCAGCATATGATAAAAGTTCTGTGATAATAGTGATGACAGTCACTATTCTGGATGCAAGGCACCGGGAAAGAAGGAATGAGACAAATGAAAGCAGATGTTAACCTTTATTTGGACCCAAATCACATACCCTGTAATTATCAGACCAAAAGAAAATTAGAGTCAGCATTATTAAATCCCCTTCAGCTAAAAATGGGTGAGAATGATAATGACCACTTACTTTTGAACATCTCACATTAATATCAGAGTACAAAGCAATATTCCAGCATCTGGCCAAAAATGTAACTTTCTACATTTTATAAATATCACTGCTTGGTAGTACTGAGAGTCCAAGCTATTTGATAAGATTATGTAAGTCGAGACATGATTTGAACTCTGATGGACAGAGTAATACTTATCACTCAGAGAGCTTCCTGTTAGGCAACAGAAAGCATCTATCTACAAAGCCAGTGAAGTCCCATGCATCTGAAATAATGAACAAATTAATTTCCCACTTGGGGAACATCTGCCAGATTGGTAGCTACCTACCCAGGGAAATGGTCCTTTTCTAAGGTCCTAAGAGACCGGAGACATGAGAAAACTCAGATTAGTATCCAGTGGAGTGTGTCAGACAGAGCATCTAGTTGTATTGTTAAACTATGCACCATCCTGCGTCTGAGATTCCAAAATCAAAATTCAGAAAGAAAAGCTTCTTTGAACACCTCTCTGGCTTACTAAGAGAGTATGACAAAATGCCTGGGGAAATCAGTGATGATAAAGGGAATTTCTTAAGCATGAAAAAACAATCTTTGCACCCGAGACACTCTTGCTGATCCTCCAGAAAATAGCAAAGGAAAATCCAACATCAAATGCAGGCATTGGTACAGTTCCCCCCGAATTTCCCATGGCCTCATCATTAATCACTGTAGAAAACAAGCATCTCACACTATTCTTAACTGCTTGGAAAACTGTTGTTTAAAATGTTTAAATATTACATAGATTTAATCTCTTTGTGCCACCGCTATAATAATGGTTAACATTTAGTGAGTTGTTTCCTCAGATAAGGCACTGCACCAGGCACTTTATATCCATTTTTCCATAGCATGGTCATCATAATAAACTACATAAAGTAGCATGGGAGAATATGAGTAGATAACCCAGTGCAAATTGACCCAAGGAAAAAGAGAACAAAGTAGAAAGATAACATAACCAAAACCCCAGGGCTAGCTTTGGGCACAGTTTGATGTAGGGCTCAATGTCAGGACATATTTTCTTTTCTCTTCATTCCCTAGCTCTGCTTCCTCAGGTTCACCTCTTATCCGCATCTTGCTCACACCCTACAATTTCAAGATACGGTAGCCAGTATCACCAACCCTCATTTCCTGTCAAAATTAAGTGCAGTGGAGAAAGCGTCTGCCCCATCACAGCATTCTCAGCAAGTCTCTGGTTCTGAGTGGGTCACACTCAGCCCTCAGAGTGAGACATTTTCTTAGGTCCAGGCCTCATGATGGATCTCTGAGTGGTGAAGTGAGTCCCTTCAGAGAACCTGGACTGAAAGTAGAGAAAAAGTTGGCTCCTAGAAGGAAATTCCAGGAGAAAGAGAAGTGGGTTCTGGGAAAATCAGTGATATGAAATTTTTAAGATAGGGGAAAGAGGCTGGAAATATCCTAAGTGAGAGAAATACATGATCCAAAAGTACAGAAGGAAATACATATGATTTCTACATAAAGATATAGAGTTTGTTACTTTATCAGACTACAGTACACTCTCAGTACCTGGGGGGAATTGGTTCCAGGACCCAGGATACCAAAATCCGTGAGTGCTCATGTCCTTTACATGACACGGTGCACACACATAACCTACACACACCCCCGTGTGCTTGAAACCATCCCCAAATGACTTACAACACTTAATGCAATGTAAATGCTGTGTAAATAGTTGGTTTACTACATTGTTTAGGGAATAATGATGAGGAATAAAGTCTGTGCATGGCCAACTGGGTTGTGACTGAGCAGTGGAAGGCAGGACTAGCAGAGCAGGATACATCCAAAATAGGGAAGGTCCTCAATCGGGCTTGTAGTTTACACTGCATTCAGTAGTCAAGTGAGTCATTGTACAGACTTGGAGAAATGAGGCGAAAGATAATTGTGGAAACATGGGCTTCCTGGAACCCTAGAAAGCAGGTTCAGAGATGTGAATCCTTTAAGCCTTGAATGCCCCACTTCTGAAGTCTCAGCCTTATTGATGCTGAGCATGGCTTGAGAACAAGGAAGACCTAGGGATGTTTATAAATACTGCCTTAAATGAAAGCTCTTGGACCATTACTTTGAGCTTTTTTGAAACATTAATGTAGTCCTTGGGATTAAAGGGACAGGATCTTAGCCAGAAAGTGCGCTCATGATTGGGGCAGAACCACATAGTAACAGAGGCAACTCCAACCCCCATTAAGCATTTGGGGGCAAAAGAATCTATCCTGACCTAGTCTACATGTTTCCCCTGCATGGCTTCACTGACTGCATATGATTTTACTCCTTTGGCTATTTAAGATGGGAACTTCACAGGATTTTGCAGGTGAGGGTTGAGATGAGGAGTCTGTGGCAGCGGGGGCTGGATGCACAGGTAAGGAGGGTCCTTCTGCCAGTCTATACCACAGTTGGGTCAAATTTAGGGATGGCAGAAAAAACCTCCTCTTACTGTGATTAGACTGCAGAATGCTGTCAAAGGAAGGGAATATGGTCTAAAAACAAAAGCCCTAGATACTGACTGAGTAGTCTTTAACCATGTAATTTCCGAGAGATGCTTGGGGGAAGAGCCCTGTCAATAAAAATTCAATGACTACAATGAATTTATCTACAACCGGTCAAGCCAGTGAGTCATTGCATAAGTCATCTTCAAGGTAAGATATCTCAGAATATAATTCTCTTGTTTCTCCCATGCATGCCAGTTTCGGTATTTGGGGCCATTGAAGATCACCGAAAGAAAGGGAGGATTAAGAGCCAGAAAGGTATTGTTGCTCCTGCATCTGCACGGAGGAACCCCGTGAGTTCCCAGCAAGCAGAAAGGAAGCTGAAAAGCTGCTGAGGGTTTGGAAATAGGAAAGCACAAGCAAACAGCTGCGAAGTACTTACTGCTTACTTAACTGCTACCACACACAAAACAAGGCGAGGTTAAGTAGATTCAAAAGATTTTAAATGCCAAGTAAAATCGTTTTCTGATTTTAGAAAGAACACTCATTGTGATTTGAAATTTTGTAACTATAATTCTGTCTCTAAAGCTATGTGCAGAATAGTTCCCCCAATGTGCAAATCAAACATTAAGGCAGATTTAGAAAAATGTCCTGAGAACAAATTGGGTTAAATTTTGTGTTCAGAAGTTTCTTATTTTCCTTAATAAGAGTATACTTTTCTGATACTACAAAAGTAACTAATTACTCTCTGAAACTTTTACTTAGAACAAGTGTGTGAGGATAGCCTGACAGGGTAGAGAATTCCAATGTCTGGACAACTGTAGAAGAAGGAAGAGTACAAGGCACCACTTTCAGGATGTTCATACTTTCCAAGAACACTGAATTAAAATGATCTCAAGACAATTCAGCTAAAGCAGTAGGTAACTGCCCTGTTTTAGACATGGTTTCATTTGGGGCATAAATGGTCTTTCTGGAGCAGGTCCAATACAGATAAGGGGAACACTGGCAATATGCCCAGAGTCTCCAAAGCTAGAAATCTTAGAAAAACAAGTGTTTTTCCTTCCTTTTGGGCCACCTTAAGATCTTGGATTGAGGCCACAGTCTCTTTTTTATCTGAGTCTTCTGTGCTAAAGGGAATTATTAGACAGCTGCACCTCCCTTCTTTCCTCTGTGGAATATGAGAAAATGCTGTGGAAGATGAAGGTAGTAGAATTTGGGGATGAGGTGGCGGGGGTGAAATGCATAGCATTGAATGGTGGGTATGGTACTAAGCACAGAAAGAGAAAAAGCATCAGGGAATATATCAGAAAAGGTTTCTTATGGCTCTTTGAATGTGTTCACCAAGTTTTATGTGTTGGAAATTTAATCCCCAATGCAATAGTTAGAGAGGTGGTGAGCTAGGAGGGCTCTCCTTGGACGAATGCTGGTATCAGTACTCTCGGCAAGTTAATGCATTACTGGATGCCTGATGAAAGGATGGAACCCCCTCCCCTCTACTCACACGCACTCTCTCCCACATTTATGCCTTCCATCACAGTAGCAAGCAAGAAGGCCCTCACCAGATGTGGGCCCTTGACCTTGCATTGGCCAGGTCAGAACTATAAGAAATGAATCTCTGTTCTTTATAAATTACCCACCCTCAACTCTTCTGTTATACTAGCATAAAACAGACTGAGACATTTATAGAGGGAATCAACGAAAGGAATTAAGTCATTTTTTACACTCCTAGGATCAAACCCAGAGCCTCATGCATACTAGGCCAGGCCGCTACCATGGAGCTAAAAAGAAAGTGGAACCAGACAGACAGTCACTGGCAAGACCGTGCACTGTTACTGGGAGCACTAATACAAGAGGCAGAGCCAGAAAGAGAAAGCAGGAGAGGACTGAGTGGGGGAAGCCCTGGCCTCTGCCCCCTACTAGGACCAAGTCCCTCATCCCCTCTACCTCCTGTGCCAGAGAAGTTGAGATGGCATCCCATGCTCAGCCTAGATCTATCACACCAAGCAATGAGATGGGGAGGAAGTCCATTGAGACTTACTAGAGGAAGGGGAGAGACATATCCTGCTACCTTTCAGAGGAAAAGAGAGTGAGGAGGAGCAGTCTGCATGCTTCCACAATACTGCCATCAGACCCGAGCAAGATGAGCCCTGGGCCCCACACTTTACAGAGCTCTATTTGTGTCTGTTAATACCAAATGCAAAACAAACAAACAAACAAAAACCTTATAACTAGCCATCCACAGTGGACTGTACCCAGATAGATTTATAATCAAGTCCTCAAACCAAAGTTTTAAAACATCTGGATAAAAAAGAATATACTTGAAATCAAAGGGTGGCCTTCCCAGGGTTCTAGTAACCTAGAGACAGAGGCTATTCAAGGACCCCAGGGCCCCGCCCGTTCCTGAGGTCAGTGTGTGAAGGACCGCCACGTTGCCCTCCTCCAGACCCAAGTGCGATTGTGCTTACTTGCAAGCAGTGCAGGCTCTATACAGGTGACTTCCCTAAATTGACTTTCAGTTTAATTAGTGAGTCTGGGGAAGGCTGTGTACATGTCTTCGTGAAAGCAGGCAGCTGGTGATGAACTAACATTGTTTGCTGTCAATGGCTATGGTTAAGCTCAGATAGATGAACCATGATACTATGGGGCTAAGATAGGAGATAAAGTCTCCACTGAGGCCTGCATGACTCCAGAGGAAAATTCCTTCCCAGAATTGGCTACAAAGCGGGTTACTCGTTAACCGTAACCAAAGTCTGGTTATTCCTGTCCCTTCTGCAAGCATGTTTTCTCCCCCCAGTTACAAGTCATGCCAACCTTGCCACTTGTTTAGGGCATCCAGCCACAATCCCCTCACTGTTTTCCCCAATGAATAAACACCAAGGTTCTGGGCACCTTGTGGCCTTTTTCACCAGAGAACAGCTGGCCATCCAGATCCCTGCTGCACCCCTATTTTGTCTCCTGCTCTTTCTTCCTCCCATGAGCTGTACTCCGGGCAGGAGATTGGAATCCACTGCAGGAGTCTCCGACAAATGACTTCAAGATGGTATGTGAATAATCTTTAAGTGGAAAGGCATGATGACTTGGACAAGACTTTCAAGAATGATGATGTGAGCTACAGTCTGAGGTCTGAGCAGCACCAAGAACTGGTGGGGACCTGGTGTGTTGCAGGGTTACCAGTAGCCATGTACCCCACAAGGAGATCTGCGGGTCGCAGGAAGCCACCCAGAGAAAGGTTGTCTCTTCTTGCTCTGAACGTTCACTTCACGCTGTGTGATGATCAAGAATTTCACATCACTTCACTGTGAATGTGAGTGTGTTGGGGTTGGAGAAGCTGTGGGAGGCTCTCTATTTGCCAACCTATAACCCATTCGATGCACGGCATACTGCACCTTGAAAGAGTGTTTACCTTAGCTAAACAAGTAGGAATGAAAGTTCTGGAGCAAGAAGTCAGAAATCTCTGAAACTCATCCTCTATCCATTTCAGACATACTGTTCACCTGAAGCCTAAAGAGCTTCAGAGTCTTTCAAAAATAAAGTTTAGCTTACAAATGTTTCTCCCTTACATCTCACCAGAGGCTGTGGAATTTAACCAGAAGGCATTTATGATCTCTGATGAAAGGTACTCATTAAGTATAATTGTTATCATTACCCAAATTCTATTTTTACTCTCCTCATTTTTAATATATAGATGGTATGGTCCACAAGAGCTCTAGAATTAGCATTTTTGCCCACATTCCCACACACCTCAGGTCCTCTGTTGAGCCAGACGGTGGACAGGTCAAAGCCTTGGTTGCTGGTCACTGGCCTCCCGGCACCCTAGGTCAGCAGCTCCTGTAGGTGGCACTTTCCGGCAAGCATAAATTTTCATTCCCAAACAAATGCACTGATAGTTGGCTTGCTGTGGGCACAATTAGTCACTTTCTCAGAACGAGGAGCAAAGGGCTAATTGTTCTGCAAATGGACAATTGCCACTGTAATTATTAGCCCCTGTAATTTTTCATCCCTATATAATTGCCCGTGCAGACCGCGGAGCCATGCTCAGGCTGTCTTCCTGCAATTCCGCCCAGGAGCCCTGTCATTGTTATGCTCAAGTTTTTTTCCACTTGTCTCAGTCACAGTTGGTTGTGCTTTTCCATGATTGTCCTTTTTCATTCTGTAAAATATAAATGCAAAAGCTGTTTTTAAAAAGTTCCTCAGAACAATTTAAGTACTGAATTAGCCCGCCGGTTATTTGGTTTTTGTTAAATGTAATTTGGATGTTTACAAAGGCAAGTGTCTGGCTGACGTTTATGGAATCATAGAAAAGAATGAAGCTAGGAACATCCCCTCCACTCTGCTCTCCCCAGTAGCCTGTGCTCTTCTCAAAGTTCTCCAAGAGAAAGAATTGCACAGCCTTCCTGGGCAACTCCGTCTTAGTGATCTGCCTCTAACTTTAAATGTGAAGCACTGAATGTTCCCAAACTCATTCAGGACTTCTAGGATCCTCACAGTGGAAGGAAGCAAGCTGTCAGTTTCTCTGGGTATGGAGGAACCAAATTTGTTTTACCTGGAGCTGTAGCCAGAAACCAGTTTAAGAAGTAAATTAATTTGCTTTCACTCACACGCAAAGTTTTATACAAAATGGTTTTTAAGGCATCTGGTGTTTCTCATGAGGCATTTGGCCAAAATCTACTTAGCTTCCCATCATCTGTATCCCCAAACTCTCTGCTCAGGGCAGAAAGACATCTGGGCAAACCGAAGACACACAGAGAATACTTCCTCCTAATTTACAAAGCTGCTTGAGAACTCCTCGAACCAAAGGGCATCCCACTGTTCCTGCTTCCAAAGCATGGTCGGAACCCTAGACAAACAAGTTTACCTGCTGCCTGCAGAGCTATGGCCTTCTTCTCAGATGAAAACTCTCAACACTCAAGAAAACTCTCATGATACAAGATGTTGCAAAGCTTGTTGATGCTGAAAAGGAAAGACTGATTTAAAGGATTTGAGAAGAATCATACCATTCGGCAATCTTTGAATTTTTTTCCCTGCTTTTTCATTGGTTTCAAAGAAAAGTAAAACTTGCTGAAAGATATAATATGTACCTGCTGAAATTGATAAGTAAACTCTGGCAAAGTAATTTGCTCTTGAAGATAAGGCAAATCTCCCTTCACACAGACACAAATGGATACCTTCTCACTTGAAGATCTTCACGCAACCTCAAAATAACATTCGGCTGCTCCCTACATTATGACCCTAAGAGCTGTGACCTGAGAATGCTAATAGCCAGCGCTGAGATTGTGCATTGCATTCTAATGCCAAAATTCCCCTTTTTTCTGCTCAAAGTGAATAGGATCCTAATGCACCACATTTGTTTTTGTGAGCATGCATTTGCCAGTTGGCCTCAATGCAAGCCTAAGTGCTTCACCAGCATTAATACGAGGAATGGTGATCTGAAGAGCCTTATTTTTGTCCCTAATATTCACCCCAAAAGGAAATATGCTTCTTACTCACAATGGAGGATGTGACCAAAATACTGGGTATATTTATCTGTTCCCAATCCATTTGCCAAAGCTGATATTTGCCATCAGAGGTGTTTTAGCAGCTGTAAAACAGTTAACCTCTTCCCCACCTGCCCTGCCAAACACCAGGGTCTGGCAGATTTTGTACAGGAAGTTCCACTGAAGACCAGCCCCTCCCCCCAGCACCCCAACCAAGTCCAAATGTCATAGTGATGGAAAGGGCTAGCGTTTACTGTGCTGGGTGCTGGGCACTGCTCCCACATTTCACTTGTAGTAACTCCATTAGTCTTCACAAGACCCTATAAGATAGGTAGGTCCTTTAGCCTCCACACTTTACAGCGGTGGAAACTGAGACACAGACACGCTGGGAAACATACCCAAAATCGCACAGCTGCAAAGTGATGCCTTCTACAGACCCTGCCTCTATATGATGCTGCCTCTCTGTCATGGATGTTTTGGGTTTTAAGATTTCATAGATATTTTCATTGTTCTCTACTTAGTGTCAAAGAACAAGGGGCTGAATAGAAGGCCTCTCCTTGCTTCTTTAAAACAAGGGCCCCTTAACATTCCTGCTGTCATTTAGTGTATTTGTAATTTGGCTGGAATTCTGACTTCCAAATCAGATGCGCTAAAAATAATCTTGGGCCCTCTTTCAATACAGGTTCTTCCAGATTCACTTCGACATCTCTGAATAAGTTTGCAATATGGCACATGGGTTAGACAGACAAGCTCATGATAGGTTATGTGTCTAAGGAAATAACAAGCAGCACACAAAAGCCAGTCACTTCAGATTTATAACCAGTACACATTTGTCAATGACAGTCACCCACACTTAGTGCTCATTACTAATTCTCCATGAACCAGACAATGTTATCAAACAAAAAGACAGTAATGCATAAGCCTTGTTTCAGGCATATCTTCATTCTCCTTTAACTTGCTTAGCTCCATACAATAGAGCACAATGATTTTTCATTAATATGTACATAAGTATCTTTATTATTTCAAAATGAGTTTTCAGGAGACTTTGTAATAATTTGATGGTCACTAATTTGTTGAGATATTTGATTTTTAAATAAAAGATAAGTCTTTTTAAAAAAATTATCCTGATAAAAGTCTCAAGTCTTCATTTTTAGTGCCTTTAGCAAGCTCTATAAGTTAAGGAGCTGAAAAATGGATTTAGCACTGAATTTAAATATCAATAAAAACCTTTTTTGATCTCTGTAGCCCAAGAAAATGTGCAAGAGACATCAGATTTTGGGGATCCCTGTCATTCTGGGTATACATCTGTGCTGTGACCCTTTTTCTCTTCCTGGAGCCAATGATGGCCCCTGCCCCACCTGATAGCCTCCATCCCACCCTCTTCCTACTCAAAATCTGTCTGCAAGGCAAGAAGGGTACAGGGAGATCTTCTCCCTAACTAGGTGTAGAACAGCATCAGTCAGGGCTGGATGAATAGTGGTTTTTAATTTTTTTAGAACAGTGAGTTAGACTAATTGTAGTTTTCAGGCCACAAGATGCTTTCCTCCACATGTGAATCTTTGTGAGCTGCGTGTGTGTGAAACATCGTTCTGGTCATCCAGCCTGTAGCCTTCCAAGTTTTCTTTGCATAACTTATGTTTCTCTTCAGGGTAATTAACTCGGGGAGAAACCATCAGCCTTGAGCTTGACCACCACTGGCTTCCAACTAAAAACAAAAGGAGAAAACGCCAATATTTGGCCCACGGCCCAGCCACCACTTTCCTCGACAGGAGCATTTTCCACAGGTGCTGCAGCTGACCGAAGGGTGGAGGCTGGGTTTTGAGCAGCAAAACCTCACTTGCCTTCTACCTTAAAGATGATTGTGTTTTAACCAGAGAACCACAAACCACAGAAGAGTATTCTTTCTCCACAAAGGTAAGCCCAAAGCCCAGGTTTATAAAAAATGCAATTTCCATCAGTACTTTAATTAAGTGTTAACATTTCTGGCAAGAATTGTAAATTGCATTAGAACATAAACGTCAACTGATGACATTTAAGACCTCAGCTGAACTTATGTAATGTTTCCAATAATAAGTGTGTCTATTTAAGATGTCAGTTAAAAGTTCAAAACCTTGATTTGTGGGCGCCACCAAAGAGAACGGATAGAACCTACACACTGGTCTTTGGGAAGAACTTCTAGAAGGGTGACAGATTTTGACCGGAATTGAAACTCACTTCAGCCTGAAGATTGGCTCTTTCCATTTTCCTGTGCAGCCCAGATGCTTAGAAAAATCTCAATAACGCTACACATGTTTACAAGTCTGACTTAGTCACTTTCACAGTCAAGGCCTGTAATACCTTGTCCCTTCTTAACAAGCTGATAGCCCCCGACTGACAGCCCTCGCGCCAGAGTGATGATATTGTTGGCTCTAATCTCCCAAATTCCTTTCAATCTGCTTACTGGTAAGAAATGGCTTTCCTTTCTGTCCGTCTGACAGATGCCATAAACTGCACATTACTTTGTCAGCCCTGAAGTCAGGACATCAATAACTTCCACGGGGACAAAGTTGATAATAATCTCTTGGTATAAAATTGTCTTTTAGAAAATTAGATAAATGTGAACCTCTCCACACTGTCAGCGACATCACTCAGGGCTGCTTCCCAGGTTTTGACAGCCCATGACGGCAGGACACCGTGAGCACTGGGAGACGTGAGCATTTGTTTTCAGGCCTTAGCTCTCCAAATCACTTCGCTCCTCTTCATCGCAGGGGACAAATGTCCCACAGAACGCCTTGGCCACACTGTGGCCTGACCACCCTGCAGCCCCACGAGTGTGGCCCACCTCTCACAGGTGGCTCCTGGGCCCGGCTCTGAATCTACAAATTCCAGGAAGAATTCATCTTGATCTGCTAATATCTCTTTCTACAGAGATTTTGGAGGCAGAGCTCTCAGAATAGCCATGCTCAATCTGTCTTAATTTACGGGTAAAAGAACTAGGGAGAAAAAGAAGCCTCTGCCAGATGCTGGGCTATGCTGTCATACTGCTCCCCAGTCCGCACCAGGAATTATCTCAACAAGAGGAACTATACAGACTTACAGGGGCTCTGAACTGGTGATTGTTGGGAGAGTCCCTTTGGTCTAGTCTAAGGCTCAGGCAAGAGTATTTCTGGCCTTCTAGATGTTTGCTCAGTGGGTACGTCTGATTTTTAATTATCCAGGAAGGAATTTATTTTTTCCGGGTCAAAGTTCCTTTTTCTCTTCCTGCAGATGACACCTTTTCCTCAAGTGATTTTTCCTTTCCACTGCCCTCCATCACTCACTGCTGAGCCATGGATCGGTTCTCCTGGATGAACTCCTGGGCTTCTCCTACCATCACCAGTGTTTAGGGTACAGCTCCAAATGCCCAGGTATTCCTGGTCACTCAGGCTGGCCCTGCCCTTCAGCAGCTCATAGGTATGCAGAGACTCCGAAGATTTTGTGGGTTTACAAAGAGCCAGAAGGAGACACACACTTAGGAGGAGACAGTCTTGCAACAGTTCTCCATTTCACACTCAACAAAAGAAGTACATGCAATAGTTGCCAGGACCTGCATGCCTCCCCAGCTGCCCCCTCCCACCTGACCTTGCAGTCTCCAAGCCCCTCTCCTGTGCCTCCCCACTTACTGGCCCTTGCCTCATGCCTGACCCCTTCAGTCTAGCTCCCACTTCAGGAAATTTACTCTGGCTGCTGTCTTCCCTCTGCAGTCTGCTCAGCTTACTCCTCCACACCATTTAGACAACACCCCACCTCAGACCCATACTCCTCAGCCCCATCCTGCTAGTTTTTTTTTTTTTTTCTGTACTAATCACTTTCTAACAAGTTTCTGTTAAATGACTGCACCAAGGGGTGCTCAGATATTTGGTTAAATATTAGGCAGAATGTTTTCATGAGGGTGTTTCTGGATGAGATTAACATTTGAATGAGTACTCTGAGTAAAGCAGATTGTCTTCCTTAGTGTGGTTGAGCTTCCTCCAATCCTTTGGAGACCTGAGTAGATCGAAGGGTAAGGAAAGAGAGAATTTGCTCTGTCTGACTGCAACCTCAGTTTTCTCCTGCACTCAGGCTGGAAATAACAGCATAGGCTCTCCTGGTTCTCAGACATTTTGACCTGGGCTAGAACTACACTATTAGCTCCTTTCTACAAACTCATGGCTTGCCATAATCCTGTGCATCAAATTCATATATATATATGAGCTCTTGGGCCTGTCCAGGATATTTATATCATAGGAAGGATCCAGAGTAATGTATATACTATTGCCAGGATTTGGAGTGCTAAAGTCCCCTTCTAGAGGTGTTTTCTGTGTTCTTTCTGTCCTGAACAAGGAATTGGTTGAGACAACTACAAAAGGTAGCAAAGTTTTACATTTGTCAAAGGTTAAAAAAAAAAAAAACACATGCTCTGCAGAACAAGTTCCAGCCAACTAAAGGTAAGAAAAGAGATGTACCCTGCAAACAATACAGTGGGCCACTGAAAGAGTTAACAGTGCCACCCAGTTTGATGGTGACTGTCTTTTTGTAACTATCACCCCTCAGGCTAACATCAAGTCTAGACCATCTTACCAAAAGCTTACTCATATTCTGGCAAGAAGTATTGAAGATAACACTCTCTAGTCCCAAGTGTTTTGGCAAGCATTTTGGGCATGTGTTCTGGAACTCTGTAATCCACGGGTTACACCCACTTCCCCAGCCAGTTTGCCACACCCTAATCTCCTACCTCAATACCATACATTTTTCTTAGTCATTGTGTCTGTTCATCATCAGTTTCCTCTAGCTATTATATAAACCACAAGGGCAGAAATTACTGGCCTTTTAGTTCACTGATATATTTTGAGCAGCTGGAGAAGTGCCTGGCACATAGTGAATAAGTATTTGATGACTGGATGAATGAGTACACATAAGACCAATGATGCCATGGAGGAGTAAGAGCTGGTAGGGCTGGATGGAGCCATCAGGTACAAGGAACAGAAGAGTACCAGATGGCCTGTCCAGAGAGCCTCATCTTCTCCCGACTAGCTCACACATGTGCAAGAGCTGATCAGAGTGAAGGGAGCTGAACCTATCTTTTTTATGGGGAACTCACTCCCATGATAATTAACCCCACTCCTGTTGTAAGAGCATTAATCTCTTTGTGAAGGTAGAGCCCTTATGACCTAATCACCTCTGGTTAGTCTCCACTCCCAACATTATTGTACTGAGGATTAAGTTCTCAGCATATAAAGTGTAGGGGACACATTCAAACCACAGCAGAAAGGAACAGCAATGGGTGGGTAAAAGGACTGACGAATGGAAAGAAGGATGGATGGGTGGGTGGATGGATTGATGGATGGATGGATGGATGGATGGATAGATGGATGGATGGATGGATGGATGGATGGATGGATGGATGGATGGAATCCTCCTCACAGCCCCTATGTTTCCAGTTCAGTATCTTTTCTCAAGTTCTTGACCCTGGCTGTGATACTCTGTTCCTTTTCAGCTGTTCATCCTCCTTCTTATTGTAGAATACAAAACAATCAGCCTTTAGCCTGCATGGTCACCCCTCATGGTTCTCAGCGGCCTCTTCTTCCCTGGATGTCCCCTTTATGGCATATTTTATTTTGTTCCACTAACACCCAGAGTACTGCTCCTTCATGGCCCTTTGAACAGCCTCTTCAGCCTACCCCCACACTGTAGGCCCTTCCTAGAAGAAGTTAGATCTCTTTTCCTCCAGTGGAGGCCTTTTTCAGCTATCTCCTTGGTTCTCATTTGCCTATTTGCCAGGAACTGGGCATTTCTAGTCCCCGCAACTGGCCCTCCCTGGGGGACCCTGGTGTGCTTTCACTTCTCTCTAGTGTAGAGCTCTGAGTGCGGGCCCTGGAGCTGTGCAGGCTGGATCAGCACCCAGATCTGTCCTATCACCCACTGTGTAAACTGGCTGTGTCTTTCTGCCTCAATTCTGGTATCTGTAAAGACCCTCCTCAGAAGGTCCTCATAATGCTGAATGAGGCAGTACATAGAGTACTCAAAACAATGATTCTTTCCTTTTATTTTGTGGCCAGATCTCACTGTGTTTTGTAGGCTGGTCTTCAACTCCTGAGCTCAAGCAGTCCTCCCAATCTCAGCCTCCAGAATGCTGAAACTACAAATATATGCCACTACACGTGGTAAGAACAACGTCTACTGCACAGGCTTTTATTTATTAGATCCATCCCAACTTCTCATAAATGCGCTGTTTGCCTCTAAGCTCACACCTTGGTGCTTGTTTTGTTTGGTTTTGCTTTGCTTTGCTTTGTTTTCTGCATTCCGTCATTCTGTCATATCTCCACTTTTCCCTTTTCTTTTACCTTCAGCAAAACAGGGATTTATAAGGGCTTGAGTAACTGAGGAGAACAAGGAGAATGTTAGTTAAGCCCAGCCAGGTCCTTTATGAAGTCCAGCATGACTTCATTCCTGATCAGATGACCGACCTGGTGCGGCATCTGATTGTTCAATTATAACTGCATATCTTGGTCCTGGAGCCTGCCCGTAAATGTTCTGCTTCTGGCTCTCTCCTCAGCATTCAGAGGCAACTCTACTTCCCAGCTAAGAAAAAAATCCCGCACCTAGGGAACAGCTATGTGGGAAGGATTCAAGAGGACACCGCGATTTTTCAGCATAGCACGCTTTGATCTTTTTGCTTCTGTGATATGCTACTATGCTCAAAGTTTGAGCAAAAGAAAATGCTTCTTCTCAAAATATAAACAGAAGACAACATAGCTGAAAAGCTGGGCCAAGCCAGGCACCGTAGCACATTCCCCTGTTCCAACTCAGCAGCCTGAAGAGGCAAAAAGGATTGCAAGTTCAGGCGCAGTGATTCCTGCTTCAAATAAATAAACAAACAAACAAATAAAAGCAGGCCAATTCTGTTTCCTTTTTTGTAATAGTTAATAAAATACATGTAACAAAGTTTATCACCATAATCACATTAGTGTAAAGTGGCAATTTGACTAAGTTTTCTCATACAAATGGAGTCTTACAGTATTTGTCCCTTTTATATCTGGATTATTTCACTTAATATGCCCTAATGTTTGTCCTTGTTGTAGCATGTGTCCAATCTTCCTTCTTTTCTGAAAATTAATATTCCTTTTGGCTATTATGAACAATGCTCCTATGAACATGGGTGGACAATCAGATTATCCTTTAAAAGGACATTTTCAGGAGTTGCTCTTCATTTTAGTATAAAATTAGTAAAGAAAGAGGACAGGCACTGTGGTCTGAATGTTTGTGTCCCCTAAAATTCATATGTCAGCACCTAATCACCAATCTGTTGGATGGTATTAGGAGGTGAGTGCCCTCGTGAAATGGGTTCAGTGCTCTTCTAAAATAGGCCGAAGCAAGTTTACCTCTTCAACCATGTGAAGACACAGTGACAACTTATCAACTATGAACCACAAACCAGGCCCTCACCAGATACTAGTTCTGTCTGGAGCGTGGACTTCTCCATTTCTTGTACTGTGAGGAGTATGTTTTTGCTGTCTATAAGCCATGCAGGCTCTGGCATTTTGTTATAGCAGGACAAA
Organism: Chinchilla lanigera; assembly: GCF_000276665.1. Classification (NCBI taxonomy): domain Eukaryota; kingdom Metazoa; phylum Chordata; class Mammalia; order Rodentia; family Chinchillidae; genus Chinchilla; species Chinchilla lanigera. The sequence goes on from NW_004955411.1 coordinate 15,442,367, forward strand.
CAGAATAGGACACCAGGGAGCTAGGGAAATGATTCATCACTCCTTCATCCTTGGCCACCCAACGGCTCTGTCTTCTGCGTTCTTGTTTGAGTGCTCTCTGAAGCAGGCATTATCATCCCCAAGTCATAGCTAGGAAACTGAGGCTCAGAGAAGTTAAATAAGTTGCCCAAAGTAACACAGCTAGAAGAGGGCTGAGATTCAACCTAGGTCTGAATCTGCAATCCAAAGAAGAAAAACACTTTTCTTCTTCCCAAAAGTGCTGTCTAACCTGGAACTGACATGGATATGGATGAGGGAATATAAGAGGCTGAACCTTTATCTTTCCCAAAAGATCCAGAGGTGAAGTTTGACTCTCAGACCAGAACCTACTTAAATACTTAGAACAATGCAGAAGGGGAAGAGAAATCCTCAAAGTCTGCAAGGAAATGCTGAAGAGCTAAGGGGAACAGTATGCCAGGAAGTGTTTCAAAGCAGACAGCAAAATGACAGGGGAACTAGAACATGTAGGAACGCAAGGAGCTGCTCAGAAAACATCACCTGATAGGACTTCAGGAAAGGGTTGCTCTGAGACTGTGTGTAGTACATAGCTGGGGAAGTATGGGAGAACACAGAATTGGCCTGGCACCTACCTCTAAAAGGAAAGGGTACCAAAAGTACTGGGCATCATGAATGACGTTAGCTACAAAGTAGAAAACAAAAATAAAACAGTAGCAAGATCTTTACCAAGGTTAGAAACAAGGCTTTTGTTCTGAGAATGAATAGACCCCGTGGTGAGGCACTGAGGAAACAGTAATTTCTTTTTGAAAATATTAGGGCTGCCGGTTGCTAGAACCAAAATGTCACGATGATGTTCAGGATCATCAAACAGGGCGACATGACTATATGTGGTGTGGCTTCCCTATGGCATCTGAAGACAGGGTGTTATGTTTTGTGTCTAGATGTCCCCCAAAGCCTCACACAGCCATAGTGGGGCTTTTTGGAGGTGGCTGGATCTAGGGTGTGTGGTGCTAGGATCACGGATGTGATGCTGGGACTGGTTCATGGTGCAATGTAGAATTAAGAGTGTGAGTGCAACCCACCCTAAGGGTGGGTAGCCTGGATAAAATATAAAAGACAGGAAGAGGACCGCCATTGTCACCACTTGCTTGCTGCTTGCTGCCTCCTGCCTGCCTGCTCTGCGATGCCCCTCTGCCATCCCACCCTGCCTTGGAGCCAGCCAACTATGAACTGAAACTCTATGAACTGTGAGCTAAATAAACCCTCCCTCCTTTAAACTTGGGTGTTGGGTATTTCGTCTAAACAACAAGAAAATGTAACTAAGACACAGAGTATGGGACAGAAGGTATGGCCACGGGGTCCCAGGTTAAACCATGAGGATGAACTCAAGAACCTGGGACTCACCGCGCTCACTTTGAGGGTCTGACAATGACATTAGAGAAGACCCCTCCATCCTTGGACATGTTATGTTCGTCCCTTTCTCTGGCCTGGGTCTATTTGGACTACTTGTCCCTGTTTTTGAGGGGACAAGAAGAGGACAGGGTTGGGGGAAACACTCTCACACTCTAATACACAGTCTTACAGAATCTTTGTGGAGTTTCTCTTGGAGACAGACCTGGGCTAGGACGTGACTTGATACCCAGGGCATAATAAAACTTCCAAGCTGTTCAAACCAGACCTGCGAGCCAGGAGGTGCGTTCTCTGGATATAACCTTTGAGACATTTTGCTGAAACTTCTAAATCCAAAGCCATACCTCTGCTGCCAGGAACAAGAATGTCAGGTGAGGACCCTGGGGAAAGTTGTGGCTTCCTCTGTGTGTCAATACCATCACCATCCCTGGCTCCAAACACTTAGAAGCAGGGCTTTCCATGGTCCTGAAACCGGCACCATAACCCTGATCCGGGGTCCAGGCCCTGGGCTTAGCTGTAGCTGGCCTCCCTCAGGGTCCTCAAGGGCCTCTGATCTGTACTCAGTCGCTAGGGAAGGAGTCTCTTGTGACCTGGTGGGGCTCAGGTTTGGGAAACAGAGTGAGCAGGAGGGCACAAGGGCACACCAGCTGGTGAAGGCGGTATGTAGTGTAGCATCCCTGTTCTGCACAGGACAGGCAGACAACTGCCTGGTCAGAGTAGTGTCTGTGAGGGACCTGACACAGCCGCGCTGCTCCCAAACTGCCCAAGGGCGCCCAGCAGAGACCAAGAGTAGAGGCAAGAGATGCTTAGGAAGGTGCTTGCCGTTTGCCTTGATCCTAGCCCAGAGCCCTGTGCCGCCCTGAGGATGGAGACTCTTTCGTATTCACGCAGAGACATGGCAAGCACACATGGACAGCTCTGAGCCTCCCCCAGAGCGGACACTCAGTTCATCACTGGTAGGAATGTGAGATAGTTGGGGAGAGTGAGTTTATCCCCCTTTTCTCAAAAACACCAGGGTCACATCCAGTGAGGGACAACTAGGCCTGCGCTTGATACCAGCTCTGACCCAGCAAAACCGCACCCATAGTGGGTAATGGGGAGAACATTAAATAATTATCAGGCTCATTTACCCATCGGGCAAGTACCTGCCTGGTGTTGGCCCAAGGACTAGGCTTCAAGTCTTTACCATCATCCGGAGCCAAAATGGCGGGCGGATTCTCTGCAAGGTCCCAGTCAGGGCAGCCTGCCCCCGCACATTCCCACCCATACGCATAAGAATCCCTTGTTCCCGTTAACCAGCCATCTCCCAGGGCCCAGGGGATAATACCCTCCTGGTGGCTGCTCTGCAGGGATGACATATAAGAACCATCCAAAGAGCAAGGGGATTGACCCTGCTCCGAAGCGTGCTTTCGGCTTAATAGGAACAGCTGGTCAGTGAAGTGTTTGCTAGCAATTTAACAAGGCTCAAGCAGCAAGAGGCATCTGCCGATAAATCAAAAGGGAGCGCCCAGCTAAATGAGGTTTAATTTAAATTCCGATCTCGAGCTGAGAGAAGAGCTTCATCGTACCTTCCAGTTGTATGAGGACCAGCAAGGCCTGGGCCAGCGTGGCTTTGCCCCTCCGGTCTCCTATCAGAGGGTGATGTCCCCCACCTCAGAATGAGCTGTAAAACCCAGCCAAACCCCGGAGAGGAAAACAGGAAGAAAGCAACGAGATGAGATGTCACTTTATTTTCTCATGGAAATAAAACCAAACCAAACTCCTCACTCTTATTTGCAAGCCATAAAATTCAGGGCTTTACTCACATCCCCAGTGGTTGCCCCCGGACTGCAGGGGGCAGGAGCCCAAGTACAAGAGCACAAATGAGCCTGCCAAGGGGGAGGACTTGTTCCAGGGGAATGTCACCAGCCAGAGCTACGATGACACCCAGGGAAAACAAGGGCTGCTTCTTTCCCATTGTTTCCTCACACAAAGAGCTGGACGCAGGCTTTGCAGCCCACACACAAGCTGGGGGCTGAAGTCCGCCCTGCTCCTTGGGCTGCGAATCATCCCGCAGCCCTGCATTTCCAGACGCAGATACCCAGTCCTGCGGGGCCCAGTTCCCCCTTCCCTGCCTCCCATTTTGCAATGAAGTCAGGACCCCAGGCCTTACCTCAGGCAATGAGCGGACTGCTGTTTAACACTTCCTCAGCGCATCCGGCAAATGGACTTACAGGAACCTGAGCCATCGGCCACGGCAGTGTGTCCTTCCAAAGACCTGTCCCATGTCCCCAGGCTTCATGGGGACACTGGCGGCAGGAGTGGCTCCTACACGGGGAGCATCTCAAAGGTACAGTGGCTGCTCAGTTCCCAGGGTAAGCAGAGCGAGTGACACAGCTGCCGTGGAGGAGGGTGATCCCCCAACCAGCTAATGCCAAAAGCATGGCACAAGGTTTGCATACATCCTCTCAAACCCCACCACCCCCCACCTTCCCATGACAAATCCTACCTCGTCTCCAGCTACACTCCCCTCAGTTACTCTCTCCTACTTTGTCCTTCTTCCAAGTCTCCCTTGAACAGCACTCATCAAGCACAGGACTCACCAGTGTAACCCCATAGGCTTCGGGAGAAGGTTTCCAGGCTGTCAGACCAGGCCAATATCTAACCCAGGAGTGTATCTTTTAGCAATTGTGTGCAACCGCTAGTAAAAAGAAAGAGAAGACACAAGTGTATTTTTCTCTCACCTGAAAGTTACAGGTGGCAGTCCTGGCTGGCATGGCATGGGCTTCAACGTGCCTTTGATGCTTGGGCTTTATGTCTTTATCTTCTGGCTTTTTTTTTTTTTTTCATGAAGATCACTTTGTAAATGAAGATTGATGATGGGACACGAGCTATCATATCCAGATTCCTGGGAGGAGGCAGAAGAAAGAGGGACAGGCACCAACCACAGCAAAAGACACTTAATAATGATCTATCCTTCTAAAACTTTTTGTCTGTTAAAAAGTCCAACTCAAAAACTTCTTCGAATATCTTTTGAGGAAAGCCCCTCCCAGCTATCTAGAAAGATGGAAAATGTGTTCTAGTAGCTGGGCATAAGCCACCTGCTACAATAAATAGAGATTCATCTACAAAGGAACAGGAGAATGGGTTTTGTGGCAGCATCTGCTCTTTATTATACCGTTCAACAAGTCCTCCTATGAGAGTCTGACTTGAAGATGGTGACATCCAAACTGGGTGACTAGACAGTGAATGATTCTGCTAAGCAACATCTCAAATGCTGATGCTACCATGCCAGCTGGAACAGGTCTCTAGTTCTGTCACAAGACCCAGTCCTACTTACAGACGACATCAGTGGCTTAGATAAGATTTCCTAAAAGACTGGAAGACAGATCTTTGCCTCAGGGAGGAGGGACACATAGAAAGAAAGCAAACACACCACCATGTGACAGCTTCTGCTGGAGCCCTGAAGGGGAAGGCTTAGGACCTCTAACTGGTACATAGTGATTTGCCCTGTATTCTGGCGCTGGGAATTGGTCCTGGACTCTGGGCCTTCTCAAGGACGGTCCTGACATTTAGGGGGCTTATCCACATGTGAATATTATGTCAGTTAATCTTAATCGTCAACTTGACTGGATGAAGAGACTGCTAGAGTGGTGACTGAATCGTGGAGCTGCTATACTCATGGGTGGGTTAATCCACTCAGGTTCACAGCTGAACGTGCCATTAGGCAGTGAGGCCCTGTTGTCACTAGGCACTGCATAGAGGAGGTACAGTTTCTGCGGGCACTCTTCCCTTCTACTTTACCTCCTGGCTACTATGAAGTTTGCAGCTTTGCTCTACCTACCACGCCCATCCTCCAGGAAGTGTTGGGCCAGCTGCGGTGGAGCCAGGTGATCATGAACTGAAACCCCTGCTGTTGTGAACCAAATAAACATCTCCTCGTCTAAGCTGTAATTGATCCTAGCAGCAGGAATACTGATGGGTACAGATACCAAAGCAGCTGGGTTAGTGACTGTGTCGTCACTGGACAAAATACCTCACAAAACAATTTAAATAGCGGGAAGGAGACAAGATATAGTCTTCAAGGGCACACCCCAAGAACCTACTTCCTCCTCATAGGCCCCACCTCCTAGTTTTCCACTACCTCCCAATAGCCTATTAAATTAGAATCCATCAGTGGACCTATCCACTGACGAGGTCAGAGCGCTCATGGTCTCGTCACCTACAAAGACCTCACCTCTGAACCAACCCTTCGACCCATGACTTTCAGGGGGAACATTTCGGATCTAAACCATACCAGTAGTTTAAACAATCACATTCCTTTTTCACATACTGTCTATGCTCACACATACTAAGTCTAAACACATGCTGATTGGTCAACATCAGCCACAAATTTGTGTATCGTTGGTTTTCAGCGAGGTTAAAGAGAGGAGGGTTAGATTGCTAGGCACCTGGAAAGTGTCAGCTTCTCCATGAAGATATTGTAGGCATGACAGTGTTTGTTTGGATGACTCTCAAGATGCTGTTTGAGGAATTGGGTAAATTTGACGAGCCAAATAAGACACAGGAGAGAGGCACTGCTGTAGTCCTAGGCCCACACCTGAGCCAGGAATCCTGCAGGTTGGTATGAAAAGTGATCGAAATTGCTCCTGTTCAGTTTTTGTTTTGCTTTGTCTCCTACTTGATATTTTGAAATAACACTGATGTACCCTTTACCCAAGTTCCCCATATTTACAAATTCTTACATAAAAGACATTCTCAAAACCAGAAAATTGGCACTGGTACATCATTACCTAAACTACAGAACTTACTCAGATTTCACTATTTTAGCACATGGATATATTCAGTAAATAGCATCACAAAAGCATTCTGTCACCACTGTGAAAATCTCTTTCAAAGTCCTCCTACCATCTCTACCCTGGTATTCACTGATTGTGCTCTATTACTATACTTTTGTCATTTTTAGATATAATATAAACTAAGTCATACAAGGTAACACTTTTAGACTTTTTTTCATACAATAAAATGCCTCTAATGGTTGTACTTATCAATAGCTTGTTCCTTTTCATTGCTGAGTACTATTCCAAGACATAGATGTACCATAATTTATTTAACCATTTGTCACTGAAGGACATATGAGTTGTTTCCAGTTTTTGTCTATTATGAATAAAGCTGGTATAAATATTTGAATATTGCTATAAACATTTGTGATAGGTATCTGCATGAATATAAGCTTTGTTTTTCTAATACCCAGAAGTATAACAGTTAAGTATATGTATAACTTTATAAAAGGTTGCCAAACAGTTTTCCAGAGTGGCCATACCATTTTGCATTTCACCATCAGTGTGCGAGGGTTCCAGCTGCCTTACATCCTTGCTAGCAATTGGTTTTGTTAATGAATGGTTTTTTTTATTTTAGTCATTATGATGAATGTGTAGTGCATCTCACCATGATTTTAAAGTGTATTTCTCTAACAGCTGGTGATATTGAACATGATTCCATGTTTATTTGACATATATAATTTTATTTGATAAAATGTAATTCAAATCCTTTGCCTATTTTTATAATGCATGTTTTCCTACTGTATAACTTAAAGATTTCTTTGTATTCTTTGCATGCAAATTATCTGTCAGATACAATATTTGTAAATATTTTCTCCTAAATTTTTCTCCATAATTTGTCTTTTTATTCTATTAACAGTATCTTTCATGTGGCAGAAGTTTTTCATTTAGATGAAAACTGATTTAACAGTTTTCTTTTATGGATTGTGCTTTAGATGTCCTAACTAAAGAAATCTTCACCTAACCCTGGATCATAAATATTTGTTTTCCTATGTTTTATTCTAAAATCTCAGTTTTACTTTTTTACATTTAGAACTATGAGGTATTTTGTGTTAATTTTTATATAAGGTATGAGGTTTAGTTTTACTTTTTGCTGGTGGATGCCCAATTTTCCAATAACATTTATTGAAAAAACTATTCTTTCTCTTTGAATCAGTTTTGTGCCTTTGCGTTTTTTTTAAAAAATCACTTTGTTATATACTTGTAGATTTATGTGATTCTCCCATACTGTTGTTGTGGCCGCGTGCTGAGTCTTAACGTCAGATGCTGATTTCAACTTCATTTTTCTTTTTCAAAATTGTTTCATGTATTCTGGCTCTATCACCTTTACATATAAATTTTAGAATCAATCTTTCTATAGCTACAAGAAAATCCTGTTGAGATTTCCAGAAGAATTGCTTTAAACTTATAAACCAATTTTTTTGAGGGAAGTGACATCTTTATTGTATTGAATCTGCCACTCCCTGGATGCAGAAAGTTCACCATTTATTCAGGTCTGTTTTGATTCCTTCCATCAGCATTCTGAGTTTTCACTATACAGATCCTGTATCCTAAGTAATTTTGAGCTATTATATGTGGCATTTTATTTTTAATTTTGATTTCTAGTTGTTTACTGCTACTATATATAAGTAAATATGATTGTTTTTTGTGTGAACCTTTTATTATGTATCTTTAAAAACTCACATTTTATTTTTAGGAGCTTTTGAGTAGAATATGGCATTTTATACATTCATAACTATGTTGTCTTCAAAGAGGAAAAACATTTTATATTGGTTAGGGTATATTATTCTCATATATTCTAGATTCAACTTGGTAGGGCTTTATTGAGCATTTTATGTATATGGTCATATTAGAGGATTAATCTACAGTTTCTTTCTTTGTCTGTCTGGATTTGGTATCAAAGTAATGCTCACCTCATGAAATGAATTATGAAGTGCTCCTTTTCTACTTTCTGTAAGAGATTATGCAAAGTTGATGTTACTTCTTCTTTAAATGGTTTGTAGAAATAGCCAGCAAAACTACATGTGCTGTTCAGAAAAATTTTACCTATGAGTTATATTTCTGTGATAGTTATAGAACTATTCAGATTATCTGTCTTATCTTGGGTGAGTTTCGGTAGTTTGTGGTTTTGGAGGAAGTGATCCCTTTAATCAAAATTGTCGACTTTGTGTGCGTAGAATTGTTTTTAATTTTCCCTGATTATCCTTTAAGTACATATATGCAATCTATAATAATATCCTCTTCTTTATTGTTGGTATTAATAACATGTCTTCTATCACTTCTCTTCATCAGTCTATAAGTTATTCAATTTTATTGATAATATTCTCTGCTGTTTTATTTTAAATTTTATCAATTTCTGTTTATGTTATTTCTTTAATTTGCTTGCTTTAAGCTTCTCTCTCTCCTTTTCTAGCACCTTCAAATGGAAGCTAAGAATTATTTGAATCCTTTCTTTTTTTCCAACACAAACACTTAAGTACAAAATTCCTTCTAAGTAGCTAAGATTTTGATACGTTGCATTTTTATTTCATTAAATTCAATATATTTAAAATATTTATGATACTTTATCTTTAATGTACAGTTTATTTAGAAGCATGTTATTTTACGTATTTCAAGATTTCCTGGGCTTCTGGTGGTATTCTTTTGGTTTGTTGTTGTTATTTATTTAATACTCGGATGTTTTGTGATGTAAGATATGGTCTATCCTGGTGAGTATCCCACGTATATTTGAAAAGGAAGTGTATCCTGCCTAGTTGCGTGGGTGTCTCTATAACTGTTAATTAGAACAGGTTGGCTATAGATTGTTGAATTTTTCCATGTGCTTGTTGATAGCCTGTCTCTAGTTCTCTATTACTAAAAGAACAGAGTGGAAATCTCTATACTCAGAGTGGAAGCTTACCTATATTTTCTTCTTTCAGTTGAGTTAGTTTTTGCGTCAGCTGTTTTAAACTCTGTTGTTAGGGTTGGTATGACTTCATGGTGATTTGACCCTCTTACCATTAAGTAATGTTCTTTTTTAACACCTGGCAGTTTCCTATACACAGAAGTCTACATTGTTGGATATAAATATACATTTTTAGCTTTGTGAAGTGACAGTATCATAACCATGAGGTTTAGCTAAGGTGTGATTATTGCTAGCTGAAAACATTTCCCAATACCCTGCTGTGACAACTTGAAATAATATATTTTATACTTTCTAAAATAGACTTTTATAAATATATTTTTAAATTGGGCAGTATATTTTTCATACTTTTACCATTAAGCAACCTACATCACTATATTAAAATGAATTTCTTTCAGATAACATAGCTATGTCACATTTTAAAATCCATTCTGTCAATCTATGTATCTTATTTGGGGTGTTTAAATACCACACTTAACATAATTATTGCTATTTTTAAAATTTACATCTTCTGTTCTTTCATTTTCAACTTATTTCCCCTTTTTGGCTCTGCTTCTTCCTCCTGGCCTTCCAATGACTCACTTACCTCACCTACAGGTTTCATTCCAGCTGGCATAGTCATAACACCTTTGAGATGTTACCAGTCACCCGGTCTGGATGTTCAGTCTCTTGTCACTGTCCCACAAGTCCTTGGAACTCACTTCTTAACCTCTGCTTTCTTACAACCAGGTATGGTGGCTCGTGACTATAATCCAAGCTTGGAAGGCTGAGGCAGGGGCATCACAAGTTCAAGGCCAGTGTGGATTACATAGCAAGAATCTGTCTGAAGAAACAAAAACAAAATTTTGAAAATAAAATTTGTTTTCTTTCTGTCTTTTAGAAATTGAGCAATTTCTATTGACTTGTCTTCAAGTTTACTAATCATGTCCTTTGTCGTCTTCATCATGCTATTGAATTCACCATATGAGTTTTAAGATTATGATTGCAGTGATACTTGAGTTCAGAACTTAATTTGTCCACTTGAGGAAGATGGTTATGGTCGTGTTCCTTACCTGGTGAGGAGTTTGTGAACAGAAGCAAATTTTTGCCGAACACTTCAGTTTGTGAACCAAACTGAAGCATTGATGAACTGAGGCACTCTTGTACAGATTTTATTTTTCAGTTTTACAATTTCCACTTAGATTTTCTTCACATCCTCGTCTTTTTTTATTGAGAGTTTGTAATTTTCTATTTGTTTCAATATTATTATTTTCTATTGTTTCAATATTATTTGTAATGGATGCTTAGAGTACTTTCATGACAGCTACTTTAAAATCCTTGTAAGATCACCCTAATATCTGGATTACCTCAGTTGGCAGTTTTTTAGTTTTTCTCATTTGAATTTGGATTTTCCTGATTCTTTATTAAAGTTAATAAAGGGTGTTTTGACTATTATATCACGAGACTGTAGTACCTATTTAAATATTTACTTTAGCAAGCAGACAATCTTTTAGATTTAGAGAACCTACCCTGGCCCACTTTTGTAGGCTTGTAGTTTAAGTTTTTTTTTGTTTAAGGCCTTACAGTGCTATTCTCCTTTGCCCCATTCTATACCACCCAGAAATCAATCTGGTGTTATTTGGGGTCTTAAACCTATAGCTCTGTTGACTTTGAGCATTTTCACTCATGCATCATTTCCAGGTCTGTCCATAACTTCACTAACAGATTCTAAAAACTCTTCCCATGTAGAGAACTCCTCCAAAATTCCCTCCTGCTATCTTCAGCTAGAGAAGTTAGGATAGTGCTTCTTTGCTATTTTTCCTGGAGAAGTCAGGATAGTGCTTCTTTGCTATTCTTCCTCAGTGCGCCGTGAAGGTAGGTCAGCAGTACCCCTTCCCACAGTGTCTGCAGTTGCCATGACCGTGGCGGGGACAGGAGATGTCTCTTTGCTAATGTTCACTTAGTGAAGTGGGGTTCGTAGAAGGGCTCCACCCCACAGCATTACATTCTTATCTTTGCCTGGATAGGCTAAGAATACTCAAAAGAGTTCTGTCCTACAGGACCACCCTTCTCCAGAACCTTCTGCTAAAGAAAAGCAGCTCTTCTTGTTTATGTGTGCGCGTGTGTGTGTGTGAGAGAGAGAGAGAGAAAGAGTGTATGTGTGTGTGTGAGAGAGAGTGTATGTGTGTGTGAGTGTGTGTGTGTGTAACCTACTTTTCATTGCTCTGAACAAAACCTGAGATGACCAACTTGAAAGGAGGAAAGGCTTATCTTAGCTCACAGTTTCAAAGGCTTCAGACCATGGTCACTTGGCCCTTTTCCTCTGGGCCTATGGTGGCACAGGACATCATAGTGTCCTGATGCGTGACAGCAAGAGAGGAGATCCCCTCACCTCACCGCGGCCAGGAAGCAGAGAGGACAGGAAGAGGCTTCGCGCATGCACCTCAGTCCCTAACTTTCTTTCACTGGGCCTCATCTCCTAAAGGCTCCACCGCCTCCCACAGTACCACAGGCCACGGCCTCAACACATGGACCCTTGAGGGACATTCAAGACCCAAGCCGCAGCACTAGCCAGCTGGCATTTCAGGTCTAAAGGCCTCTGTAGTGCCCAGGCTAGGATGCATGGGAGGCATGCCTCTGTGTGTGTGTGTGTGTGTGTGTGTGTGTGTGTGTGTGTGTGTGCACGCATTCACACACACACAAATACACTCACTTTCTCTCACATCCACACATCTCTATCCATCTGCCTTCTCTTCTCCACCTTTCAGAGTTCTCTGTAATAAGGGCTTTATGTGTTTGCCAGAGTTTGCAATTGTAACTAGCAGGAGATATAGCTGGAATGTATTTACTCCATTTTTTCTAGAATCAAAAGCCCCAGTTTCAGTGGTTTTAGTAGAAGGCGCTGTGCTCAGGTGTTAAGGTAGCTTAACCTTTAAACAGGAGCTCCCCAAGGCAAGCCTTTACCCCGAGGCCCTGGTCGGGAACCTCCCTGTCACACCAGTTGCCTCTGGTGTCTATGAGGTGCACTTTGGTGACAAGATTGCATCTGTTCTTATCATTCTACCAAATACAGAAGAGGATCCCTAAGCTTTGTTTTTATTTTCTGTCCCACGAGAGGAAAATTTATTCTGACTGCCAGACAGCATTCAGGTACATCCCAGCATTTTGTGAGATTTAGGTGATTTGCTAGATAGACAAAGCAATAAACAACCCAAGGAGGCTTCACTGCGCTCAGAGGAGGGCGTATGCGAGAGGTGACAAGGACTGTTTGCAACTTCTCACTTACAAGCGGTGTGATTGGGAAGGGGCTGGAAAGCAACACGAAGCACTGTTCTTTGACTGGAGAGCTTTGCTTCTAGTCCATGGGTGCCGCATCCCGACCTTCTCCAGAGAGAGGACATGTGTGACAGCATAACCAAAGGAACGCACACTTTCCTGCGCTTTGCTGAGCACGGCCAGCTTGGCTTTGAACTAGAATACAAATTGTCCATAGCAACTTGCTTCAAGCACTAAACAAAACTAAACAAGCAGAAGTAGAAAACATATAGGAAAAAGTGAATCCCTCCAGCCCCGCAGATTTGTAAGGAAGAGTGAGAGGCATGTGAACAACTGTAGTCTGGCACCCCGGGCCTGGTTCTCACTGCAGTCAGCCATGGCGGCAGCCTGACAAAGGTAACAATCCTTCTAAGCATCAAGACACCACCTGCAAGACAGTGCTGAGGATGCCACTTACTCTGCAAAACAAAAAGCACCAGCCCCCTCTACTAAGAAGTGTGACAGTGCTGAGGAGAAAAGGCTAAACAGAAGCCGGGTGTCGCTGGCCTACCATCACAACAAAACCTGCTTTCTCTTCTCTCTCAGCATTAGCAAGTGAATTCACATTTACGCTGTTTACATCTCTTAAAAGCCAACATGTTCTTGGTGTGGAAAATGATCATCCCACCATTAGCATGGTGAGATTATTTCCTAGGCGAGGCATTTCCTTTGAGACTGAACGGCCGTTTCTACAGTTTCGTTCTTTGAGACAATGTGTTGCCTGGCTGCTCAGGGAACAGAGCAGGAGGAAACTGACAAACTTTTTTGGCAACACAAGAGCCAGCCTCAGCTTCTGCTGAGACAGAAAGCCAGATTCGAATGAGTACCGGTCAAGGAACACCCACCTGCTTCATTTCTACATCGGGTTCCATATTTTCCAGGCCCAAGAGGACTGTGTCACACACGTGTCCCTGGCTACTCCAAAGTCCCCAAGGGGCTTCCTTCTCCAGCCTCTGACAGAAAGGGGTGCTCAGGGTAAAAAAGGTAGAAAATGATCCACCTCTTGAACCAAATCCAAACAGAATGCAAAAATCCGTGCAAGGAAATATGGGCCTGCTTTCTCTTTTAGTCACTCCAGGCGGTCTTCACGCACACTCACAAGGCCTCATGGTGCCTCTTCCCTTCCCTGCTTCCTTCTCCATGGTCTCAGAATGTTTCCCTGAAGAAGGCGGTTGGATGTGGGATTGGGCTTAAAAGTATATGTACAGTCAGCAGTGAAAGAAATGTGATCTGGCCACAAAATGAATTTCCTCTGTGATGTTTGGTGATCATATCCCTAAGGGCAAAGCCACTGACTTGGTATTAGAGGATATTTACTAAAAGTAAACCCCAAATCCAGTAGGAATCACTATGGTTTTACTGTGTGGTGGGTTAACTGAGGGTCAACTTGTAACACCCAGCTGGACCGAATCAGCGTGGTGCTGGGCATGGAAGCCCCACCTGAGGGTTGTTACCAGCAGCATAAAAGGAGAACTGGAGGGGAGACGGTGATTTGTTCTCCTGCAGAAGCTTGTCGCGCTGGTTTTCCCAGTATGAACTCAGCTGTTCTCATCATCAGTGGAGCTTGGGTAGTCAATGTCGTTGAAGACGGCTGCAGATCTCTTCAAGGGAGCCCTGGCCCTTCCTCTGAATGTCACCTCCTGGTGCCAGTGCAGACGCTTCCGCCTGCTGGCACAGATCCTTCATCCCACTGGCACAGACTTCCTAGCTTCCACCACTGACCTTTGGGCCTTCCCAGTGCAGACCCTTGATACAGACTTGCGTGAGATGTTGTTGTGGGCTCTAGGCCTCCAGCTGGACTTTGGAGCACATTGCCATGGGCTCTAGGTCTTCAACTGGACTTGCGCAGGACATTGCCAAGGGATCCAGGCACTCAGCTGGATTCTTAGTGTCTCTAGGGCATGGACAGATCTCATGCACTCTTCTGCATTTGACTTTTTGGGTGAATATTATAAAATCACCCTATAAATTACAAGTTTTGTATGAAATATATTCCCTTGCACACCCTGAATATAACACTATCAGTGTTACCAGTGGCTCCGCCATGAAATCCAATCGATTCCTTCCAAGGCTAAAAATTCAGATATGTGTTGCCCACAGCAGTGGTCAGCCAACCTCCAAGAGAAGCTGGGCCAATCCTATAGCCTTTCATATGAGCTGGACTGTGTCACCTTTCCATTAGTCCCCTCCTACTTGATACCACGCTACAGTGCTGGGGTATCCTCTAGCCACTCATCCACCACATGTAGTGCAATAACTTACGTGACAGTTTTCCCCCTTTGAACCATATGCCTACACAAGGTTCCTGAAAAGAGTTACTGAATGGGTGAGTAGGTGGATGGGTGGGTAGGTGGATGGATGATGCATGCACGGATAAAGGGATGAATGAGAGGCTAGTGGATGGATGGATGGATAAATGAATGGATGGGTGAATAAGTGGTTGGCTGGATAAATGGGTGGAAGGGTAGGACATAGATGGATAAAGCAAAAAGGGAGCAATGACAAGCTTCTCTGTGGCCTTTTGAGGCCCCTGACTATGGAGAAATTTCTAGTTTGCTGTCTTCAGTGTCCTGTAGAAGAGCCCAGCTCCTCCTTGGCTTTATCCCTGACTGACGGATGCAGAAGTAACAAGCAGGACTTGGAGCACTCTCGCCCACACTGACATCTGTGTCTTTGCCTTGGCTGATGCAAGAACATGGTCTCTCTCAAGAAAGGAAGATAGTAATAGGAAAAGGCACCGCGCCAAGTACCAAGACACGAAGCTATTTGCTTTCAAGGCCAAGATCAACCAGCTACCACTGTCCTAGTCTTTATTTAAAAACTGATTCATCAGAATAAAAAAGAAAAAGTCTGTTATTCCTGGCACGGTAGTATCTGCCCCAATCAAACCCAGCAGAAATGAGAACATCAGTGTTAAAACAGTGAGCCTGGCAAAGGACCTTCCTTTCCTACCTACTGGACAGCACAGCCAAGAATGCCAGCCACACAGTGGCTGGGACCTGGGCTGGTCTCCAGGATCTGCTTCCTGGCCCTGAAACTGAGGCCCTTTGTTCGGGCGCACTAGGCAGCAGGACCGCTGAGCAGCGGGCAGAGGGGCCTGGAGCACACCGCTGTTGGCAGCCCCACTGGATCCTCCTAGCTCACCAGGGCGTTCTCCACAGGCAGGCCTAGCTTCTCCCCCAGCCCTTTTCTAACCGCTCTTCTCTCACCGTCATACCTCTTGAGGAATACGCTTCTGGCTCTGAGTTAGCAGGTGGGACAGGCTGAGGGTTAAACCACTGAGTCTAGCAGGGGCTCATGGGAGGTAGCACATGTCGGGTTCCTCTTCCTTTCTCTTCTTTCCAACTGCTCTCCAGCTCCACATTCTGTCTTACGCTTCTAGACCCTCCCTCTTCTCACCATGTCACGCCTGCTGGATTGGGGAGGCTGAGGAAAGCCTCCTCCATTAATCCGCTCCTACTCACCCCTCCACCCTCCTGAGCACATCCCGAGAGCCTGCCAGGAATCAGTTTTCTTCTCTGTCAACCAAGCACCAGGCCAGATGCTGTCTCTGCTTCCTAATAGCCCTGGCATTTTCTTTTCAAGGGTGGCAAGTTACCTTCTTCTTCAGCTTCCCAGAGCAGAGAGATATAAATGTAAATAAACAAGTTACAGTTACGTGGAGCTTACAGCACAGTATTTCAGTTTCACCAGCCACTTTTCAAGTGCTCAGTAGCTACCTGTGGACAGCGGCTCCTATGTGTGATGGTGCAGAGAACATTTCCACCATCCAGAAGGGCAGCTCTTCCCGCATAAGGTTTGGGGCTCGGGCTGAGCAGTGCCCTGCCATGTGGAGGTGGCAGACCAGCCCTAATGAGATGAGCTAAGCTCTTGTGCCCAGAATGTCCTCTTTTATCTGAGGAGATTTCAG
The DNA here is from genome assembly GCF_000276665.1 of Chinchilla lanigera. Classification (NCBI taxonomy): domain Eukaryota; kingdom Metazoa; phylum Chordata; class Mammalia; order Rodentia; family Chinchillidae; genus Chinchilla; species Chinchilla lanigera. The sequence continues at coordinate 15,458,700 of NW_004955411.1, forward strand.
CCCATTAACTGTAAGTTCCCCATATGGAACTCTGAAGCAACTGCCCATGACACAAGACTTCACCCACTGACTACTTCTACAGCAAGCAACACATTCTGGGAGTGGGAGGACTCAAGGATGGCAGGAGAAACAGGCTAGGATGCTGCCCCACTGGGAGCCAGCCAGTGTTGCCCTCCAGGCCACCAGTTTAAAGCAAGATGCATGCTCTGAGAATTTTTCCAGTCAGCGTGGGCTGGGATCAAGGCTGCCCCAGCTCTCCAACTCACCCAACTAGTCGGGAAAAGTGGCTACCAGACTGGGTCCATTTCACACTGCCACTCAACCACAGTGCTTGTGGGGTGTCACCTGAGTCCCTGTGTGCCCAATTTAGAGGCCCAGACACATGTACTTTCTGTGATATCAGTCTACAAGGCGGTCCCTGTACAAGACACACCCTCTTGCCCTGACCATCTTTATACCCAGTCCTCTCCCTGGGCTCTGTCCTTACACAGTCCAGGAAGGGCCCAGCTGCCTGGACCCTCACTTGCTTTTTAAATTCATCCCTTGCTGGGCTTATAGGCTGCAGGCCCTTCCCTTCTGGGTCTCCTCCTGCCTAAGTAACCTCATCTCTTCTCACATGGAGACACCTCGGCCTCACTTTTTCCTAAAAGCCTACATTTCCTGCCTTTCCACCAAGACCATCTCTTCTCACTCTTCTCAATTAATGTGACTGTCTTCTACTTGATATTGCCAGATCTATTCACCACGCTGCACTGCACTGTGGACCAGCCTGCACAGACTGCATTACGACTCTCCTTGGCCCCTGGCCTCTAGCTGGGTTCAGCTATTGAGAGACACTGGCAGATCAGAGAGTGAGAGAAGAGAACTTACTGTATTTATGACCCCACTGGGGCCTTGATGAGATTCTAGTGGGGCCTTATTTTCTCCCAGGTGTTTTCCATATCCACAGTAGCTGGATGTGTCCTTTGTTTCTTTGAGCCAAGGGGCAGAACTGGCTCCTCCTGTTGTCCGGGTCTTTGACCATCACACTTTGGTAAATACTTCTTCAAACATTCTCCTTTTCACTCTTCCACATGTGCTGCGTGTTTCTTGTCAGGTCCCAGGTGATGTAGTGCCCTTCTTTTGTCTTCCACTTATGACTGCATGAGAGACCACTAAAGCATAGTGACCTGCCACTACAGCAGTCACATTCTTTATGGTTTAGATAAAAAATCCCCCCCAAAGTCTCATGTGTTTGGAAGATAATTGGATTGTGAGGCAATATATTCACCCACTGAAGAGTTCAGTAGCTGAATATGCTGTTAGAAGGTGGAGGTGGGTCTCTGGCTGTGTGATCTAGAAGGATGTGTTCTTGCCCCCATTCCCCTCCTTCTCTCCCTCCTTCTCTCCTTGCTTCCATCCCTCCCTTTCTCCCTTTCTCCCTGCCTCTGTCTTTCTCTCCTTCCTGGATGCCATGGGGGGAGCAGCTTACCTCCACCATGCTATTTCTGTCTTGGATCCAGCCAATCATAGAATGAACTCTCTAAACACATGAACCAAAATAAACCTCTCATCTTTTAAGTTTTGGGTGTTGGGCATTTTATCACAGTGACAGAAAGATGACTAATACAGAAAGGTGATACCAGGAGCAGAGGGTCATTGCTGTGACTATACATGACCATATGGTTCATAAGCTTTTGAAACCAGTTGGTAGGAGGAGTTTGGGAAGGTTTGTAAATGCCAGCTAGAGAAGCCTTAGAATCCTGTAAGTTTCATGGGAAATTCAAGTGGGAGCTCAGAAGACCAGAATTCTAATAGGAATGTGGACAACAAATGTAAGGGTCATGAGGTTTCAGTTGGGAATGAGAATTATATTGGAAACTGGACTAAAGGCTATGTGTGACTCATTTTGGCAGAGAATTTGTCTATGTTTCCTTCATGTCCTAAAACTTTGTGTGAGGCTGAATTTAAAGGTGATGGGCTAAATAATCTGGCAGAGTAAAATTCAAGACAACTCAGTGTTCCAGCTGTGGTTTGGTTACTGCTGTCTTCTTTTAATCAGATTTACAATAAGAATCCGGAGTGAAAAGCAGATCCTGAGGATTTGAAAATTGTGCTGCTTGGCCAGAAAGGAAAGCTGGGACCAAGGAGAATATTGTTGCTGAAAAGATTAAAATTAAAAAGAAGCCAAGCACTTTGCATCAGGACAAGAAATGCCTTTAGGACATCTCAGGAAATGGCCAGACTTCATCCATTACAGGCTCAAAGGTGTAAAGGGTAAACTCCTTTGAGAGGCTCTGCTTTGAAAAGAGAGTCCCAGGGTGCCATATGCATTCAGGATTACCTAAGTGTTTCCCAAGTTTCAGCCATCCAGGCACACAGGGACTGCTACAGACAGGGTCCAAGGGACTCTTAAGCTGGCAGCAGACCTTGACATCATCTACACTATGCTGGTCTTTCAGGCATGCAAAATGCAAGAGTATGGGGTCAGAGATGCTTCCACCAAGATTTCAAAGGGAGGCCTGGGAGGCCAAGCAAGAAAACCCTGACAGGAAAGTGTGTAAAGCTGCAGGAGTGAAACCAAAGATTCAGTGGAGCCCCTAGGAAGTTGGAGATACCAGGAACACAGAACATCTGAAAAACAGCTGCAACCAGGTAATAGAACCAGCCCAAGAGATGTAGGCTGCAACAAGCAGGGCCATAGGGATGGGGCTTCCCAAGTCTTTTGGAACTCACATCTCTTTACAACCTGTCCTGGTTGCTTGACATGGAGTTACAGGATGTAATGTTTGCCCTGATGGATTTGGACTTGCTTTGGTCCAATTCCTTTGTATCTCCCTATTCTTCCATTTTGGAATGAGAACATTTGTGTGTTGGAAGTGCCATTGTGTGTTAGAAGTGTTTAACTTTCTTTTTTTACTTTTACAGAGGCTCACAGATACAGGTTGGCTTTGACTCTCAGAGGAGACTTTGGATTTGGACTTTACAGCAATGATATAACTGTTAAAATTTTGGCAACTCTTAGAGATGGACTAAATGCATTTTGCATAATGATATGGACATGAATCTTTTGGGGGCCAGGAGTGGGATGTTATTGCTTAGATATAAAATATTTCCCCCCAATCTCATGTATTTTGGAAGGTGATTGGATCACATGGGTGCTACACTCAGCAGTGGATTCATCTATTGATGAGTTCAGTAGTTGAATGTGTTGTTAGTAGAGGGGGCCTTATTGGCTGTGGGTCATTGGGGGTGTGACTTGGAAGTGTGTGCTCTTGTCCCTAGATTGTCCTTTCTTTCTTTCTTTCCACTTCCTGCCTGCTACAGGATAAGCATCTTTCCTCTACCACGCCCTTCTACCATCCCATTTCTGCTTGGACCTAGCAAACCATAGACTGAACTCACTAAAACTGTGAGCCACAGTAACCCTCTCTTACTTTAAGCTGTGGGTGTCTGGTATTTTATCCCAGCAGCAGAAAAGTGCTGCTACAGCTAACTGGAGGCACAGACAGGTCTTCTACCACCCTTACTGCTTGAGGGTACACCTTTGGCTTTTCTTAGAAAGTATTCTCCTTCTAGGGGCTTGGGACAGTCACTCAGTCTCTCCATTCCAGGCCCTAGATATGGTCTCCATGGCTGAGTTTTGCAAAGAAATTGTTGCTAAAGAAATAAATGACCATTTTATTATTCTCTTTCTTTAAATTTGCCATTTAAATAGGCATTTCCAGACTTCTCAGTGTCACTGTCTCATGAAGGAACTATTCTTGCTTGTAAGGAACTTCCATTCTAAAATTATACAACGCAGACAGAAGAGATAGACACACAGAGAGACACTATGCTTTTCTTTTTTTGGTAGGGGTTGGGGGAAGTGCAGAGAAAGGAGAGAAAAATAGAAAAGGATGGAGAAAGATCAGCACTGTTTTGTGGATGAAAATAGTGTGAGAGACAGCAAAGAACCTGAGGGGATCTGTCCCAAAGAAGAAGGGATTTCAAAGCTCCACAAGTATTTATTTATTTATGCATATGGAACAGGCCATTTTATGCGAGTGATAAAATCAAGGACAATTAGACAAAATTGAGCTTTAATTTTGGATTGGAAGTGTGATTCTTCCACTGAGAACTCCCTCCCACAGCATCTGAAATTACTAACTAGCTGCAGTAGGCACCCGGAGCCATCAGCCTAAGATAAATGGGAGTTTATTGCTTGTCAAAAATGAAGACACTGATAAGATCCTGTGCTCCAGCCAGGCATTAGAAAATCTAGATGAAATGCGATAGAGGCCGCCTGGCAGCAAGCATTTTTTATAGCATTTGCTTGTTTACAGTTGGCTCAACTTTAGAACCAAAGAAGAAAATGTGGCCTCAGCACCCCTAAGTATTTGGCTGCGGGTTGTGGTTTTGGAAAAAAAAGAGTTACGGGGGACACCCTGCACTCAAGAGCTAGACTTTCCTCACAGTTTCATTCTCTAAAATGTGCTGAGCTTACCCTAGGCTTTAAAACAGTGCTACCGGGGCTGGGGATTTAGCTCAGCGGCAAAAGCACCTGCCTGTCATGCGCAAAGTCGTGAGTTCGGTTCCCGGTACCGGAGTAAAAACCAAAAAAAAAATAAAATAAAATAAAACAGTGCTACCATCTCTGTATATATATTCATGCCCTATGCCAATAACCACACAGAACCATAGCTAAAATTCAGATTCTTTGCCTGGCATGTTGGTGTCTGCCTGTAATACCAGCACTTGGGAGGCTGAGATAGGGGGATCACAGTGAGTTGGAGGCCAACATGGGTTACATAGTGAGTTTAAGGCGAGCCTGAACTACACAGTGAGACCCTATCTCAAAAAAGAAAGAAAGAAAGAAAAGTTCAGATTTTTTGAGGCCAGACAAATGTAGGGTGGGACCCCTCCTTATCCGGACAAGCATATTCTCCCCTCTGAGGCTTGGGATTCACATTTGCTAAGTGCCAGCAGCCATGACAGCGACTACCTCCCAGGACCGCTGATGGGATCCAGGCGTGACACAAAGCTGGAGTTCAAACAGTGCTTGCCTTCATTGTTGTCCTTACTTATCACTGAAACCAGCGAAGGTCTGGACACCCCCAGATAAAAATGTCTTAGTAACAAAATGCTTAAACTGTCTTTTAGGAAAACCCTCCAGAATCTACTAAAGAACCTTTTGACACCAGGTTTTGAAGAATGGACGTTTGTAGAAAACTCTAGCTCCTACAGACAGGAACATTTTGGTATCACAAGCTCAAAATCCCAGTGCAGTACATAATGCCCCCAAAAAGAAACATCTGACCATGAAGAGGCATGCTGACTGTCTAAGCCTGCACAAAGAAGCTCTTAAAAACCCTCCTTTTGCTGTCCAATCAGTAAACAGCTTCTCCCTCTCCTTTCCTTCACGTTCCTCTACTAGGAACTGACCAGGGAGACAGAGTTGAGCTTTCTTTCCATTGCTGACCTCCTCGCCAGTTGACCTTGTGATGTAGCTCTCTGGTTTCAAAAAGCAAAACAAACAAAAAACTGCTGCCCCATATTGGTTTCTGCGCTCCCATACGGGTCATTGCCACCACCACAGGGCCTGCGATGCCCCTGGGCCCTTTGCTCCTGGTGCTGCTGAGGCTTTGCCCCTCCCCTCTAGGCCAGTATTCTGTGGGAAAGCCGGGGTGCCAGGCCAGGCTGCATGTTCTTACTGTGGAACCCTAAATCACATTCTTGCTTGGTTCTCTTGGCCAGGCAGAGAGGAGGACAAAGCAGGGCTGGGTCCACCTAAGGCCGGAGAGAAGGAGGATGGAGTTCGTCTCAGGAAACAAAACCTGAGTCGGTGTGTCAGGAGCTGCCTGGCAAGTGAGATGTCAGACCTGCTCCTTCCCAAAGGATGAGGGCACCGAGGTGCATGCAGGCTTCGCAGCCTCCCTCCCCTCTGCGCTCCTCAGTTCCTGACTGGGATCCAAAACACCATGACAAAACCTAGCTCCCTGGCCTTTCCCCTGTCCTTTTGAAACCTGTCCTATACCTCCCACTGAACAACTGGATTTTCTCCTTTCAGTGGCAGTAGGGGGAGGCAGAGGCTGCGCAGGTGTCAGGAAGGAACAGGGACCTGGACGAGGAACAGGAACTGGGAAGGAGGAAGGAAAGTAAAGCAAGCTGAGAGGCTGGTTCTCACCTTTTCACTACTTCCTGGAGTCAAAGCGCTCAGAGCACCCACAGGGGCACAGTTCCTGCCCTGAGGGCCCACGAGGGAGACAAGGGAGGGACAACTAAGAGCAGGGAAGAGAAGCTACTGCCAGGGAACAGAAGACGCTTTCTGGAGAAGGAAGATCTGGACTAGCTTTTGGGAGTAACGGGCTGGACGAGGGTCCGCCAGGTCACGGGCGGCGGAAGGATAGTGTGTGCGTGCACGTCAGGGCTGCCGTGTGCTCGAGCTGGCCGGAGCTTTACATGCCAGGAAACCAAGTGGGGGGCAGGCAGGCCCCCGCTGCAGATTTTGCCAGGCAGGCAATGGGTCAGCAAGGCCGACGGAGGATGCGTGGGTCTTGGATGGTCACGGGCCTGGCTAAGTTCCTGCCTTGCTGAGCTAGTAGATTCCAGGCAGCATTACCTGTTCATGTCTTTGCTTAAGAACTGAAGCCAAACAGACTGCTTTTCTATGTGTTCTGAGGCTGCATTTTTATTTTGTTTTCATTATTTTTAATCAAAGTAGTACACGCGCACAGGTTTCAAAAGTCACACGTGACGATTGGGTGTGTAACAGGAACGGCCGTCCCTGCCCCGTCCGCCGCCCTCCCAATTCTCCTTCCTCGGCAATATCATCTTATTGTATTTTCCTCCACTTGATCTTAGCTAAAAGGCCGAGAAGCAATTGCATTTTCCTCCATATTTGGAGGCAGCACACTCAGGATGCACTTTGCATTTTTTCTTCCAGGATAGATTTATTCAAGAAGGCCCTGTTGTCTCTCATGCGAGCAGACACATACATAACCAGCCGTACTATTCTCCACCTCTCAGCAGACTGGTCGCTGCTTTCAGAAAGCTAGCCCAGGGGTTAGTGTGGTGTTTGCGGCCAAGCGGAGCCTCCTCCAGTGCTAGAAAGCCCCTTTTACCTTGGGCACTTTCTTGTTTTTGGAGCTGAGACTGTAACTGTCAGGCTCCACATAACTATCACTGATTCTGTCCCCACCCCTCCTGCTGAACCCCAGGCCTCCTGTCTATACCTTCAGCACAGCCAGCCACCTGTTCTCAGACTGGAGAGCCCCTTTGCCTCGTAAACATTTTGGGGTACATTTGGGGCCCCTGTTTTCTCAGTTATAAGGGGCTCTACATAACTTTTTCAAAAACTAGAATAGTGGCCGGGCGTGGTGGTGCACGCCTGTAATCCCAGCACTCGGGAGGCTGATGCAGGAGGATTGCTTCAAGTTCGAGGGCAGCCTGGGCTACAAAGTGAGCTCAAGGCCAGTCTGAACTGCATAGTGAGACCCTGTCTCAAAAAGACAAAAAAAAATTAGAATAGCGTTGGGCTATCCTTTCAATTACACTGGAGATTACTCTAATCCACATGTGGGCGTTGGCTTTCTGAGGGTGTAAAATTTCCCCGCATCCTTGGTTTCAAATTCAGCTTGGCCTCTATTTTGCCAGTCTGATTTACACAAAGGCAGTCAGGGAAGACAGCTGGTATTCCTTCCAGGTGCAGTGTAATTTAACTCAATGATATCAAAGCCTTTCCAAGTAAAAAGCCCTCCTAGGCTTATTCTAATGAATAGATAAAGCTAATTTGTAATTAGTACATTGAGTTGTTAATATGCAAATAAGGCCTGCTGTTATCTGTAATTAGCACCAAATTCTAGATAGCTAAGAATACTGCTAACTGCCTAGGAAAGCCTGTCCTCCTCCCTTGTTCTCTCCACACACCATCTCCAGCCGTACTCAGCTCCTGCCATCTCTTCTCTGCACTCGAGAGCACCCAGACCTTCTCACAAATGTGCTCAAGTTCCGCTTCCCTCCCACACACGCAGGCCCTCCCAGGGAACCTGTGCCCCAGCCATTCCCTGCCCCCCTTACAGTCCCCACGGCAGCTGCCCCACGCAGCAACCTGGGTCACTCCCAACTCTGGCCACCCACCCTGTCCCTTTATACCCATCTCCCGGGCTGCTGCTGCTGTTCCCCACGGCCGCCTCCCCAAGGCCGCGCTGCCCGCAGTGGCCCTCCTGGGGCTCACCTCCTCTTTTCTCCATTAGGCCATCTACTGTTCATGTTGCAGACAGCGTCGCGTCTCCAAGCTACCTCCTCACTTTAAACGGTTTAGGCCTCCGCTTCAAGTTTCCACCAGGAAGGCATCCCCCGCCCCTGGTCCCCGGTTCCCTGCGTCTGGGACAAGCACTCTGCCACCTTGCTCGGTCGCCACTCCACCCTCGTGCATTTAGGCCACGCAGGGAATAGGCTTGTTGCTTTGTCTGCTTCATGCCTTACGGACGTGTGTCACTGCCCATCGACTGACACACACTAGCCCATCAATAAATGCTTGTCAGAAAGTGGCTGAGCTAGTCTAGGTTGTGTCTGAAAGTTCTCTATCAATTCTTATTTGATTAAATTGCCTGGAGAGCCTACTGCTACCCGCCACATGCAAAGGTAACCTTTGTCTTATCTCTGGTCACTTGACTGCAAGTTCTGAATTGGGAAGGCCCCCCTGAATTGTCCTGTCTAGCTTGATTGCTGTCCAGGGAAGCACAGCGTTCACTCAAGAGGACCCAGTACCCAGGGTAGAGCCCTGAGGGTTAAGGGGTTCTGGAACCTTCCCATCTCTGGGCTGCAGCTCCTTGAACCGGAGGCTGCCCGGTGTGACCAATGCGGCTTCAGTGGTCCAGCGGGGAGCGGCGCCGCGAAAGCCAGTCTCTCCAGCTCGGCACACTGTGCGTGAGCCTCCCCTCCGCCGCCCACATCTGCAGCTGCCCCCAGACGCAGATTAAGTCCTTTGACGGCAGGCTCTAAAAACACGAGGAAGATTTTTTTCTTCGGTAGAACATTTGAAATAACATCTTTTCAAGTGTGTGGAAGATCAGAATATGAATAGGAAGGGGAGTGGTAGGGCGGGGCAGGGAAGGAAGGAAGGGGCCCACAGCTTGGGCCACTCTGAAAGAGGCCGCCGCGGAGCCTGCTTTCTTTTCTCTACAAAATGACAAAAATCACTGTGAGGACATTTACAGCCAGAATTTCTTTGACATTTTTAAATCTCCAAAATCATCAAAAATAAAACAGCGTACCATGTGTGTTGGCAAAGGAAATGCTTTATGTCGCAGGGTTGTTTAAAAGACACCAGTGGAGCCAGTTTCCCTTAGTCAAGGTTTGCTTTCTGAAGTTTTGGATAACTGAAACATTTGACTTGGTGTTCTGGGCGGCATTCCCACAGAAGTGGGGCGGGGAGGGCAAGGGCCTCACTCACAACTCATTCTGCAGACGTGGCCAGCAGGGCAGGGCCACACCGCCCTTCTTCTGTGAGATCTCAGAACCAGCACAAGGTGCACAAGAGGACGATGCGGTTCCTGAATTGAACAGGTGTTAGAGGCCAGCCCTGGACCCATAGCTCACCTTGAAAGATTTAGAGAAACCTAGGAACCTTGGCTCTTCACTCAGAGAGCCTAGGAAGGGAGTCCCGCTGTCCTCGGAGGGTCTGTGACTCACCTCCACACTACCGTCCCCTTGATGGCAGCTTGCTGGGCAAATCTCACGACCAAGGCCTTGCCCAGAAGACAGAGAAGCAGTGGTCCTGAAGTTCCAGTGGAGAGGCCACGGGCCTCTGTCCCCAAAACCATTCAGCTGCAAGTGAGTGAAACACCTTCTTTCCCCACTTTGTGGAGAACTCACAGCGGCACTCGCCTCCACAGTGTTTGTGCAGTTAATTGTCTTTTAGGATCCACTGTGATGTCCAAATTTCAGCAGCCCAACAGCGCTTACTGACACCTCCCAGCAGAGATGCTGACAAGAGAGGAAATCCTTGGTGTTGTTGAATATGCAAAGAAGGGGTCGGGGATATAGCGCAGCAGCGGAAGAGCCTGCCTAGCAAGTGAAAGGCCCTGAGTTCGATTCCCAGTACTGAAAAAAAAAAAAATACAAGCAAGAAGTAAAGAGGGGAGGAGGCCTAGGCCTTGTGAGCCTCAGAAACTGGGCCAAAGTGGACATAGAGTTGGAGCCTGAACCTCCTCAGCACAGCTTGACCCGGAACCATACCCTTCTAAGAAATTTGGGCTGGTTCTGAGGCACCCAAGGCTGCATCGTATACAACTTGGTGTTATCACCTGGGTGTAGCAGTACACACCTGTAATCCCAGCACTCCAGAGGCTGAGGCAGGAGGATTACCGAGAATTTGAAGCCAGCCTAGATAGAGAGTTCAAGGCTAGCCTGAACTACACAGCAGGACCCTGTCTCAAAATAACAAACAAAAAGGAAAAAACAACTTTGTTTTAATGAAGGTGTGGGCTGGGCCTGAGCATGCAATGCCGCCTCATGAATGTAGGTTGGCTGCTGCATTTAGAAGTAGCAAACAGGGGCTGGGGATTTAGCTCAGCGGCAAAAGCGCCTGCCTGGCAAGCGCAAGGTCGTGAGTTCGGTTCCCGGTACCGGAGGAAAAAAAAAAAAAAAAAAGTAGCAAACAGCTTCCTGTCTGGCACCCTTTCTCCATCACCTTTACAGACGCACAGGAAAAGGTCTAGCAACTTGCTAGGTGCCCAGAATAAGGGCATCCCCTGATCAAAATTTACTCCATAGCAGTAGAGCATATAAAAAGTCGCTTTCTGCTTCTGGGAACAGGTATGTACCAACACCCGACTCCAAACTCTTCCAAAAAACTGCTGCTGGATTCAGAAACTTTTGAGTAATAAAATGTTTTTGTACTAATTAGGTAGAGGCTCTGGACTCTTATTTCAGAAAAATTCTGCCTGGAAACAGGGATGTTGGGAACTCACTGACAGCCTCCAGGTAAGATCTTGGTTTAGGAATTTACCAAGAGAGTCCCTCCAACAGTAACAGTCAGTAATTACTGTGACGTACAAATTACTGAGTTCTCTCTGAATACATTACAAATTATTGGTTTTCCTAAAGTTCAGTTTACAGCTTCTCTAGAGCATCTCTGCCGACAAAGCGCGCTGCACCTGCGGTGGGAGAAGGGCAGTCTCGGAAAGATGGCTGGAAGGGACCGGTTTTCCGCAGGAGATCAAGCACCAACTGCAGTCCCAACGGCCTCACTGCACTGGCTGGGTTGGAGTGCGTCATGGGTTTTCTGGGTGTCTCACCTGCTTGTGATAATTGATCTGAGCAGCATTCGTCTAGGCCATGTTTGGTGACAGTGTTAATGGTGACTTGCACAGACCCTCTCCCCTGGGGTGATGTACGGCCGACTAGCTGGGCTGTGATTGTGTGTGGCTGAAACCTGGCTCTTTCCCATCTGCATGCTCATCACCCTTGCCTCCAACCCTCCAAATGCACTGTCCCGCGCCAGAACGAGGCATCTTGGTATTCGCTCTCCAATCCAAACTCTTAGCTAGGGTGACCCGAGCGCTGTTTTCGGGAAACATTTCTCCAGAAGAAGGAAGGTGTTGACTCCCTCTCAGGAGAGCTGGGAGGCTGCCCAGGCTCACTCAGGGTGGTGTACAGCTGGGCACTGCTGAGGATGCAGGCAGGGCCGAGAGCTGCTCTCCCTGGGCTGGGCACGCTCTACACCCTTGAATCCTGCGTGCCCAGAGGAAGCGTTCTTTCTAGTTCTCAGGGACCTTGCATGGGTGGCCAGCGATTGGAGCCACCCCCACTGATGGAAGTGACGCTGGGCCAGGGCCAGGTGGGAGAGAGTGGTCCCAGAAGAGAGCCCCTAACGGCTGGCCAGGTCTGAGGCGCATGGAAGAACAGGCCCCACACTGCCTGGCACTGATGTTCGGGACAAGGGTTTAGCTTTCACATCAGAAGAACTCAGGCCTCTCAGAGGAAGGAACAGTAGAGTTGGTGATGAGGAGAATTAATAGTCTTTTCTGCCTACAAGTTGATGCAAACATCTTTCAGGGTTTTCACACTGGGCACCGTATCTTCTCAACCTGGGGGTGAAATCTAGAA
>NW_004955411.1:15471301-15495779 GCF_000276665.1 Chinchilla lanigera
CTTCTTCTTTTTTTCTTTTTAAGATTAGGCCCTGACCTGCAGCACTTAATGGAACTGGGCTCACACTTGTACTCATTACATGCATCTCTGTCCACCAGCAAAGCGGAAGTGAGCTGAACACTCCCCACCCCAAGTCCTCCGCACCACAAATGCTGCTACAGGACCCTGTAGAGATAGAACCAGGGACTGAGTTCCACCTTCTCCTGGCTGTGTGATCTTGAGTGAGTCACTTAAGCTCTCTGGGTCCCAGTCCACCCCCCTGCACAAAGGGGTGGGGGGTAAGCACTTCCCAGAGCTGCTGGCAGGGTCAGCCACAGGGGGACACCATCTGTGCTTGCTCGGGATTACAGCCCTTCTTCCCTGAAGTGGTGCCCTGAGGCCACCCAAGACCACCTCAGCTTCCCATGAGCCTCCAGACACTTGCCCTGTTCATCTCTCTCTTCCTCTCGTGTCAGCTATTACGCATCTGTGCAGTGCGCACTGGCTGCCTATCCCCCCTGCCCCTCAGCCCTGACACACAGTGACCTTTATGAGCTTCTGAGGGCCAAGGTGATGGTGAGTTCAGCTTTACACAGACAGACACTGGTGCTTCGGACACCATTCAGGGTTAAACCAGCAGCTCCGGGATTAAACCACTGACTGTGGCAGGATCAGCATTCAAGTTCCGAGAAGCAAAAATGCACACACACACACTGGTGCAGATGTTTCAAACTTAAAGTTTTCCTCTGCAACAGCACTGTGTTTTTCTACTAGCAGCAGGCTTGGCTAGCCATCTGAATAATTTTAAACAGCCTGAAAAATTACCATTGATTTCAAAGCATTGATTTTCTGCACCGCAGTAACGCATTAAATCTCTTTTCTAAAAAAGACAAAGGGAAGGAGAAGAATAAACTTTCACTCCAAAGACTGGGGCTGGAGGGGTACTTATGCAACCAAATTAATTTAATAAGTTGCTTGTCTTACACTGGGTGACTTGGGAAGGATGTTTTGCTTCTAGCTAGAAAACCTTGTTATGTAAGAAGTGAAAGCTCAGAGAGGAGGCGAGCTGGGATGGCCTAGGACACCAGAGTGGAAGACTATGTGACCTCAGGGACGTCCGCGTCCGAGGTGTGGAACCTGAGGCTGGAGGGGAGGAGCTTGGGGAAGAGGGCCAGGCAGTGGGGTTGGCACTGCGTCCTGTCAGCTACGCTGTCGCCAAGTTCCACTCTTGGCTATTGAAATGACACATTAAAAAGGCATATTGAGACTTCCACCACGACTGTCAATTCTAAAGAAGAAACCTCACGATTTAATTTTATAACCCCATTCATATATTTTCCTCTAAGCTAACCTTGTTTTTATAATCTTCAGTCATCTTATTTTTTTTCCCAGAAGAAAATGCGTATAGCTAAAATAGTGGTACTCTCAAAACTTTGTCTACACTGGAAGAAAAAAATGCTGCTCTGTTGTTTCCTTTGCTGCCCCACCACTGCTTCCACTCCCCCCAGCTCTCTCCAGAAACTTCTCTACTTGGTTTCAAGCTCAAAGCAGATTTTATTTATTTATTTATAGAATTCATCAGTTAAATCTGTTCATCTTTTTCTGAGTTGAAGGACTGGAAGAAATCACACATCGTCTCTGATGTGATATACCCATGGGCGGTTTTGCATCCAACCCAAAGATAGCTCAACTTCATTTTAAGATGTTTTGCCTTCTTTGGCACTTGAAATCAAACTTCTCTAAGCAGACGTGTGCGTGTGGGTTACACAACTCCGAGGGCACAGCAGTGTTTGCTGCGGTCTCCTCTTCACCCTGGGTAAACTTTGGAGCCCTGGAGGTGTGAGTGCCCCCACTCTGGGACACAAGAGGGGGAGAAGGTAATTGTCCTGAAGTCAGCTTTGTAAGAAGACCGTGGGAAGAGGAGGAAGTTTCTAGGAGGAGGAGAGCTGTTTCTGGTGCCTTCAGCTTGAGGTGACTATCAGACAGCCTGGGGAAGATGTCAGGCTGGATGTCAGGAAGATGTCAGCTAGATCTTGCAGCTGAGCATTCCAGAGGGAGAGCCAGGCTCAAGATGCGTTTGGAAATGGCTTGTCTGGATGGCGCTCAGACTCACGTTCAGAGGTTAAGTCACACGGAGCGCAGACAGAGGCGCGCGGCCTGAGCCTGGAGTCCTAAGCAGAGTTGGGAAGACAGAGGGCTCAGCATGGGAGACAGAAACACAGCGGCCCATAGGCAGCAAGAAAGGAACCCAGGAGGCTGCAGGGGTCTGGAGGCCAAGGGCAAAGAGGCAGCAGGCGGGAGCAGGCTGACAGGTTTAAAGAGCCTCATGAGTCTGGGTACATGAGCTAGAGGGTGCGTAAATACGCAGAGCTGTCACAGAGTGGACGCTGCTGAGTCTGGGTAGATGGGAATTTATTTAGTGTTTACTTTTGTACATGTTTGAAATTTCCCACTAAGAAGAGCACAGGAAAATAAAAGACGATGTTAGAACCTCTGTGAAGTCCTGCTGACAGGCTGGCTCTGAGAGTGGCTTTGGCCCCGCAGCGGTAGCAACCAGAACAGTGTGTGTTGGCAGCAGGTTCAAGAGGGACTCGTTGTGGAGACATGGAGTGAAACTCCTGCACGGGGATTCGAAGAGCGGTCATGTGTGAACCGCACATTGGCTTTCTCAAAGGTTGATTTATCCAGCTAACTGAAGGCCAGTTTTTTATTTTTTATCTTCACTTCCACAAGGAATAGTGACTAAACTGAGAACTGGAAAGTCAGGAGACAAGTCAGTTATTAAAGTCCCTTGCTGTTCTGGGCCTCACTCTGCTCACCTGTAGAATGGGACCAGAAAGTCTCAAGGCTCAAGCTCAAAAATGATCTCACACTTTTCTCTGGGAGAGTCCTCAAGGTGATCTGGCTTACTTTCCCCCAGATTTCTTCCTTCCATCCTGCCTCCTGCTTGCAGCCATTTTTCTTCAGTCTCATGAGCAGCATATGAAGACCAAGAGGAAAGTTAATAACACTAAGAGTTGAGAGATGCAGAGCTCCTGGATCAGGCCCCACCTGAAGCTATGCCCACATTCTGGACTATTCAGTTTCCTAGAGCAGGTTGTTTTTTTTCCATCATTTGTCTGAGAGAGAGAGAGAGAGAGAGAGAGAGAGAGAGAATCCTGATACCTAGGGTGAAGCAAAGTGAGTGGATGAATGGAAAATCAGCATAAGAGGAATAAAAAATGACATCTTCCATTCCCCCATCTGCTCTCTCATCTTTCTGGGGCCAGCTCTACACTTGACTCAAGGTGTGGTCCCCTTACTCTTTCCCATTCGCTCAAGCTATCAAGTCCTCCTGTCTGGACCTGATTTCCTCCCTAGTCCAGGGTAAATTTCCTCACCTTTTCCCCTGCCTGTGCCATTTTCCAGTCGTGAGTCATCAGGCCAAGGCCTCTTCCTCCTTCCACTACCATGGCAAACAGAAACTTCGGAATAGCACCCTGGGGCAAGTGAAAGAAATAGGGTATTTACATGGTTATGGGGGGTCCTACATTTTCTCTGTATTACATAGTGCTAAAAAATAAAACACAAAGTCTCAGGGAAGATATGGCTTTGTATGAGACTTTGAAATAAGACCTTTTCAAAATGTTAAATGAGATTGAGCACCAAGATAGAGGAGTGGTAAGTAGCAGAGAAAGAGCCTAAGAGTAGACGTCCAGACATTGGAATATAGCAGCGTAAGGAAGACGAGGAGGAGGGAAGTGGGTTCCCTGGGCCCAGGAAGGATCTGAAACACCACAGAGTGAAGAGAGAAACTTCAATGAAGGAGGTAGCTGATGGCGCCTTCTCCCTGAGATAGGACTTACTGCACAAGAGGAGTGGTTCAAACCTGTGGACACACAGTGACTGCTGGTGACCCCAGAGGCCTCCACAGAGAAGCAGCAGTTCTGGGAAGCAGTGCATGTGAAGTACTGTACTGGCTGGTAGTGAGAGTTGAGGGCTCAGTAGTTCCATGCCAGAAGGTGATTGGCTGGGAGCCATCTTGGAGAGGGGCCAACTGACATCAGAACTCAAGGTGTCTGCAGGCTCCATCTAGCAGCTCCCAGCTGGGCTCAGACCCACAGAAGATGCACTGACTGCTGCAGGCTGAGTGAGTCTGGTCTCCGCTAGAAGGTGCAGGCTCACTGAGATTATCCACTAACCCACCAAAAAGCTACACCTGGCTCGTTGGGATAGATCAGCATGGATCAGGACTCTGTCTCCATACGTTGTCTACCAGTGACAGCAAAGACAAACCTGGAAGTGGGCTTTTTCCTTTTTTTTTCTCTCTCTCATTTGTTTTTTGTTGTGGTGGTGGTTGTTATGGTTTTTTGTTGTTGTTTCTGTTTTTTTTTCCTTCATTATTTGATCTTGTTTTTATATGAGTGTGAATGTGATTTCTAGCCTCTTTGTGCTTGTGGTTCTTTTTTCTCTCCCTCCAGTCTTCTGCACCAGTTTCCCAAAGTAGCATGATCCTCCTGTGTCTTCCAGCCTTACTTCTCTTCCTCTTCTTCCATTTCTCTATTTTCTCCATAATCCATTTTACATTTTAACCCCTGAGGACAAAATTGACATATTAAGGACTTGTACACTGCATATAATTTTCTGGTTTGTTTTAGATTTTGTTATATAACCACAAATCTAATTCATATGGTTAAAGGTGGCAAATTAATGGTTATCCCAGTTTGTCATTTTCTAAGCTGTGTTTGATTCTATTGTCATTGTTGATGGTATCACCATAGCCAAAAGTGATATAATTGTTCTCAACAACTGTTCTTCCCGGTATTCCAAAACTGAAATTGACTAAGGGCAACAGAAAATACTGTGGCACAGTGCCAAACAAAAAAAAGCCGGGCCAAAAAAGCAACAAACCCCCAACCCAAAAAAAATAAAGAAGGAAGAACCTGCAAAAGAACCAAAAACCCAAAAACAACCAAAACCGAAAAAAAACCTGAAAAAAGAAGCAATTCCCAAAGGGTTTAAAACACAACAAAAAAACAAACCAACAAAAGCAAATTAAAAAAAACAACCCAAGAAATAAAACAAAAAAAAAAAAAAAAAAATGAGAAGACACTTAAACAATATGCAACCCCAGACATCCACTTCACCAAAGCAAACCCAGGGGGCAATGAGGTGGACAATCCGAAAGCCACCCACCTGGCTGCTCTGAAGTGGTAACAACGAAGAAATCAAATGAGGCTTTAGAGAAAAGTCAAATCAGAAATAATTTCTCAGAGATGGTGTGCACAATGAAAACCATAGTTAGTGACTCTAGAACAGATCCAGGCAAAAAAACAGAGGAGCTTAAGAAAATCATGGAAGTCATGAATGCTTAGCATAGAAAAGAAATGGAATCCATAAAGCAGATTCAAGCAGATATATGGGAGAATAAAAATTCCACTGGAAGTATCTGCAACAGATAAGCTAATGTGAGGACAGGATATCAGATATAGATATAGAAGACAGGCTTGCAGTTAGCAGTCATGAGAAGAAAGATTTCTTAAAAATATCAAAGGACTATGCTGTATTGACAGCAGCTGCTAGAAGAGGCAAAGAAGAATAACTTTAGATTGACTGGAGTCAATGAAAAAGGAAATAGCACAAATGATATAAAAAAAAAAACTGTTCACAGATGTAATGGCAGAAAACTTCCCTGTAGAGAAAAAGAAATTGAAGTGAGGCATGTAGAACTCCAATTATCCATGATAAAAAATCTATAGCCAAGCATATTATAGTCAAGATTCCAGAAATTCAACACAAAAATAGAATCTTAAAAGCTGTTAGGGACAGCCAGGTATGGTGGCGCACGTCTGTAATCCCAGCATTTGGGAGGCTGAGGCAGGAGGATCGTTGAGAGTTCGAGACCAACTTGGGCTACAAAGTGAGCTCAAGGCCAGCCTGAACTGCACAGAGAGACCCTGTCTCAGATTAAAAAGATTAAAAAATAAAAAGGCTGTTAAGGAAAAGAAACAAGCCCCCTATAAAGGAAAGTCCATCAGAATCACAGCAGACTTCTCAGCACAAACCCTCAAGTCGAGGAGAGCTTGGAGTGAAGTATTTCAAGTTCTAAAGGTAAACAACCTTCCACCCTGATTGATGTACCCCACAAAACTATCTTTCAAAACTGGTGGAGAAGTAAGATACTTCCATGACAACGAAAATCTGAGGATATTTATGACCATTAAAGCAGCACTCCAAAATGTTTGGAAGGACATTCTAGGAAGAGATAATAAGGACTACAACTCCATGAACCCCAACAGAAGGAATCCACCAGGCAAGGCAAACTATAAAACAGAAGGAGGGGAAAAAGAGGGGGAGCCAACAACAGGAAAGTAACATGACAAGGATAAGGCAGTATGTATCAGTTATAATCATCAATATTAATGGTCTTAATTCACCAATCAAAAGACACAGATGGCAAAATGGATCAAGAAGCAAGATCCAACAATATGCTGCATACAAGAAACACATTTAATTAAAAAGGAAGTTCATAGCCTGAAAGTCAAAGGATGGAAAACAATACTCCATGCAACAGGAACCCAGAAAAAAGCAAGGGTAGCTATTCTATTTGCAGACAAAGTGGATTTCAAGGCAATACTGATTAAGAGAGACAAAGAAGGTCACCACATCCTTGTAAAGGTAACAATCCAAGAGGAAGAGATAATAATCATCAATATATATGCAACAAATACAGTGCCCACAATTATATAAAGCAAATATTAACAGGCATGAAAAATCAAATAAGCACAAAATGTTAAATGAGGAACTTGACAGTCCTTTTTAGTATTAGGCTTAATGCTTCAAATGGTGTCCTCAAATCCTGATCAAAACTTTTCTATGACAATATCTTCAAATTCTTAGTATTCACCGTCAATGAGAAACTCTGCACATGTTGAAATTAAAAAAAAAGACGTTTTTACAACCTTTCAAAAATGTCAACAGTTGAATTTATATTTAAGGAATCCAACTTTTTCTCATTTCTGCAGACACATTTCTTGGGATGTCTTGCTGACATTTCCTGTAATAATGCAAATGGATTTCTAATCCAATAGGAATTTTTTTTTGCCAATTCTTTTCAAATAATGATAGGCCCCCAATGTACAGAATAAGATTACAGTGTGACTCTAGTTCCCAGGACCCACAGTAAACACCTCCAAAACAGACCATCGCTCTGAGGGCCAAGACTTAGATCCTCCCAGCCCGCATCAGCCTCGCAGGCCCTTGGGGCGGCACCCTGCGCCATGTGTTCAGCGGCTCCACCGCCCATCCAGGAGAGGCTGCATCATGCTCTGAGGCGGGCCTCACCTCTCTGTGGGGAGCCCAGTATACCATGTGTATTTGAAGTTGGTCCTTGTGCTTTTATCTGCAGGGAACCCAGGGCACTCCCACTCTGAAGCCCATGGCTGAAAGCCACAGTTCAGGCCTTGCCTGGCCCCCCCGGTGGGTGGAGGTCAGCACCTGTAACCCTCCAATGACAAAGTACTGATGTCTGTAAACAGTGGTGGGATGTTCCAGGGAGATATCATCTTGTGATATCATCACAAGATGAAGGTGCCCTGGGTAACAGTGCCCTGGGCGTATTAATATATCCATCGGTCTGACTCAGCCCCAAGGTCTACCAGCTCCATCTCTTCCTATCATCCCTTGTTTGTTTTCTCGATACCACCCACCCCCATCTGCTTCTGGTCGCCTAGAAGCTGAATTCAGGGCCCCGTCCTCAGGGCTGCTCTCCAGGACTTTCCCGGAGCAGTCATCTCTATTTTCTGCTCCATTGAGAAGCACTTGTCTTTCTGCTTTGTGGGCCGCATTTTCTTGAGCTTGTTCTTACTCTTGACTTTTAATTTCTTTTTCCTACTTCTTGATGCCTTTCTTTTCTGGTTACTTTTCCATTCCATCCACTGATGTGGGGTCCATGACATCGCTCCTCCCTCAGGGTGTGCGTGTGTGCACACGTGTATTTGGTACTGGGAGACTGAAGCCAGGGCACTCTACATCTCAGCCCTATTTCTTTTGATACAGCCTGGTTCAGTTACCCAGGCTGACAGACCTGCGATCCTTCTGCCCTAGGCTCCTAGATAGCCAGGATGAATGCACGCACCTGGCTCAACCCTTTTTACTTCACACCCTCCACTACCTTTAGCATGTGGGCAGTGATCTGCCTTCCCTCTGAGCACCCACCCGACCTTCCTGATACCACCCACACGCATCATGTTAAAAATCCCCGCATTCATTCTTGCCCAAACCACACAGCAGCTCTTCCTCTCAGCGAGGCTCTAGTTAAGAGCACCGCTATTACCCCACCTAGGTTCAGACCCTTGAAGGTAACCTTGACTTCTCAACAGATTGTTGCATTTGATGATTCTCTCCTGAAAGCCTATCACATCCCTTTGATTTCAGTAGATGCTGCCCTATCCTAGGCTTTTAATCTCTCATTTGATTATAACAGCTCCCCACACTCACCTATCATCTTGTTTCTGTTCCTTTTGCTTCCTAAATCATTACCAGATTACTCTCACAAAGAGAACTATTTTGTTGCTGGGCATGGTGGCACACGCCTATACTTCCAGCACTCAGGAGGCTGAGGCAGGAAGATGGCAAGATTGAGGCCAGCCTGGGCTACACAGTGAGACCATATCATAACAAACAAACTTCTTTAAAATCTTCCAATAGCTCCTGATAGTTGACTAAAGTTTTAGACATTTAAAACCCTTCATAAACTGCCCTCTGCCTATTTGTGTAACCTTATTTCACTCATTGATTCTAGAAATACTTACTGAACTCCTATACTTTGTACCAGGCTGCCTGAGGGGCTGGAAATACAGCAACAGATAAAACACAAGTCTTAGCTCACATATAACTTATATTCTATAGAAGACAGTGAGATGATGGGCAAACAAATAGGCACATACATCAGGCCAGCGGGCAGCAGCACGATAAAGCAGGTAAGAGAGTAGATGACGGGGAGTGGGGTAGCGTTTAACATAGGTCAGTCAGAAGGACCTAGGATGGAGCATAAGCCTAGAGAAATGACGGCAAACTTTTCAGAGCTTCCAGTGATAGCAAACAGCCCTCTGCGGCACACACCCCACAGGTTCACCACCACTGACCTAGAGACATAGATAAAGCCAAGGAGGCAGCTTTATGGATATCTGGGCTAAAAGCATTCTGGAGAGGGAAGAAAACTTTCCACGACTTAAAGCAGGGCCTTGCCTGGCAAGTTGGAGAAAGAGCCAAGGGAGCCTGTGGATGACGAGGATGAACAGGAGGAAGAGGAGATGAGACCAGAGGTGGCGGTGGGCCAGGTACGCACCTGGGACTTAATTCTGAATAAGGTGGGCGGCACTGGCAGGCTTTGATCATGACAGTCATATGTTCTAAGAAGCACTACACTGACCGCTACATGAAGACGAGGTGGCAGAGGGAGGAGACAGGAGGGGACGCTGGGGTGGCAGTTCAGGGGGCTCCTGAAGTAGTCCAGGCATGAGATAAGGAAAGACTGAGGAATGTCATTTCTGGTTACACTGTGAAGGTAACACTCAGAACATTTGCTGATGGATTGGATGTCAAATGTAAGAGAAAAAAAGTCAAGGATGATTCAGAAGCAATTGAACACATGCAATGCCATTAACTGCACTTTATACATAAGTGCAGGAGAGGAGGAAGTTTCTAGGAGGAGGAGAGCTGTTTCTGGTGCCTTCAGCTTGAGGTGACTTTCAGACAGCCTGGGGAAGATGTCAGGCTGGATGTCAGGAAGATGTCAGCTAGATCTTGCAGCTGAGCATTCCAGAGGGAGAGCCAGGCTCAAGATGCGTTTGGAAATGGCTTGTCTGGATGGCGCTCAGACTCACGTTCAGAGGTTGAGTCACATGGAGCACAGACAGAGGTGCGTGGCCTGAGCTAGAGTCCTGAGCGGAGTTGGGAAGACAGAGGGCTCAGCATGGGAGACAGAAACAGAGCGGCCCATAGGCAGCAAGAAAGGAACCCAGGACGGCAGGGGTCTGGAGGCCAAGGGCAAAGAGGCAGCAGGCGGGAGCAGGCTGACAGGTTTCACCACTTTCCAGTCCAATTATTTAAATATAGGACAACCAAAAATTGCATATTTTTTGTTAATTTTTGTAAGATAACAGGAACTTTTAAAAACAACTTTTATCAAACTTATTCAATAATTTTTCTACGTCTGGTGTATCTTAAGACATTGAATACACAATCTGGATGGTAGTACCTAGTCTGTTTCTGAATTCGTTTTGCATGATTGTCTCTCCTTAAACAACACCCTTTACACTGTCCTGCTGGCCTTTCTTCTTTCCTGTGGGTGGTATAACTTCAGTAGAACGTCTACCCACTTAATGTGGCAGACTTTGACGATGGGCGTCCTGGTTGGTGTTTTGCTATCCTGTATTTTTCAATTCTTTGGCCTGTTACACCCAATCTAACTGTAGATGACTACTTGAACTCCCTTGTTTTGTTTTGTTTATGTTTGTTTTTTTCCAGTACCGGGAATCGAACTCACGACCTTGCGCTTGCCAGGCAGGCGCTGTGCGGCTGAGCTAAATCCCCAGCCCCAAACTCCCTTGTTTTGAACAAATAACAATTTCCTCATTGTTTGTTTTACGGGATACACACGTTTTACAGTATTTTTCTCACTTTCTGATTACAGGACAGCTTGCTAAATGTTGGTCAACTCTGTCAACACCAGCCATAGAATTATTATAATTATTGGCCCCTATTGGAATGTTTTTAGTTTCTTCTTTCAAGTTCTATCATTTCTGTATTATGGATACTTGACAATAAGGAGATGAATTTTTTGTCTCTCCCTGGTACAACACAGATTCTTCCTCTCTGATACGTTAACATCTCCCCGTTTCAGTTTTTTCTTTTGCAGATCTTTTGGCCCTTCCTTCCTATTTGGTCTCAGTGTCCCAGACACATCTGTTTTGTATTGTAAAAGAACATCACTGAGTCCTGCAGAAATATAAAAATCATATCTAATGTACTTACAGTGTTTATAGATTATAGCACAAAATTATAGGTTATTTTTCACAAATAAAATAAACACGGGTTAGCAAAAGAAAATAACCAGAACTGATTAGATTTCACTAGAAACAAACATCAAAGGCAAATAGAATGTTCTAAATAAAAAAGTATGCAAAAATAGTCACTATAAAAAAAAAATAAACAAGCCAGGTGGGGTGGCACACACCGTAATCCCAGCATTTGTAAGGCTGAGGCAGGAGGATCACTGAGTCGAGGCCAGCCTAAACTATACAGCAAGACCCTGTCTCAAAAAAAAAACCAAAAAACAAACAAACAAAAAAAAACAAATAAACAGATGTACAAGTGCACCTCCTGCAAACAAGAATTGACTGGTTGAAATAACACCCGCCTAAGACAAATGCGCTGCCCAAGTGACTCTCGGGATAAACTGTTAAGTGGCTGAAGACAGTCATGAGTCTCTGCATGAGCTGGTGGGTAAGTACACACCCGGAGCCATCACAGGCTGACACTGCTGAGTCTGTGTAGACGGGAGCTTATATACTGTTTACTTTTGTACATGTTTGAAGTTTCCCACTAAGGATAAAACAAAATAAAAGAGCAGAAGAAACTGAAGTCTTGCTGACAGGCTGGGTTTGAAAGTGGCTTTGGCCCCAGACAGGGTACTGGTGGTCATGACACGGACAGTTTACAAAGACAAGAGCCTGTGGGCAGGAGGGATGTGAGGTGACCCAGTGCAACCAACTCCTCCAAGGACTTACGCAGGAAATAGGAAGACGTGGTAAGCAGCTAGAGGGGCATCCAGGGGCCCAAAGCACGGGTTGACTTGCTAGTTGAAAGCGGGACAATTACAGCTGCATTTCTGGCCACTCTGCTACCCACATCTCTGGACAGTGTCCCTTGTACTCACTGTCCACATCTCCCCTGCCCAGTCCTCCCACCCACCCACCAAGGCCTTGCACCTGTATCACCTCAATTGCATCAGCTGTTTCCTGGTGTTCTTACTACATACATTTTCCAGAAGATTTCTGCACAATAGTCTTGGTTGTGGTGTTCTACTGAGGTCTCTGTAGCCCTCGTCTTCAATGTATATCTGAGCACACAGTGTGTTTATACTAAAGATCAAAACTACACGATATTCCCTTGATGGCTTTCACAAAAGCAGAACTTCTATTTAAAAAAAAAAACCAAAAAACTGTCAAGTTTCTTATTCCTTCAGGTCCTGGAATATGGCGTTCAGAGGAACAGCATCTTTCACTTGTCTTTCCCACTTGCAAAGACAAGCCTAGAAGCACTGGTTCACACTAAGGGATCACGGGCTGGAACTTACTTTAAAAAGTAACTGAAAAGCCTCAGCAGTTACCACAGGATTTCTCTTTGAAAACATCAGATAATAGGTGGGAGTGGGTAGGCTGGGAAAATGAGCCTTTTAGTTCAAGATATGACAAGTTCAATGAAACTGCAGTAAAAAATAAGACGTGGTTAAAAACACTTCTCCTCCCACGCCTCCCTTGGCGTGGATCACAGTGAGGAGACCAGGGCACCATCTGAATAATATCCTCCCTGCTGAGAAGCTTCCCTGTCAGTGCAAAAGGCAAGAACAGACAAGACATTTCTGACCAGAATTAAATACAACAGGCATCAGAGATGGCCCCTGAAAAATTCTTAAGAAACAAGAGATGTTATCAGTGCTTCTATTATAGTGAGAAGGCTAGAGCGACCATAAAAAATTGTATTGATACATGGCTAACCTGAGGGGGAAACCAGCACAGAAGGGCATTTGAATCTCCTGCTCTAATTGCTACCAAGTGCCCACTACCATGCTCTGCGGTCGTCACAGAGAAGTCGTTCTCTCCAGTATGTCTGGAGCCCCTTGTCTCAAGCGGAGGCCAAAGGAGCCTATCATGCACGTGCCATCTAGCAGACTTGCACAAGGAGTGCAAGTGCCCACAGCACGTGCAAAGGCCCTTGGCTTCCGAGAGTGTGGAGCTCTGTGAGACGAGAGGGTTCACACCGCTAGAGCACCGGGCAGCCCAAGAACCAAACCTAGACCCACAGGCAGGGCCACATCGCGGAGGACCTTTGTGCCTGCGCCAGACAGTGCCTGATGCAATCCCTGGAGCACATATGAAGTTTTGAGAGATCACTCTACTGGCTGTGAGCTCAAGGAAAAACGGACTAGTACTAAGGTCAAGACTGTGAAAACTGAGGACTTTCTGTTGGGTCTGGTTTGTTTCGAAAGCCTAACTTTGTGTTTGGCTATGCTTGCTTCTGCACCTCAAACAACTGAAAATTCCTTCTATTTTAGTATTTTAAAAAATGCAGATAATTCCATTTCTCACCAATACATACCTTTCGTCACAAGTGCACAACAGTACCAGCCTCTATGCGGTAACTCATTATGGTCAGTTCTGGTTATGCAAATGGCCTTTAGCTATGGAACCCAGAACTTTTGCTTCTTAAAGAGCTTCCATGTTCCCTCCCCAGTTAAAAGCCCGTTTGAAATCTATGGTGCTATGGTGTTCTGCTGTGACTCTCAATTTCGGTCCCTGAAAATACTTCTCCAATCTGGAGTCAATGTAGAAGAAAAGCACAATTTCGTGAATCTGTCTTCAGATGTTTCATGTAATGCCTATCCTTTCTTCTAAAATACTTCTTTTTGCGTGTTAGGATTCTCTTTACTAAATGATGGCAACATAATTTGTTTTGGAGATGTGTTCCCATGGCAAAACAGTTCACATCCCCAGATCCACATACTGGTGTTTCGATTGTTTTTATTTACGGTACTGGGGATCAAACTCAGGGGCACTCTACCCCTGATCTACATCCGCAGCCCTTTTTATGTTAGGACAAGGTCTCACTAAATTGCCCAGGCTGGCCTTGAACTTATGATCCTCTTGCCTTAGCCTCCGAAGTAGTTGGGATTACAGGCATGGGCCACCACACACCGCTTAATGTTTTGAAGTATTAATCTAGAAGACTAGGCAGCCCCTGCTTGGACTCTCGTCCACTACCACTCTGTCATGTACTGATCGGTCAGGTGAGAGGGACACACTGCAGTTCACCGAGACCGACAACAACCTGCCAAAGCGTCAGAGTTGACAGCTAACTATTCTACAATCAAAAGATTTGGCCCAGTGTGTAATTTAGTCACTTATTACGTCCTAATTATAGCTTTGGAATTTAGCATCTTCATGAGAATATCAAACTTCCCCCCATTGGTGGCTTAGTCACTCACATTTAAATAATGTTTAATAAATAGTTAAATAAGGTCGTCAAAAGTATTTACTTCCCTGCCCAACTTCATCTCCTACTGGAAAGACGTGTGCAAATCCTCTCACTCCGACAGCACTAAGAAGCCACTTCAGTGCTCTGCGGCTGCTGGTAGAAGGGGCTTCCACACAGGGACTGTCAGAAAGCACTTAGAAAAAAACAGCACAAAACTTTAGCCACTGGAGCACAAAGACCTATTTGGGTCTCAGATCACACATCTTAAAAACACTAGCAATCGCACCTACCTGCATCCAGCCACTGGGTTTTGGACAATGTTAGTTCCCGGTGAATATCCAACTGTGGTGCTACACCTGTAACTGAGTACAGGAGATTTACAAAGTACTGGCTTTTACGTAACTATCACGGCTGGGCCTGGAAAGGTTCTTTTTTCATCACCTAACCTAATCTTGCCATTTTTGTAAATGGAAAAAAAAAGGAAGAGTTTTCAGAGAAAATATCACCAGTAAGAGGCCTAGATTTGTTTCTGGGTATAATCCAGGGCTTTCTCCCTGTTTGGAAATATTTGGTTACGATTTTCAAGGTCTTTTGAGGTCTCTTGAGGAGGGCCAGTAGGAACTTGCATAGTTCAAAATAGTGCTGTCATTTACACACGTGAAGGGGCAAATCCCGTATGTAAAAATGCAGAGTCAACACAAAAACTTGGTAGTTCATTACTTTATCGTTTCAGATATTTGCTGCTGATTGAAAGAATCAGACTGCTAAAATGAGGTAAATGAATGGAAATATAAACACCATAGAGAAGCATGCCTTCTCCAGCTCCTCTTGGCTTCAAAAGTAGAAGGTTCAAATGAAAGCCCCACGTCAATCAAGTTTCTCGGCTGCTTAGAAAAGAACCCAAGATTTTCTAAGTCTTTAGAGTGCAACAAACCCAAATGGATTATACTGGGCGATGCCAGCAACGGAAGGGACACAGGAGTATCACCAGCGAAACAAAGAGGACAACTCCGTTCTTTTACATCAGCAGTTTATTACAATACACACCGACACACGTTAGAGAAGGAATGTTCTGACATTTTCTGAGCATTTCATGGAAAGCGAATGTAACCACCCAGGCAGTAGAGTTATCCACACCGTTTCCAAACAAAAAGCAAAGCTTGTACATGTGATCACTCAGGAAAGCAAGGTTTTCTCATTCGTGTCTCAAAAATGTCACTCAGAACACAGCTACCATGAAGTGAGCTGACAAGGGAAGGGCTTCCCCGACCCAGAGACCTGTCCTGGCACTACAGACAGTGGTATTTGGCGCGACACAGGACCTACTCGTAAGGCTGACTACTGTATTTCACTGCAACGGAAAGGAAAGGATAAAGTTAAGAAAATTAAGCCCTGCAAAAACACATGACGACAAGGAGAAAGTATCTGGATATTTAAAAATGAGATGCTCTTTTCACATAACTCATTTAAAAGGTTACAATTACCATAAACATTTTAACTCTTATTAAAAGATCACTGGTGAAAGCTTGCTTTTTTATCTGCAAATGGGCCCTCTGACTCTGCACAGGCTTCGAAGCAAGCAACATACTGCAGCTGCAAATCCTGGGGAAGCAGGCATCAGACTGCTCAGAGCTGCATAGGCATCTCTTTAGACCACTATGCAAAAGACACGTGAAACCTTCAGACGTTTCCCTCCTTCAGCAGTCACTGTGGCAGCGGGGGTTTGCATCCCTCCAGTGCCCAAACATACTACAGCACTCTAGGATAAAACATTAAAAGGAAATCTGGGTAAATTCACTACATATTATGTAACTTGGGAGCAACAAAGGAAAGAGCCCAAGCATAATTCTAGTATTTCGTGTAGAAAAGCACTGCAGGAGAAAACTTTGCTTAAAAACATTAAAACTCAGGTGCATATAAATACATTTTTGGTTCATCTGTGCTACGTCAAATAGAAATCCTGTCAGACACTCAGTTTGCTAGGTAACTCACTTGGGTTTTCATGTTTGACTATCAGTAGAAGAATATACACTGTTGCATATATTTACATATATATGCATATATATAAAATTCAGATCATGAAAACTTGTCTTAAATATACTTAAAACCTATACCTCTAAAAATAAATACATTAGTCTCTCAACAGTTTTTAATTCTCAGAGTTCCTTCACAAACCATCAGAACATAATTTCTCAACAATGGCAGATGATCAATTAACGGCCCTGTAAGCCCATTATCTATTAGTAAACATTTTGAAATTCAGAAGTATCACTGAAATAACATCCTTACACTAGAGTATAGACAGAATACTGGGTGTGAATGTAAATATCTTGATTTCCTTGATGTTTAGTTCCTACAAATGCCTCTGCTTTGCCTCAGCATTTATCTAGCAGTGGGAGAGCATTTCCTAGTGACAGCTTTCTATTCCACTGGCATTACCTTCTCATCAAAGGACTCAGCTGGCACTTCCTTTGCTGTTTTGTTTGAGGGAACCAACACAACATCATCTGTACTTGATATTGCTCCCATAGGTCACAGTGAGTTGTGTGTTTAACGTAGTTTACACTGTGCTGGTACCACTGCGGTAAGGCAGAAGTAGCTCTGGATTTAAAAAAAGAAAACTTTCCCAGGAAAACAACATTTAAGTGACCTGGTGGTGTATATCTAAGCTCCATGAAGTAACTCAGCTGCTGCCAGAATGAACCCATTGGATAACTGATACTGTAGTTCAAACAACAGAAGCAGATGAAAGTAGTCAAAATATTTTTCCAAGAAACAATGCAATTCACAAAAATGGAGTTTTACCTTTTCTACTTTTAATTTTTCCAAAAAAAAAAAAACTTTCTTAAAATGATATAAACCAGACCAAGTTGTTGAATATAATACAGTACTTAGCAACCTTGTCATTTGTTTTTGAGTATAGGAATTTTAGAAATGGAGGAAATCCATGATAACTGACAGAACTTTTAATGCCACTGACAACATTTTTAAAAGGAAAGTTTGCCAAAGTTCAAACTCAACTTCTAAAAACTACAGTGTCTTATGTGCTCACAGTTCCAGATCACTAACTTTATAAATTAAATGTAAAGATTAGTCTAATATAAACAAGGCCTCTTTGTCATTGATTTCAATCTCATGTAAACCTTTGGATATTTCAATCTTCAGACTCCACCATGTAAGGCTGAGTTTCTCAGATATAAATAAAATGTTTAAATCCAAAAGGTACTGTAGCACTGAGGAAACAGATGCATCAAATATATACAGGCTGGCTACAATACCTGTCTTAAAAAAATTCAAAATGTGCAGTTATCAAGCCACACTCATTTTTGAATTTCTCTGGCTGCAAAAATGGGGCAACAGCATTTTTTCTCCTTCATCAGGTGTTAGGTTGAAGGCCGTGGCATTTTGGGAGGTGGTGGGGGCATGAGCTCCGTGTCAGGGTCCAGATGATGCTTTCGTTTCTGTCCTTGAGAAGCTGCAGCACATCTGTCGATGAACTCAAACAGCATCTCCTTGGTGACAGGATTGGAGATGCTATTGCACACAGCTGGGGATGAAGGCAGACACATGAGAGTTAGTTAGGGAGGCTAACTCACCACAGGCTCTGAGCAAGGTTTCCATCCACAGAAGCCGAGCATCCTTTCGAGGACTGGACGATTCAACTAAACCAATGTCCCTTTCTTGGCCCTCAAATACATGTTTCTAGGGACTACTCTTTATTGCAGTACTAATTTTAACCCAAAACTTTAAATATTTGGGAGACAAGCATATCTTCCCTAGGGCTTCCTATCCCTTGAGCACAGTGCACTGCAATGTAGTCTATACTCTACTAAACCTTTACAGAAACGTGTGCTACCTGGTCTGCCAATCTCTTTCTCATAAAGAGGTCCAAGCTGAAACATGTAACACAGCACTACCCACCATTCCTAAGGAATAAGAAAGTTCCATTATGCTGGAGAAACATATTATTTTATTCTAGTACCTTATTTCAAGTAAAATATTGTTACAAAATCCTATAATAAAGCATCTCTTCTTGAGGGATCAAAATTTAGAACAAATCGTATTTACTTATTTGGTTTGGGGTAAAAAAAGACACTGGCTTAATCATTCCTACTTTTGAAATGAACTCATTTTGTCTCAACATGGATGCTACTTAAAACACAAGCAGCTAAATGCGTAACAGTAACTTTCAAACTGTAAAACGCAGATTGGCGATGTCTGTCTGAACACAGAAGATTACCGTATCATCACCATCATCATCATGTGAGTGAGTACTAAAGTATACCATTCTTTTAATCTTTAACCTTAGTTTTATCTTTTTCAACTCCACTAAACACAACTCAGGGCAGCAACCACTAGCAATACTAAGTGTACCTTATAAACTTCAGCTCATCTGCTTTGCTCCTCATGGAAAAAACTGAATGATCCTGGGTTCCCAAAGCACTCAGATTATACTCAAAGAACACAGTGAACGATAGCATAATAGACTGTGTGTGTTTTTAACAGTTTTCATTTACTTTGTTCTCCATTGTTTGTAAAGCTATTTTAGGAGCTGGAAATTACATTTTCCCCTGCTAAATTTGTCTTTTACCATCTGGCAAACAATGGTTTTTGTAGTTCTGAATAGATCTGAAATTACCATGGCTTTTGTTTGTTCAATGAATTCAACTTGTATACAGCCCAGTCTCTACTCTTTCAACCTCTCTTTTGGGTGAACGGCACGGCCCATCGGCTTGGAGAGGGGAACCTAAAGCCCAACAGGGCACAGCTCTGACAGATGCTCTTTTAGGCACACAAAGGTGATGTCCATACGACTCTAGGTGCCACCATGCAGGCCAGCACAGGCAGCACATCTTGGTTCTAACACTGTAACTACTGTTTTTTGAGTGTAATAAGCACCAGTCACACTCACCCATGGCAGTGTTGTAGGCATTAGGAAAACTTTTGTCCGTCCTTTGTCTCATGAAGACCCAGCTGTTGTTCTCAAATTTGCATTCTATAATTTTGTTGTCGTACTGTTTTAGCTCTTTTGTCACCTGTTTTAAAAGAGAATTGAGGAAATATTTAAGTCATTTGGAAGACTTTTTGCTGCCACTATGTGACAGATGCATTAGGAAACGCCAGAAACACCTCAGTAACTCTTCCCGCAGAGTTCTTTGTCTAATCAAGCCTAAAGATATGGTGTGCACGCCCTTGTACACATGCTCATTTATCTGACATTTCATACGTAGTTGTGAACACTGCTGTCAATATATAGCAATTAAAAGAAGCTAAGCCGAAAGCAGCCACTTTGGGCCAAATGCAAATATGTTACCGCAGGGACCAGTGCCTTCGATACTATCTGTGCGTCTGTGGCTGTCAGAAATTGAGTGTACTGCGTAGGGTTCATCAACCTTCACAAAGGCTGCGCCATCTGAATTCCCATGTCAAACCCTAAGCAATTTCTTTTATTGGTTAAAAAAAAGTTCCACACTAAAACGTAAACAGTAGGATAAATTTAGGCAATCTGCTTCCTAAATATTTTGCTTTTCAAGCAGTGATAACAAACCCAAAACCTAATCTTTAGGCTACTTACCCTTTCCATCTTCCAAGCTAGCATGAATACAAAGATGGAACTACCTCTTTCACTTTAGCTGGCGGGTTTCATGGCTTCTTCACATCAGATGACTGAATATGGATTACAGTGTACTCTATCAAACCTAATAAGTATCCATGGTAACTAGAGAACCTTTGGGAAGATATTCCATTGGGCTGGGAGGATGGTTTTCATAAATAAGAGCCTGAGCTTATCTTTGCCGCTTTCAAATCAAATGTCAGTCACGGTCATATTTTAATTCTGCCCTCCTCTTTCATAGCTAACAACTTTCCCTCACAATACGGGAGATCGCAATCATTTAACTTCATTAGCATCATCTGAAATGCTCTCATCTGACTACCCACATATTCACCACCACCTCGGAATACGAAGGGAAGCAAACTTTTAAAGGACACTTTCAATTCACAAACTAGGTAGTGCATGTCTTCATAAAAACTTTCAAATTGTATTATTTTTTCTTTAATACTACATTTGATGGCACTGTTTGCATTTTCAACAAATTAACAGGTCTAATACGTTCAGTGGTTCTGGCTGGAATTACCGGTGCCCGGAAAACACGATGCTCCACTTCAGAAAGGCTGCGCCATCTAAATTCCTAAACTGCTAAAAACTGCTAAAACTTATCCCCAACTGCTAAACTTATCCCCAACTCTTCATTATTCTAGCCTCAACTGCCTACTTTGCGTACTAGAGATTTGTCTTTTTTACTTGTGATTCATTATTTATAGCAAGTATGGGGCAGCCTGTTTTATTAGGCAACTATATTTGTTTTATACAATATAGAGGATTGAACAGGAATAAGTTTTTAAACCTTTCAAAGTATCCATCTTCTAACTGCTAAAATGAAGAAAGGAGTTTTTAATTTACTAAGACACTGGAAGAATAATAAGTGCCTGGCACATAGTAGACAATGAGTAAAACCGGTAATTGAGTATGAAAGCATGTAATGCAAGACTTTTTTAAAAAACTTGTGATAAAAGATTTATCATGGTAACAATTTTTTAGTGTACAGCTCAGTGGTATTAAGTACATTCATACTGTCATGCAACAGATCTCTAGGACTTTCTCACTCACAAGACTACAACTCTGTACCCACTAAGGACGAATCCTCCCCTCTACCCAGACTGCAGTAATTATTTTTCTGTTTTCTGCCTGTATAATCTTTACTACTTGAGATACTTCAAATGAGTAGGATCATACACAATTTGCCCTTCTGTGACAGGTTTATCTCCCTTAGTATAGCTTCAAGGTTAATTCACGCTGTAACATGTGGCAGGGGTTCACTCCTTTTAAAGGCCACATAGTAACCATTTACCACTCTTTAGCCATCCTTCTGTCAACGGACATCTGTATTGCTTCTATCTCTTGGCTACTGTGGATAATGCGGTGAGGAACGTGCGTGTGCAAATATCTCTGTGAGATCCTCATTTTAATTCTTTTGGACTTGTATTCACAGGCAGAACTGCAGGCTCACATATTCATTCTACTTCAAATGTTTTGAGAAACTTCTACACTTTCCCAAATGGCTCCACCATTTTACGTTCCCACCTCCAGTGCACAAAGGATTGCAACTTCTCTGCTTCCTCACACCTGTTATTTTCTCTGCTTTTGATATCAGCCATTTTGTGGATGTCAGGTGACATCTCATCATGGTTCTGATTTGCATTTCTCTAGTGACTGGCAATGTTAGGTGTCTTTTCATCTGCTTATTGGTGGTGTATCTTCTATATTTTCATGTGCTTATTGGTGGTGTACCTTCTACATTTTCCTTAGAGAAATGTCTACTCAAATCCCTTGCCCTTATTTTAATCAAAATTTTTTGTTGCCTTATAGAAGTCTGTTATATATTCTGAATGTTCACACCTTAACAGACACATGACTTGCAACTTTTTTTTCATTCTATAGGTTGGTATTTCACTCTGCTGTTTCTTTTGGTGAGCAAAAGTTTTAAAATTTGAACCAGTTCCTTTTGTCAATTTAGTCTTACTGTCTATGATTTTGGCTCACATCTAATAAATTATTGCCAAATCTCCTGTCCAAAAGACTTATGGGTGTTCCACAGTCTAACTTCTTATAGTTCAGTGAGAACAAAGTGAGGGTCCCACTTTATTTTGCTGCATATGAACACCCAGCTTCCCTACCACCATTTATTGAAGAGTCTGTCCTTCCTCACTGTACAGTCTTGGCCCTTATGGAAAATCCATATATGCAGGGATTTATTTCTCAGCTCTCTATTCTGGTCCACTGATCCATCTATCTTTTTGCCAGTAATTAATTATGCTGAGTTACTGTCGCTTCACGGTACGTGTGGTGGATTGACAACTGGTGGTCAACTTGTAACCCTCAGCTGAACTGGGTGCTGGGTGTGGGAGGCCCACCTGAGGACTGTTGCTAGCAGCATAAAAGGCAGAACTGGAGAAGAAGAGAGGCTGTTGGGAGCTTGTAGAAGCTGTTGATTCTCTTGGAGGAGCTCATCATGCTGGCTCTCCTGATAAACTTGGCTGTTCTCATCATCAAAGGAGCTGGGGACCTTGTTGTCACTAAGAATGGCTCCGGTTCACTTTGGGGGAGTTCTGGTCCTCACTTTGAGCATCACTTCCTGGCTCTGGAGGGGAAGATGGTGCTCTGCCGGTCTCCTGGAGAAGCTTGTCATGTTGGCTTTCCTGATGGAACTCAGCTTTCCTCATCCTTGGGGGAGCTTGGAACCTCACTGCTGCTGAGGATGGCTGTGATACCTTTTGGGGGAGTCCTGGTTCTTACTTTGAGCATCTTTTCATGGCGCCAGTGAAGATCCTTCATCCTGCTGGCACAGACTTTCTAGCTTTCACCAATGACCTTTGGGCCTTCTCAGTGCAGAACTGTGAAATAGGCCTGCATGAGACATTGTCATGGGCTCTCAGTCTTCAGCTGAATTCATGCAGGACATTGCCGTGGGATCCAGACCCTAAGCTGGATTCTTTGGTCTTTAGTGTGTGGACAGACTTCTTGTACTCTGTTTGTATATGATTCTTTGGGTGACTATTATAAATAATCTTATAAAATATGTGTCCTGTATTATATTGTTCCCCTTGCAAAACCCCAAACTGTAGTAATATGCTTTGAAATCATCAGGAAGTATGAGGTATCCACAATCATTCTATGTCTACTATTTGTATCCTTTGAGAATCCATATGATTTCTAGAAGGTTTTCTATTTATGCAGGAAAAAAGAAAAACCCTTTGGGGTCAGGCAAGGTAATCTCAGCACTCAGGAAGCTGAGGCAGGAAGGACTGCTGCAGGTTTGAGACCAGCCTGAACTACACAGTGTGACTCTACCTCAAAAAAAAAGACAGATTTTGATAGAGATTACACTGGATCTATAGCAACATTAAGTCTTCCAATTCAGGATCTTTTCACTTGTTTGTATTTTCTTTGATTTCTCTTAGCAAGAAACACTGCTTATTTTTTTGTAAAAACAACTTTGGAAGTAAATTCACTTAAGAAACCATGCTGTCATAAGAAGGTACACGTTGAAAACAGCTGTCAGGAAAATTATAATGCACTTCACAAGAATGGGGCTTGCTAGTAAACAATGTGCATCTGTACTTTTACTGGCTACCAACTGTAGTTAAGTCTTTATCATACAGCTTATCATTTCTGTGTTCGCAGTTTTCGATCTGCTATAAATTATGTGCTGCTCCATCTGACTACAGCAGTTAAGCAGTATTATTAACTACCTGTGTATCTGCTTGGCCACGCACTAACAATCTGGGAAACAGAGCTTTCCAGAAAATGCACGCACCT
This sequence comes from Chinchilla lanigera, assembly GCF_000276665.1. NCBI lineage: Eukaryota > Metazoa > Chordata > Mammalia > Rodentia > Chinchillidae > Chinchilla > Chinchilla lanigera. Next base: position 15,494,898 of record NW_004955411.1, read on the forward strand.
GCCGCTACTAACTTACACGCATCTCTGTGTTCAAGAACAGTGCGTCTTTCTTCACTGACCATACCAGTTCCATTCCCAAGACGGACACACTGTGAAGTGCTCACTGGGTGAGGTGGTAAAACACATTTAACTGATAAAAATGATACTTCCCACATGTGCACAAACTAAGACTGTTTTCATTAATGGTCAGTGCAAGAGAATGAATGGCACACAGGGGAGGAATTTAACCTTAGTTACCATATTTTAATGTTAGTATGACGATACTCATCCTCAGCCAATTATACACTATTATTTACTAAAATCAGAGCCCATTAGGCCTTCTATAACCAACTCTTCTAGCCTAGCTTGGGTGAATGAAAACTTGAAAGTAAAAACAGTAAAATATTTATAAATCAGAATTTCTTATCTGTACACACAATTATGTTAGATTAACGAAGCTGTATCTTTTTTTTAAAAGGGTAAAGAGCAGAGTACTTTATGCTGAGTTTTTTTCTAATGCATCCATCTTATTGAGATGGCTATAATGCTTTTATCCTGTATGAATCTACTAATAATACAAGGTTAAGAGATTGCTGGATGAAACTGGACCTAGCACTTCTGAAGATTTTAAACTGGCAAAAAAAATTTTTATAATCTAAATGAAGTACAATATTAATTTACAAAAGCACACAGTGTCAGCTGAACTGATCTGCACAAGGTAGGCAAAGACTTGTTCTCAGTTTCTCAGGGCAGGACAGGAGCCTTTACAGTTACTGCCCCTGCTTTATGAGAGTTAAATTTTGTTATGAAGAGCTTATCTTTATTTTGGGAATGGTACCACTGGAGATTGAAAGCAGGATGATCACACTGAACTATACCCCCAGAGGTTCTTTTTTTTTTTTT
>NW_004955411.1:15495924-15510391 GCF_000276665.1 Chinchilla lanigera
TTTTTTTTTTTTTTTTTTTTTACAGAAGAGAACATACAAAGGCTTGGGAGAGGATGGTTTCTCTGAAATAATCTGCTCTGAAGGTACTTTCAAATAACAAATATCCTTACACTAGAAAGCCACCAAGGGGATCCTTTTTTTATTTGTAATTATGAATAATTTTTAGATTGACAGGAAAAGTTGCAAAGATAATACAGTTTCTATATTTCCTTTTACTCAGCTTCCTCTAATGTTTATATTTTACATATCATATTTATCAACTCTTAAATAATTAACATTGGTACAACACAAGTAAAACCAAATATAAAGTTTTGTGGGTTTTTTTCCCCCAGATTCATCAGTATTTCCACTAATGTTTATCTATTCTAAGACTCGATCCAGGAATCTGCACTGCATTTAACTGCCATGTTTCCTCTGTCTTTCCCAATCTGAAGTTTCTCAGAGTTCCCTGGATCCATCTGAGGAGTTCTGGTTAGATATCTGCCATACGTTCCTCGGCTGGGGATTTCTAGACATTTGCTCCTGATGAGACTGAGCAAGGCCACGGGCTGGAGGGAAGCACTCTTCTCCCGGGGCTGTGTCTGGAGTGTTGGATTACGGTAACTCTGTTGCTTGTCACAGGGGTGTGGTCTTTGCGAGTTTTCCCTACTAGAAAATCACTTGTTTTTCCCTTCCATACTCTCTTCTGTCTCTCAAGGTTTCAATCATTAATCTTAGTGTTTATTCATGAATCTTGTCTGTAGCAACTATTAATACAGTGTTTCAACAGAATTTTCTATTTTTTTCATTCCTTATACGCTACTGTTCATTCATATCAAACAAACTCATGGACTACTTATCTTGTTCTTTGGTCTACAATAAAACACTATATTCATTTATTTTGTTGCTCAGATTGTTCCAATCTTGGCTCCTGGAAACTCTCAGGGTGACAGTCTTTTTAATTTGCGTGCACTTTTTTCCATGTTACTTCTAAGGGATTTTTAAAGAACAAAATTCCTCCTCATCAGTCCAGGCTATGTTAATTATTGCCACCACTTGTTTTGGTCAAAATTTAAACTTACTATTGAGAGGATGGGAGGGAGGAAAGAAGGAAGAAGGAAGCAAGAGGGAGCGTGGCGGGATGAGCTTATAAACACAAGTTTGTTCTCACAAGTTTCCAGCTACCTTCTGTGAATTGCTGTCTGGAGTCAAACTAAGTTGGCTGTTTTTTTTTCTTTTCTGAAGTTATAATTCTACTTTAGACAACTCAAATTCTATCTCTATAGTGCAACAGCAAGTGGACTTTAGAAGTGTATCTTGTGTAAATGAACTAAAAAAAACTTTTCATGCAAGTAATTTCACTTCTTAGTACTTATGAAGGCAAAGGAATTAAAACAACAAATTAGAAATGCAAAGGAATGATAGACAAAATGTTTTCTTTATGTTTTCTCAACAAAATGAACATGTGAAGCCTGAGTTACTAGATAAAAAATCTTTTAGAACTACTAGATTACAGTAGGGTCATGATATGATTACTTTTTAAAAATGCATCTATTTACTGAAGGAAAGGAAGTAAAACACTTCATAACTTACCTTTTTAAAAAAATGTACTAGACCTACCACTTTAAAAAATCTCCACCACTAATAGCCATTGTTTATGCCTCTACAAGGAAAAACTACATCTAAGTGACAGGTTGCACATTTGCTGGAGGAGAAACCCACCTGCAGGAAGTCTCTCCTTCATGAATGGTGAGGTTTTTAGGCTCTTCAATCCACATTAAACTAATGCAAGTAGCCAATTAAAAAGGAAGCTGGCCTAACTGCACTTTATTTACGCTGAAGTTATTACAGATAAGTCGCAACTCTAGAGTAGTGTTAAATCCACTTGAAAGTACCAGTTACTATCTTCTGATAAAATCAGCTGGTCATAGTTATTCTTCAAAATATGATGTCTTCATATAAAATAACTGGGCAGATCGGCGATAATATGTGTGGCTACTGGTGGGTGGTGGAATTAGGAATGACTTCCTCCTTCTCTGTGTTTTGCTGTATTTTCTGAAGTTTCTACATTGCACATTTGGCTTGTACAACTTTTCATAATAAAAAGTCCTAAAATAAGCTATGTTTCATAAAGATAATAAAAAACAGACTGGTTTTTAATGCACAAGTACAAAAAAATAAGAAGAAATAAACATTTAAATGTGAGACAAAAAAAAATATCTTGGAATAATAAGGCTTTAAACCCACAGTTCCCAAACTGCAGTGAGGCACCCTGGGGAGCTGCAGCAAGCTCACAAAGACACCGCATTTTAATTTTTTAAGGGAACACAGTGACACGTAATGGATATGATGCAATCACACAAGTTACTAGTCTCTCAGACTAGTTCCAATATCACATTCGTTTAGGTAACATTATACCTTTGCAAACTAAGTTCCAGGCAGTGTTTCTGATTAAAAAACAAGTATTGCATGAAAAACCAACGTGGACCAGGCCATGAAGTTGTTGGTATCCACTATGATTCCCAGATTTGACAAGTTACACAGTAAGTTAAACATGCTAAGATGTCAGGACATAAACAGTTATCTGACTCTTATCTACTTGGTAAATGGAACTGCTCTGCATATCTTTTAGATGAGAGGTGCTGCCTTTGAGGCAATATGAACAGAAAAAGTATGATAACCTCTGTCTTAAATTCTTTTCATTCCTCCATTCCCAAATCCCAGTTCCTAAACCTACACATGGATTCATGTCCAGGACTTAATGGAAACCAACCAAAATAGTAAAAAAAAAAAAAAAAGTTGCTTACAGAGATGAAACCAGATAGAGTACAGAATAAGAATTTATCCACTTTGATCTATAGCACTGTTTTAGTTATTTTTCTCACTGCTGAGACAAAATACTGGACACCCAAAGCAAAGGAGGCTTTTTGGTACCAGGAATCGAACTCAGGACCTCACGCTTGCCAGTGTAGGTGCTGTGCCACTGAGCTAAACCCCCAGCCCCCAAAGTAAAAGAGGAAAGGTTTATTTTTGCTCACAGTTTGTAGAGATTTAGTCCATAAATGGCTGGCTCCAAGGCAGGGTGGCATGGCTGAGGGACATCACAGAAGAGAAATAGTTCTTGGCAGGCAGAAGGCAGTACAGCACTAAAGAAGCAGCAGCAGGCCTGCCTTCTTTCTGTTCCTTTATATTCATCCAGGTTACCCACCCTTTGAGCGGTGGGCTTTACCATTTTCCGCACCCAGAAATATGCCAAACCATCAGTAGACTAATTTAATAACCACATACCCTTAATCCCAGCATCAGACCCTTAATCCCAGTATCACACACCCTAGATCCAGCCACCTCTGAGAAGTCCCACCTCTGACTACCTGAGGCTTTGGGAGGACATCTAGACATAACCCAAATAAGCTAATATATAAACACCTCAATGATCTTCCATTAACCCAGTACCTGGCATAGAGTAGACAGATGCTCAGGGATGATACTAAATTTTCAAGGCAATCAAGAGCCTCAGCTTATCAACCAATTAGTAAACTGACCCCTAGTAAGCCAGAACTATCTCTGAATCTTTTTCTACCTCTTTTTCTCCTTCCTATCTTCTTTCCTACAAAACAAAGCAAAAGAAAATGTTCTAAGGCTTAAACAGCCTTTATTTGCCACATGAATGAACATGACACCTTTGTATTCTCTACTACTTGGTGCCTAAGGTGGAGGTGGTAGCACTACATGTCTTTGCTACTGTGGTATGTAAAGGCAGCACTTCCCCCTTTGATAGTGAAGAACAGTAGAGGAAATGGAAAAATAAAAGAAGGTGCACACGCATACCCCTCTTTTTTAAGGGGCAGGTAATAACCATTTTTTCCACTGTATGATTCATGTTAATATGAATAAATTTAACTTATTCACTGGACACTTAGTACGCCATACGTTACAGATTTGTGATATATCTCCACCTCTACCTCTACCTATATATAGTCTCATTTAATTTGAACCATAATCTTACGATGTGGGAATTTTATTAGTGCCCTTTTTCAGACATGGAGACTAGAGAAAGCTTAGTTAAAATACTTCACACAAAGTCAAACATCTGGAAAGTGGAACAGCAAACTCTCGAATACAATCTGTCTCCTTGTCCAGGGCTATGCTGTCACATCACATTCCAACAGCTATTACAGGATCTGGCACTCTGTGGAAATTAAACGTAGAATGAAACAAAAAGGTGGTTTTCCTGTTCAGATGTTTTCTGAGATGGGGTACAGAAACCTCTGCACACTTAGGCATAAAAGGCCAGCTATACAGACCTTTGACAAGGACAATGGACCTTACTCAGCCAACACACTGGGCAGCAGGCAGTATGTATCTAGGCTTCTGGTAACCTAATCCTAACCTGTCTCAAGATGGCTCCAAAAACGGTGCAGACATCAAAGCAATGCTCCAAAGCATAAAATTATAAAACCTTTTGAAACAAGTTTTCCTCATCTAAGTTTTAAACAGCTTCTTCCAGCACAGTAATTAAAACAGAAGTAAATGTTTCAGTTATACACCAAGTTCATAAAATACACTCAATTACTAAATAGCTATACGGGCATCTGAGTGTTAGCCGATACACAGAATTAAACCAAAACATGGCATGTTGGATGTAACATTTAACAGTCAAGCACTTGCCTACTTCATATTTACTATGATGGGCATCATCGTTTAGTCTACGCCAATGTGGCTTCTACTTTTTCTATGAAACTTTTGCTGAGTTCGGCAATGACCTCTATACTGGCAAGCCCAACGGACTTAGCTGACCCCTCAGCTTCGTCTTGAACCACTGGGCACTGCCCCTCGCAGTATGGCTGCTTTCTACGCTTCCAGGTCATACAATCTGGCTTCCTTTCTTATCCTTTGCTGTTCTTCTCAGGCTTTGCTCACTTCCCTTCTGGAGCCAGCAAGTCCCTACAGACTTACACTGGGATTTTTTTTTCTTTCTCTAGTGTCTCATTTAGCTCTGCCACAGCTTTAAATACTGTCTGTATTTTCTCTCCTGCCATGTTTTCTTGGTTCTAGTCACCTTTCTTCTCATCCAACAAATATTCCTGAGCAACGACTTGGTAGGCACAGGATATGGAACAGCGACACAACAGTGAATAAGGTAAACAATCCTTGCTCTCTGAAATGTAGCCTCATGTAGAAGACGGACAAACAAGCAAATGATTATAAATCACGATACAGTCTATAGCGTAAGCAGAAGTGTAATACAGACTAATGTAGAGATTCCCAGTTTCAGATGGGATAGTCTAGCAATGATGGCAAATCCTTTCGAGTTTTCAATGATACAAGCAGCCCGCTGTGGCATGCATGTCATAGGTTCGTCACCACTGGTCTAGGGGATGATATTTAAACTAAGACACACAATGATAAGAAGCCAGCCCATTCAAAGGAAGAAAGAAAGGATGGAGTGAGAGAAAGTAAGTGGGAGTGGGTGAGGGGCATGGGAATAGGAACACATACTTTAGGCAGTGATTAACAATGGGTTCAAAGGTTAAAAAAAGTCTTATGATCTTGGCATGTTGAAGGTGAAAAGGGAAGTCAACTGAAAACAGAGAATGTCTCTACAAAACTTCAAAAGAGATCCCACATAGATGTGAGTCATTCTGTAATTTTTTTTTGGAGACAGTGTCTTGCTATGCAGTGCAGGCTGACCTTGAATTTGAACTTGTAGTGATTCTCCTGTCTCAAGCCTTCCAAATGCTGGGATTATAGGTGTGTACCACCATGCCTGGTTTAGCTCTGATTCATTCTTTTTTTATTTTAAAGAGAACAATAATAATAATAATAGTAATAAAGAACAATAGCAAAATATCAACAACACAGACAAAAACAAAACAAAGCAAAAACAGTAAAAATGATACAGGGTTTCAGAACAAAATGAGAGGAATTAACAGTGGTTGTTATATTACATATTGTTATCTTCCATTCTCCCTTTTATAACCTGAAGAGGTATATATATACACACATATACTCTGTATCTAGCTATCTCAGGTGCCTATCTGATACTTTTTTCTCCTGGTACTGGTGATCATACCCAGGACCTTAAACACGCTGAGCCAAAACTCTATCACAGAGCGACACCTTCAGCTCCTAATTGACATCTTTACTGGCTTCTCAAACCCAACAAACTCAGCCTTCATCTTCTTCCAAATCTGTTCTTTCTCGTCTTGTCTTAGTTACTCTGCTCATTGTTGATACAAAATACCCAACACCCAAAGTTAAAGGGAGAAAGGTTTAATCAGCTCAGTTTGTGGAGGTTTCAGTCCCTAGTTTGCTGGCTTCAACACAGGGTGGCTTATCGCAGAAAACAGTCCATGGTACCCACAAGGCAGCAAAAGCAACAAGGAAGAAGGGAGAAGCCTCCTTCTGTCCTCGATACTGTATGCAGCTCAGCTGCCCTAGGGCAGATGCAGCCCTCACACCCTTAATCCCAGCTGGAACTACACCAAACCAATCAGTGCGTGATTACTAATTACTCAGCCTCGGTCCCAGCACCACACATTCTAGATTCAACCACCTCTGAAAAGCCTACCTATGACTGCATGAGGACATGAGGCTTTAGGGGGACAGCTAGACAAGCTGTAACATGTCTTCCCTGTTACAAAGAAAGGCAGCTTCATTCACCCAGTTTTTCGTTACACAAACCCACTTGTCCTCCTGATCCATTCCTCTTCTTTCCCCACATATTCAATTCATTACCATGGCCTACTAATTCTACCTCTAAAATAAATTTTGACTATGTTTATTTGTTCCTCCTTTTTTTGCTCAAATTCATAATCTGAGCCATTGTATCTCTTAGATGCCTGGAATACTTCCAAACTAGTTTCCCCTACATTTCCTTATCCTATCAATTTTTTACACTGTGGCCAGATTCACTTCCAACAAATGTAAATCTAATCAAGTAATTTCCTTGCTTAAATGAAAAACAAATAAAAGACCTATGTCTTGGAAAGGGAGAAATAAGACTATCTCTATTCACAGATAATATTACTTACATAGAAGGAATCTGTAAAGAGGCCATCAGAATGCGTAAGTTTAATAAGGCTGCAGAATACAAGGATAAAAATACATCTATAAATACAGATCATATGAGTAGTAAAACCAAATGTACTTCTATACTAACAACAAACAGGCAGAAATTTTAAAGACAAAAATATCACTGATAATAACAACTAAAAAACATAATGTGTATAGGTATAAATCTAAAAATGTCACATCTATATGCTGACAACCTCAATGAAAGAAATCAGAGAACCCAGATAAATGGAGAGATACACTATACTCGTGGATAAGAAATTCAATACTGTTAATATATCAAGTCTCCAGAGTGATCTACAGATTCAACATAATCACAAACAAATATTCAAAAAGAATTTTAATATATATTGACAATCTGATTCTCCTGAAAAGGTAAAGAAATGAGAATAATCAAAACAATTTTGAAAAGCAACAAAGTTGGAGAGGTGATACTGACTGCAAGACTTAACATAAAACTACAGTATAAGAATGTGGTAAGAGATGTGGATCAGTGAAACAGAAGAGAGAGCTTAGAAACAGCTCCATAATTAGAAAATCAACATATTTGGCACAGGTGCAAAGGCAATGCAACAAATGCAGAGTAGTCTTTTCAGCAATGTTGGAACAGCTGGACATCCATATAGAAAATACATAACTCAACCTGTATCACAAAAATTAACTGAAAATGAAAAGCACATACAAAACAGAAAACCGTAAAACTTCTTAAAAAAATAGAAGAATCTTTGTGACCTAGGGTTAGATAACATCAAAACCTCAATCTATAAAAGAAAAATATCGGTATTTTTTCTGAAATAGTTAAAGACATCACACCACAGTGATACATGCACACCCATGTTTACAGCAGCACAATTCATAATAGCTAAATCTTGGAAGCAGCCTATGGGTCCACCAACAACTAAATGGATGTTTATACACAATGGAGTACTATCCTGCCATACGGAACGACAAATTTGAATGCTTTCTAAGAAAAAGAATGCAACTTGAAACCACAATGTTAAGTGAAATAAATCCAATTCACAAGATTAAATATCTCACAGTTTCTCTTACATGGAAAACCCAAAGTGTAAATAAATTAAAGAGCAAAATCAAAAACAGATAATAGGAAACTGAGGTAGATCTTCTAGAAAGGGGACCAAGAGATGGTGGGAGGATGGAGGGGACAGAGGGGAAGAGCATGTAAAAAGAATCAAGATGTGTTAGTACATGTACCAACTCCTCACAGTGAATGTAATCATTACGTACTGAAAACAAGTACTGATAAAAATCACTAAGTAATCTGATACACTGCATCAGAATTGAAAACACAGGTTCTCTTAAGATAGTTTACAGAATGAAAAGGTAAGACAAACTGGGATTAAATATCTGCAAATCACTTACCTCCCAAATGACTTATATCTAGAATACAGAAATATTAAAACTCAGTGAAAACAGACAACTTAATTTTAAAATGGACCTGGCATAGTGGCACACACCTATAGTCTCAGATAGTTGGTAGGCTGAGGAAGGATGATTACCTGAACCCAAGAGTTGGAGACTACCCTGGGCAACACAGTCACCCCCACAGTGTTAGGGGTGAGGGTGGGCAGAAAATCTGAGCAGACACTTCACCAAAGATACATGGATAGTAAATAAACCCATGGAAATATGATCATGATCACCAGTCATTAGGGAAATGCAAATATTCTTTTACTATTTTATAAAATTTTATTTTTTCATTAAAAAATTCATGAGACACTGATGATATTAAGTACTAATAATATGCAAAGCAACTGATCTCTCATATATTGCTGGGAGTGTAAAATGGTATAACCACTTTGGAAAACAGTTTGCTAGTTTCTTTATAAATTTAAGCGTATACTTAAATAAGAACCATTAATTTCACTTTTAGGTGCTATCGAAGAGAAATTAAAATCTAAGTTCACATAAAATCTGAATTATAAATGTTTATATTAGTTTTACTTATTATCATTTAAAAGTGAAAACAATCTAAATGTCTTTCAACTGGTGAACAGATAAATTACAGCTTAGCCATATGTCTCTGTTACTGTTCTCTCATTGCCGGGACAAAATACCTGACATCCAAAATTAAAGAAGGAAAAGCTTATTTAGCTCACAGTTTGTGGACATTTCAGTCCATACTCGGCTGGCTCCAAGGCAGGGTGGCACGTGGCAGAGGACAACCGTTCATGGCAGCAGAAGACGGCAAAAGCAACAAGAGCAAAAGGGAGGAAAGCAAGCAAGCCTCTTTCCCTCCCTTATACTGTATGCAGGCTACCAACCCTGCTACACCCAGTGCAGGTGCAGCACTCAGACCCATAATCCCACTGGACCATGAGTCAATCAAAAACTCTAGAAGCCCACCCCATGACTGCCTGAGGCTTTGGGGGGACATCCAGACACAAACCATAACACCATACAATGAAATATTTCCCAGAGATAAGAACTACTGATAAACTTACAAATAAACAGAACATGTACTCTGCTAATTTAAGGTAGCTGGACTGTAAAAATTATACATGATTTTATTTATAAAACATCCAGAAAAGGCAAAATTACAGAAAGAGAAGAGATTAGTGGCTGCAGTGTTTGGAAGTGGCATGTGGGATTTTTGGGGGGGGTGACTGAAGTTTTTTGTATGTTTATTCCAGTGGTGGCTATGTATCTGTGTGTTTGTCTAAACTCACCTACCTGTACACCAAAAGAATGAGTAACACAGCCCCTACTTATATTTGTAGTTCTTATAAATTCCTAGTGCACCCTATACCTTTCCTTTACATTACCTATAAGTTATTTGTTGAGTCTGATTATGTCAACCAGAATGAATAATAATTACCAAACACTTAGTTGATATTATTGCTCTAAATGCTTTACACAAATTAATTTTTAAATCCTCACCCTAGAAAGTAGGTATTAACAGCATTCCCATTTTATAGGTAAAGAAAGAGGCACAGAGGAGTTAAGTAACTCAATCAGGGTTCAACAGTTAGTGGCGCAGAAACACCAACTTGCTGCTAGTTTCTCTAATACCGTTTCTAATTTATTCTGTATAAAAATTCAATGAGTTTTTAGATGTAGAAACTGAAACCAGAGTTTAGGTAACCTGCATAAAGACAGTTATTTCATTATAAAAATTCAAATTATAGGGGTCTTCATCAATCAAAAACCTGCACCTTCTTTTCCCCTAGAGATCTAGGTTCTAGGTTAAAAAAGTATTACAGGAGGCAAAAGTAGACTACACTTCAGAACAATTTTACTTTCTTACTAATAAACAGTAATTTAAGTAATTATTTCCAATTACTTCTCATGTGGGAGTCTATATGCCTGAGACAAAATGATACATGATTAAGGGCACAGAGCCTGCCACACTGACTTGACCCAAGCACAGTATCTACTGCTTCTTTTCCTCCACTCGCCAAATGCATATCACTCTGACAAGTATCATCTCTGCTATTTGCTATTCTAGATGTAATGCAAACCACAAATCACAGCAAATTGCAGAATTTCTCAATCACTAAGGATTTACAATAGGTTAATTTAAAAATGGGATGCATTTCACAGCTGCAAAGCTTTTCTTTGGACCAAATGAGAACAAATGAGAAGCCATTATTGGACTGAATGACCTTCCCATGGGGATGAAGGGCAAAAAGAGAAGTTCACGTGGAGGAAGCAGGTACCCCTGCCAGGTGAGGAGAGGTAATGGTAACAGTGGCAAACTCAACAGCACAATATACTGGCTCACTGTCTGTTTAGTACCAACCATGATAAGAATTAAACACAGTTCAATTCATTGCCTGCTTGAGATAATAAAACTAATGCACAACCAAGGAAAGTTTCACAGTCTTCCATTAACACAAGGATAAAATATGACACTTTTTTCTTTATAAATAGTTAAATGATATGCTTATCTAATCTTGCTCATTTTTAAGATGTCTGCTGTGCAACCAATACAAATAATTCTCAAAGTATACTTATATGAATTTGATAGTCTACCCATATCTGACAGTAACGAATGCCTAATTAAATTAGATTTTAATGAACATTAGATACCCATGTTTAACAAAATTTCTAACAACACACTGGACTTAGGAAATTCATTAAGACGGCAATATATAGTTCCTAGGAGCCCTTCATTTACTTGTAAGTATCTGCTACCAATTTGGGTCCACTATAGTTCATTTTTAAAATGTACTCAGTACATCTAACATTATCTCTTCCTGCATCCATTAACTCAACTATTCCACTATGCTTTTTGGAGAAGACAGAGACTTGAAGAGAACTGTCCTACAGACAGATCTATGGGAGTCTGGGGCAGTAAACAAAATGCTTCAGTGATAAACAAAGACTCCTTCCTATTCAGTCTGGACTTAGAAACCAACACTAATGCTGAGGTTCTTTTCTTTCAATCTTTTGGACTAAGCTTGCCTTTAAAATGAATCAATTTGCTTTAGCAGCACTAACAGGTACCAAAGCCCAAAATACTCATCCAACTTTTACATGAACTCCTTAGTTTAGTAAAAATGTTCTCGTGGCAATCAGGATTCATCTGAGAGGTGCAAAGAAGCCTGAACCTAAAGTCAATGTGGACTCCCTCTGAGACCTGACCACAGAAGCCGTAGCCTGCCTTTCATACGTCCAAGCAGTCAGTTAGAGCTCACCTTCACCCTTTGCTATGAACATGTCATATTTCTTCTTCAAGACAGAAACCTTAGCATTATTGACAAAGTACTACACAAACACAAAGAGAGCAGTGCTCAAACTCACACGGCTCCTTTCTGTTTCTCTATGTGCTCAAGGAAAGACAGTTATGATGGACTGATATAAATAAGTCTACCTCATCAGCTCTAGATACTGGGGATATAAAAAAGGATGGTGAAAGTCTGAAAATGATTAAAATAAGTTATCTACACCAACTGTCACACTTGTATCTTTCTAAAATAATTTTTTTCAAAACATACTTTAAAACCTCTCTGAATATTAAATATTTTGGAGTTCAAACTCCAATCAGAAAACTTCACACCATCAAATCACTTTCATTCTGCAATATTCAAATAAAGCGTCCTTCCTTCTCCAACTACCTCTCTTCATTACTGTGCATGTGACCATTCATTTATTAAGCTAGTATAAAACCAAGGATAATAGCAAGTTCACTATTTTGGTGACTTGTATTCAAAACTGATTTGAAGTTATTAGCCAAGATATTTCTTTTCATTGGATATATTTCTTTTTAATTATGGACTAAGATTTCTCCCTTCATGAGAACATATTTATTAAATATCTGTGATATAGGAAGATACTTATACGTAATATTATCCTTTCCATAATAATAAAATTAAGCATCAGAGTACTGAAATAATTCTTTCAAGTTTGTATTTAGATTGAGGGCTCTACATTATACTACCTCTTGGTAATAACTAGGAAATTCAACATATTGGAGAATATTGGAGAAAATTTTATTGCTTGCTCCTGCTCAAGAAATTATATGAGCTGAGGGTATGGTTCAGTAGTACAGCACTGCTTAGCATGTACCATAAACACCAACAACAGAAACCAAATAAGCAAGAAAGTGCTCGCTGTGCATTGTGGTGCATGCCTGTAATCCCAGCACTCAGGAAGGCTGAGGCAGGGGGATTGCAAGTTGCCCTGCCTGTCTCCAAATTTTAAAAAAGCACGTGGGGGGGGGCGGAGCCCACTGAATGCAGCTCAATATGAAGGCCCCCATCCCCTAAACCTCAATAAAATTATTAAAGAGCTAAACCAAAGAGTTAATGGATTTGAACCAGTATCCTTTCCAGTGACCATAAAAAGCATGTGGCAAGTCATGATGAATTCAATGAAACATAATATTCTAAAACAGAAACAATAAAAACATGAGCTTCCCATGAGAAAAAACAACCAACCATGAGCTTCAGCTGCCATGTCCTGACCAATACTAGACAGAGGAGGTCCAGAAAGAAGACTGGATATGTGAAGCAGGAAAACCTCAGATATGAACAGGAAAAAAGGAAAGGAGACAGAATGTCCTAGCCCAGGTTTACGAAATAAACAGAACATGTTCCTTTAGTTGAGTAACAGAGATTTCAATGGTGATTAATGTTACTTACATTTTTAGCAGGCCCCAGTGATTAGGTGTTCTTGTTCTGGCAACTGATTTATCTGCTTTTATTTTCAAACTTGGGGGGCATAAAGAAGAATTAATATGTGCATACACCAACTCTCCATGATGAATGTAGTCATTATTTACTGCAAACATGTACTAATAAAAATTTCTAAAGGCGAGAGGTCTTTGAATAGAATTCTGGACGTAAGCAAAATTTATGCCATTATCTAAAGATTTCTACATTTAGAAAAAACTGATTGTCTATTCCCTTAGATGTTTGTTCTAGTCTGCCCCAGGGAAGACAACAGGAATATCTCTCAGTGGGAATAAAGAACAATAACCAAAATTACATAAGCAAAGAAAATTCCATTTTTGGACATTCGCAATTCAACTGTTCATGTGTCTATCTGTGTGTGTGTGTCAGAGAGAAAGAGAAAGAGAAAGAGAGAGAGAGAGAGAGAGAGAGAGAGAGGTAGAGGACGAGGACAGACACAGACAAACAGACAAAGGGAAGGAGACTTAATATGGAGTAGCGCCAAGATTACAGGCCTGCACCAGACAGTATTCTAAATAAAATAGCAGGGGTTATCTTATTATTTGCTGGGAAATTATTTACTGGATACATGAAATTGAGCCTAAGGGTGATTAAGGTAGGTGGCTGTCTACTTTTACTCTAGAAAGTATCTAGCATAATATTGGTGCTTATTAAAAATAATATATCAAGCCAGGCACAGTGACACATACCTGTAACCTCAGAACTCTGGGAGGTGGAGGTGGAGGCGGAGGCAGGAGGATCACAAGTTCAAGCCCAGCCTGGCCAACTTAGCAAGATCTTGTGTCTCCTCTAATTCTGCCAATGTTGACTGAGTCTCTTTCAACTTTTAGGCAAGTACCTGTAGCACCGAGCTCTTATGGCTTCTACTGTAGTGGGCTATTGTGCCAGTAGCACACTTGCTATGGGAGGGTCTGCTGCAGTCCAGTGACAACATAGGCAGGCTGTTTGGGATGTTGGAAGGAGCAGTAATTAAAAAATCAGAGAACAAACTTCCTGCCTCATAGGCCCCCGGAGGGAGGGCCCCCAGCGCACGGGGAGCCACAGGTGGGGAGTGCCGGTCTTCCGACCAGCAGCTCACTCCCTGCCTCATAGGCCCCCAGAGGGAGGGCACCGGTGCAAGGGGAGCCATGGGCAGGGAGCGCCTGTCTTCCGGCTGGCTTACTTCCTGCCTTGTAGGCCCCCGGCGCATGGGGAGCCACGGGCAGGGAGTGCCTGTCTTCCGGTTGGCTAGCTCCCTGCCTCGTAGGCCCCTGAAGGGA
>NW_004955411.1:15511494-15522600 GCF_000276665.1 Chinchilla lanigera
TTACTCTTTAAAATAAAACAATAAAAAATAAAAAAAAATATATCTCCTAACAAACAACAAATCAGAAAAAAACACAGAGGATTAGAACATAAGGTGAGCATACATCATTTCTTTGGTTTGCCCTGCTGCCACAGAAGGAACAGTGATACCGTGCCTGGCAGTTATAAACTATCACCTCTTTAAGCTGTCTCGCCAAAGCAATTCAGATGTTACCTCAGTCACTGCCATTTTTGCTTCTGGACTACTTAAGGAAAAATAGTCCTTCAAATCTTAGCACCTGGTTGGTGTTAAATTTAAACACAGTCGTGATTTCCTTACTCTGGTGAAAAATGAATGTTCTAATCTGTTTCTGTCCTTATAAAAGGTGGTGCTGGCAGTGGGGGAGACTCCTGTTTAAACCATCCTACAGCCTGAAGTTTCGCTAACAGATGTATTTTCTGTGATCCCACTTCAGAGCCTACTGAGGGTAGAGTAAACAGTTGATTTTAACACCAATTAATCATGAAAAATGAAATGTGAGTTACACAGTCTAGCAATGGTTTGGCAAGTCAGGGGAAGCGGCAGAGTGAAGTGAATCTCAATTTCTCTCTTCGGACATGATAAAAGAAAAGTGACTCTTAGTTATATTTCCTTTTACTGGTTTTGCTTTTTAGCAACTTGTTTTTTGCTTAAATAACTTTTTAGACATCAAAATCCAACAGTGAGAACAATTATGTTAATAATGCCAGGAAATTTGTTTGCTTTGTTAAATTGAGCTTCAAAAGCACTTCAATTGAACATACATTTGTGATTGCAAGTAATGCCTATTCTTATATCCATTTAAAATGTTTACTTTATTACAGCTTATTATAAATGTGAAGTCTGAAATGCAGCACCATGACTGCTCAATTTCCAAGCCACAATTTTATGATAATCATATGAAATGTATTCATGTGTCAACAGAACTGCTTAACAATGCCCCAAATGGGGCTGCTAACAGCTCTATCCTCCCAATGGCCACATAGTTCTGTGCTTCTTAGGAAGCACAGCTGTAAGTGGAGAGCTCTTTGAGCATTTTAACTCCGTTTGTAACATGTACTATTTTGCTATAGTAAGCTTAGTTTAACTGCTACTATCTCAGAACACAGGTGAGCTCTCACAAAAAATGGACCCTAAGTACCCAGACAAATGAACAAGTTAAAAGAATTGTGATTATATATATATGGCTGGATTATGTTTTTAGGTAGCCTTCAAGTACCAGAGGGGTTGAAAGTACAGAATCCCTCAGTATTTGATATTCCCTACTGCAAAAAGTAGTTAAGAAGAAGATACCTTCTGTCACCCTGGCACCTCACAAAGGAGCAAATGAACATGCATAATATATGCAGATTCAATGACTGGAAATGAGCAACAGGGAGAGACATGTCCCTTCTCCCCAGTATTCTCTGCAGCACTCAAGCCCAACTCACTTTTTTTGTCGTGTGTGTGTGTGTGTGTGTGTGTGTGTGTGTGTGTGTGTGTCTACAACTTCAGGCTTAAAAAATAAAACTTGTAGAACCACTTCTCTGAATTGCTAACAGAGTTCTGTGCAAACATTCATCAACTTTAACACAATTCATTTTTAAGTATCTAACTGTTTTTGAAGTTCAGAATCTTAGCTGGGAGGGATGATAAAAGCTGGCCTTGATCAACTGTCTTTTTAGATGGAAAACACTGAAATCCACAAGCTTGTCAAATAACTTGTCCAAAGCATAAAGCTCTGTGGGTACAGAACTAGAACCAGGGTCCTGACTCTTGGCATCTCCGTCCAGCACATCGACTCTGGACAATCAAAAGTGAAAACTTTTCCCAGGAAACTTTTACTTGCAGTCACGCAAATTCCATCAACTTGATCCAATTTATTTAATGCAAAAAAAAAAAAAAAAACAGTATATATCCCAACTCACTAGAGACACACACTTCATAAAACAATTTGTTTCCTTACTTTGTGTAACTCACTGTGCAATTTTCTATTCTACTTCATTAAAACCAAAACAACTAAACTGGATGAGATCTACTAAAATGATTTTAAGACCAATTACCAAAAGTTGGGAAAAACCTTGCAGAGGTTTATTAAAAAGAATAATACCTTGATCTCCAGCAAACAAAAAGAAAGAAGGGGAAGCAATTTAGCTCTTTATAGTCTTAGGACAACTCTCAGGCCACTCTGAGTCTTCTTGTTCAGGATGCCAATGTGGCGTCCACCTCATGGGTCCTGCCCCCTTTCCCACATGCTGTCTCCTTCTCCACAGGAAATGCACTGCGAAGAGGATGCCCTGGCTGGATGCACACTCTCACCCATCTCTTCTATATTCCCCTTGGCATAAGAAACCAGTAAAGTACAGCTAATGGTTTACTTTAAAGAGTTCAGATAGCATTTTTCTCCACAGAACTGAGCCTATTTTGTTAGCTTCTGAAATATCACACAGCATATTATTTTAGAGTACAAGTCCTTTCCATTTACATTCCCCCACATTAGATAATAAGCTCCTTAAATGAATGGAACAAGGGCCATTATTTTGTTCACTGCCAAATCCCCCACTGAACATGTAACAGGTGCTCAATAGCCTCTATACTATTCTTTCTCTGCCTTTCACATCCTTTCCTTCTCTCTACCTAGCCATTACTCTTTTACCAGGTGATTTTCTCAGGGACCTCCTTTCTGATTCCCATTTTTGTGCTTCACTGATAACATACCTTGTGCTTCTTTTATCTTACAAATATAATAGCTGAATTCTATCTCTAACTTAACAAAAACCTCTACTAGGATGGAACTTTAGTAAACTGCCTAGCACATTACATGCTCAAATAAAGTTTTTATATGCACACATGAAGAAAAAGTTACACATTTTTGGTTTGAAAATCAAACCAAATCATAACGGAATAAGCCCATACTAATAACCCAGTCACATGGTTAACTGGAAGCTGGAGCAACTATAGCTTTCTGGAAAGTCCCTTAAAACCTTGCTGTCAAATAAAATTAGGCTTCTCCTACCTTCGTGAACGGTGGGTATGACTTCTAGCAAAAGGGGAATTAATAAAACATTAGCTATTGGGAGAGGTTAAAGGGGTAACGGAGGAGAAGCAAGCAAACCATCTCCCACGTATTTTTATCATGTGGTAAGTAATAAAACAATTAAGGCTCCCTATTGCATCAGATTCATTATAAACCAAGAATATTCTGCTTCCTAAAATATGAAAGATAATGACTCACCCACCCAGCATTTATCAATATTGTTCACAGTATGAAAAAAAGATAAATGCATCAAATGCTCAATTAGGAGAAGCATGAGATAACACACAGTGTAAATATTCAAATTTTAAATAAGATGTGAATTTACATAGCACAACTGATAGGGATTAAAACGTTTTATAAACATTAACCCTTCATTATCTTGTAAGCTAGTTTCACAAAATTTCTATTTTAAACAGTGGAGTTTGGACTCATGTAAACAAGAATGTATTTAAAATATGTTTATGTCTTCCTGTTTGCCACTCTAAAATGATCCTACATTTTCTTCTCAAAATAATCTTCCAAGTATTAGGAAAAATCTTAAGAAGTATTTCCATCATAATTCCCACCAAATCACCAGTCAGAAGGATCAGAAAATTGTCTCAAGAAATAGGACTTGCCAAATTGCTTCAAATTGGCATCGGTAATAATATTCACTGCAACTACACGTGGTTGGAAAGCTACAGACCAAAAAAAGATATATGTCAAGCCGCTGAAAGTCCGCATAGAGTGTATGAAGGATGGTCTTGAAGTCCCTAATAATCCATCACTTTATTAATGACCCAACAGATGACTTCATGAGTAGCCTACTAATAAGATCTACATTCAAATTTGAAGGCTCTGTTGAATCTTCATTAGGAGAAATACTGCAATGAAGAATAGAAAAGATATTTATGAGCCAAAAAAATTCCAGAAAATAAATTTAACTTAAAAATATAAAAAACAGGGGGTGGGGGTTTAGCCCAGCAGCACAGTGCCTGCCTGGCAAGCGCAAGATCGTGGGTTCAATTCCCAGTACCAGAAAAAAAAAAAAAAAAAAACCAAAAATATAAAAAACGAAGTCCTTAACATGTAAGTAAAAATTAACATATAATCACTGTGGGGAAAGAAATGACAGGAAATGAGAACAAACAGATATAGATACATAGCTATCAGTCTTTTCCTTATTTCACTCTCCAATGTATACTTTAGTGTCATCATTTGGATGTATATGATCATTTTTATTTTTATGTTATTCTCCAAATCTATACATTTGTGAGCTGTGGTTTTGATTATATTTACTCTGGTATCTGAAAATGCATCCTAGATTTAATCTCTTATTCTTTGGTAAAGAAATAAGGGCAATCTTCCCTTTCGGTATAGGTCAAGTATTTTTACACAAAATATTTCTCCTAACACTATGCAGCCATATCCTTATGACTGAAAAGAACCTCCCCAGCCAGCACAGGAGGTGAGGTAACAGGTGAAACATAACCACAGTTCCTCGATGGTCAGGGGCAACCGTAGCTGAATTAAGAAGAAGGCCTAGACACACAACTTCATTTGAAAGTACCGATAACTGTCAAGGTTGGAACCGGCACAGTTCTTTTAAGCAAGCCAATTTCACTGTGGTTGCCTATAGGTTTAACTTATTCTGAATTCTGCAGTTTAAGAGAAATTATGTTACAGCAATTCTAAGTTATGACTACTAATGAATGTATCCCTCTTTGGTAACTAGAGGGCCCTACACAGTGTCTGCGTAACTGAGGCAGCTGGTCATGGAAGGTTTCAACCTTACTTTCGCCTACCTCCTTAATGCTTACCCATATTATCTGAAGAGAGTTCTTCAAGAATTTGACTTTTAATGTTTTCAATTTTATAAAGCCTTAATATCAAACATAATATATATATACAATTAGTATACATCAATAAATAGAGTTA
Organism: Chinchilla lanigera; assembly: GCF_000276665.1. Lineage (NCBI taxonomy): Eukaryota > Metazoa > Chordata > Mammalia > Rodentia > Chinchillidae > Chinchilla > Chinchilla lanigera. Next base: position 15,516,446 of record NW_004955411.1, read on the forward strand.
AATATAGTAGTTACCCCTCATACAAGGTGGTATGTTCCAAGATTTCCAGTGGACGCCTAAAACTGCAGATAAAACTCTACTATACATCTTTTTCATATACATACAAAACTATGTTAGTCAGCTTTTCATTCTGTGACCAAATACCTGATATCATTAACTTAAAAGGACGGTTTGTCCTGGCAGATGGTTTCAGTCCATGATCCCCTGGCCCTGTGATGGTAGGTGCATCACAGCCAGAGCACGTAGCAGAGGTTATCTGATTTTTAAGCTATGTAAGTTGGAGTGCAATACTTGGGACCTGTCAGACAGTGGCTACTGAAGCTGAATGACTTAACCTATGTAAACCACTTGGTAGAATACCGGCAGGATGAGGGGGCACTCAGTTTGCCATCCTGTTATTTCTTGGGATTATTCTGCACTCAATTCATATAGGAAAGTATAGTAATAGATTACACAAACAATTTTCCACTTAAAACAGCAAGCAAATAAAATAAACAAGAAATTAAATCTCACGCAGTTTACTCTTGCTCAATGTATGCTTTAGAATAAAACTACTAAAGGTAGTAGACGAAGGCAAGGGATAGACTTAAGTTTACTTTCACTCTACTGTCAATCTGAATTGGAAAAAACTGGCATTTTATATCATTATTTAGGAATTAAAACCAAAGTAAAAACTTTGAAACCCAGTGCTCTGCGCTCAAAATGTCTCTGTAAATTGGATTCCATGTCAGAGATGTAAACTATTGTGCAGAGGAACCTATGTGCCCTATTTTTTCTGGAAAGGCACCAAATTCTATGCAGCCAGAGTGCTCTAAACAATACGCAAAAAAGCAAACATACCCTGTGACTCTTGTTGCAATTTCTCACATGGAAGAAAAATGTAAAAAGTGAGGATCCTAACCCTCTGGGAATTCAAGGTGATAAAACAATAAGGCCCTTATCTGTAATGATTTATAACTACCCTGGGGGAGAGGATGATGATGGTGAAGGAAACATCAGTTTTATAAATGACTTTTATGGGTCTAGTACCGGGCTGGATGTTTTATCCACACTACTCCATGTAATTCACGTAACAGTTCCAAAAGTAATTCTCATTCCCATTTATAAACAAAATCCCGAGGCACATCCACTATGAAACTGGATGAGAATACCCTCAACACACAGTCTGTCTGACCCTAAAGTCTGTCCTAAGGTTCAGAGATTAGTTTGCTTTTCAATTGAATGGCAAATCATCCTTGCATATTTTAATAGGTTCATGAAAATATTTCCATAAAGATTTCTAACAACTAATTACAAAAGTTAATCCCACACTCTATGGAGGACATAAACATGCCTTACACCAGCCTGTCACTTCTCTCACAACTGAGTCTAAGCAAAAAAGTAAAGACTCAAAACAAACTAAAAAACTGAAGGATTTTATTCCTTTTCTTAAGATAAGCTTTTTGTGTACTGTAATCTGCCTAATTTCTCTATTGTTTAATAGTGTGAATAATTCTGTCACAGAAAATCTCATATTTATAGCACGCTAATTGCTTTTCAGAAGTGATTGACATATGTATGAGGATGGCTTTAGAATTCAATTTTGTCAAAATTAAAATTAATCCATGGAAAATTAATTCATGCCTCATCCCATGCAAGCTTTGTGTTTTAAGAGATTAAATGCCACTGCAATTCCTATTAACATGGAATTTCTATGATTAACTGAGAAAATTATTTACTTTTTTGATGATACATAAGGTAGAGAGGATATGTTTACTGTGAGAAATTCAACATTCTAACAATTGTTTTGCTTAGTTGTAAGATTTTTCTTTCTGAGACAGCCATCTCACTATGCAGTTCAGGCTGACCCTGAACTCACTTTGTAGCCCAGGCTTGCCTCCAACTCCCAGTGATCCTCTTGCTTCAGCTTCCCAAGTTCAGGGATTACAAATGTGAACGACCACGCCCAGCAAGAATATTTTTAGATTTTAAGGTTTAAACCAAAATACAGCATGCACCCTAATCAGGAGGACACTGTACTAAGACATAAAAACAAAAGATTCCAGCAAATACAGTATTCACATGGAATAGTGTAATTTTTTGTATAACAGTCTTGGCTGCAAAAAACTGAGATGTTAAAACACTGGTCTTTAACCAGCTAAACAGAGGCACTTTAACCATCTTTACAGGTATTTTTAACACATACTTTCCTCAAAGGTTACAATATGCCATTTGCTGCACAACTGTTTTTCTCAAAGGAAAGCGACATTTTGAAACTTCAGTTTGTTGATACATACAGCTGTCTGTGAGCCTCTTAGTTTACAGAAGCAAAAGTGAATTATGCTACTTTTGTAACTGTCAATGAAAAGGAAATGTGATTACCAGTTTGATTTTTACTCTAATTTTTTTCAGCTGAATATGGTAATATATTTTTAAAATGATGTCAAAGACGCCACTTTACTACATAGGGAAATTCTAGAATGGGCCATTTGGTGAAATGGACAATGAAAAACTTAAAAAAAAAAATTCAGAGGAGGCAACATCTATTTCTTCATCTACATGAAATTCCTCTAAAGCATGTGATACCATTACAATAAAGGTCTTTAGCAATTATGAGGTGGTATAAAGTATAAACTCAAGAGTTTAATGGGCTTAAGATTATTAACGAACGTTTAGAGTATCCTTTATTCATATACTTCAGTCTGTGAGATACACACTCATTTCAAACATGGAAAATTTTAATGGAAAGTAAAGAGATACATACTGGTGAAATCTGAAAAATAATACAGAAAGAATAAAAGATCTCACATGTAGTATATAAGTACTTGCCAAGAAAGTGGGCACAAATCATATACCACTCTCAGAGCAAAAGGACCACTCCTTTCCAGAACTTAGATCAAATTTCCCTTATGGTTCTTTCCACTGTTCTTTGCTTTTTAGCTATTTGTATACATACCATAAGTTACTTGAAAGGTCAGAGTTTGTATTTTTCATTTCAGAATCCTACCACTATACTGAAAAATACCTAGCACTTTGTAAGACACTTGTATAAATATCTGAATGAATGCATGAAGGAATGAATGAATGATGGATGATGGTGATAAAGATGATGAAGACAGCTGTAATATTCAGGGCCAGGCACTGTTCTGAGCACTTCACATGCATTAACTAATATATTGTTAGTTTTCTCTTGGTATCTCCACTCCATAAATAAGGAAACTAAGCCACTGAGAGAATGATTACCCCTACTCACCTACCTTTCACATTCTTCAGTGCCTGACTTCTTAGGGAGGTCTTTCCAGACCCATTAGACATGGCTAGCTGCCCTTGCCATCCGCCCCTGCCGTCCTTTGCTTTCCCTACTGCCACTGCTGCTGAAGTACGTAAGCGGCTTTGCACATCAGACAGTGAGGCCCTGAAGGCTGGGGTCACGTCAGTGCTATCCACCAGTCAAATCCCAATATCTAGCCAAGTACTCAGTACCATTTCCTACCACTCTGTTTGTAATTCAGTGTTGCTTGTATTGTTCTCATGCTATTTTGTAAATGGATGTCTGTTTGTTAATATGTTTTTCTTCTCTTATTTTTAAAATAAATTTTAAAAAAACGAAGTACTGAGCACACAATGGGTGTTCAATGAGTATCAGTTAAGTTACTGAATGATACATACCAAGTAGCAGGTATTCCCTAAATGCTCATTTAAGAAGTAACAACAACGAGTGACCCCGAAGTGATTTGGGGACAGTCAATATAACTGCCCAATAGGCCAGAAATTGACATTTAGAAAAGTATGAGGATAAGAGACAAGAAAATTGAGTTACCTGCAGATAAACATTCCATATTTGCAGAGACTATGACAAAGATGAGGCATTATAGCTGATTTATTTTTTTAATACATACCATTTGCACTTTCAGGAGAACTCATATTATATGTATTCATCTATTACAGTATGACCTAGAACTGGCCATTAGCATGTTCTGAGTTGAGCGGAAAGCTCCTAGTTTATATGAAAGGTTCTGATGACCATGGTGAAGCTAAAATACACTGTGCTGCCCTCATTACATACTAAAAACACTAGACACTACACACACTCAGACACTAGAGATGAGCTCTGCATTAAAGAGACAAGCAAATACTTAAAGCTGCAGACAGATTTAAAGAGGGATGTTGATTATAAACCACAGCACAATGGTAGTACTAAGACAAAAGTGAAAATTCCACTAAGGCACTGACTGACAAGAGAATAGCAGGACTGATCCTATCATTTTGGTGGAGAAACCTGAAGGCAGACATATGTAAGTTAAGCTGAAAAGGGAAGTATTTTAAGGCTCAAATCCATTGTATATCAACGCGCATAGCTGTGAGTGGCAGTGACAGGCGCAGCTGTTGCTAGTGAAGGCAGCACGGCTTGGGTAAAGGCAGCAGGCTCACGGAAGAAAAGAAGCTACTGCCAATGCAAACATTTTCCTGAGTGGAACTGCTGCTTCTTATTGTCTTCTCGGCTCTGCTGCACATGCAGCAGTAACATGACATTTAGATACTCAGGATCACAAAACCGTACAAAACTGAAAGAAATAAAATGTAAATCTGTAGGTCCCTTAAACATACAAAACATGGCCACTAGTATAGGACTGCCTTGAGAAGAACACGGAGGAGGCCAGGTGAGGTGGTGCATCCCAGCTCTCAGGAGGCTGAGGTCGGAGGAGGCCAGCCTGGTCTACACAGTGAATTTCATGTCAGAAATACATAGCAAGACCTTGTCTCTAAACATTTAAAAAAAAAAAAAAAAGATAAAGTTTATTAGCTTACCCATTTCATTAAAAAAAGAAACCACAGGAATGTAATGGCAGTGATTCAAAGTACTATATTCCCCTATAAAAGGATACAGATATCTTTTGGTCCATAGGTCAAAGGTCACAAATATGTGTGTGCATGTGGTGTGTGTATATAAATTAGATGCAAATGAAGGCTACTTATTTGATGTCTAGTTACATGATTGTTACCTATAAACACTACCACTTCTTAAGTTACTGCCAGGAAAAAAAAAACAACAGAAGTAGCAAGAAAGGAAATGCCAGAATTTGAACTTGAGAAATGACAGTTAACATCAAGTCACAATAAAATATAGTAAAAACATAGTAATCATGGACCACTCTTCCAGGCAGTAACTGACCTAAAGATAGATGATACCCAAAATAAAAGTTAGATAAATGACAGCACAATTTTTTTTTTTAAAGGCAGGGATACCTCTCACGTATGAAATGAAAAATTTTATATAAATGCTTGCTTTAATAAGCTACATGGAAAATACTTCATTAAAAGACAACAATATTAGGTGAGGCAAGTCTTCTCTGTCTTGCATTACTATAGCACTCATTCTTTTCAATACACTGATACGTGTGCTGCTTCCTTTGACGTACTTGATTAACACTCTCTGGTAGAAAATTTAAACCAGCCACAGCTGCTCAAAGATAATGGCATAACAACAGAGAGTGGGCTTGGGGAGTCGGAAAAACCTGGGTTTCAATTTCAGTTCCACCCTTTACTGGTTGCACGATGATGAAATTATGTTCAACTTTCTCAGTATGTGCAAACAAAATTTATAAGACTGTTATACATATTAGAAGGTATAATATGTATTGACAATATGTGCTCAATAAAATGACTGCTTATGCCTTAATAATACTTTTTTCTTCTATACCTAGTATAATTAAAATCATGCGGTTTTATTTATGCCAGAGCTGAAATTAAATTTTTAAAAATTATCTTTGATAAAAATGAACACTGAATTTTGGAAATGGCACCTAAGATTATTATTTCCAAAATGAAAGTAACATGTTAAACCATATATATATATATTTTTTTATATATATATAATATATATAAATAAAATGTAAATTCTACAGTTACATAGTATGATACAAATAGCCTTCTGCTTCCAGATTACCATGTAGAAATACTGAAAGAAATATTTAATGAAAATGTACACTAAATCAGCTGAAGCACCTACCTTCAAGTCCAGTACTTTGGAAGGCTGAGGCAGGGGACTGCAAGTTCAAGCCCAGCCTGAGCAACTTGGTGACTTAGTAAGACCTTGTCTCAAAATGAAAAATATAAAAAAGGTCTGGGGATCGCAGGAAGTGGTACTGGTGGTGGTGGTGGTGGTGGTGGGTGGG
>NW_004955411.1:15522700-15579617 GCF_000276665.1 Chinchilla lanigera
CAGATAAAGGTATACTAAAGGAGCTAGGTTTTTAGATTTATGTTATCACTTACAGTTTACAAATTATTTTTTTCAACTTAATAGTAGACTCTTGGCACTTTATTTGTAAAGTCACAATTTTGAAGATAACTTTCTGAAGAAGCTGTGAATGCAATAACAAGACTAATTATCACCTTCAATGGGAGGAAAGGGTGCAATGAACTGATTTCTCTTTCTTTTTCATAATAAAAATGTGCACTGAACAAACCTGAACCTATCAAACTGTTACCTTTTTCCACCATATAATTATCTTGTGGGGAAAAAAGTAGGCTTAATCTTAACTTCTCAAGACAAAAAACAAAAATAAAAATAACTGCAAGAACAACTATGGAAAGGTAAAATCTGCCATGACTTAGATCCAAAGATAAAACTAATATGCATTTTTGTGTTTTTTTAAAGAGAAGTATTATTACAAAAGAGTAAAAAAATAAACTTAAAAAGTAAAAAACTGCAGTAGGTTAAGGTTAATTTATTCATAAAGAATGAAAAAATTTAAGTAGTACAGCCTAAGTATGCAGCATGTCCGCGGTCTCTCGGAGTGGGCAGTCCTGGTCTTGGCCTTCGCATTCTCTCTCCACTGACTCACTGATTCACACAGCGCCAACTCCTAGTCCTGCAAGCTCCAATCAAGCGCTTTCAAAACTCTTCTGCATTATTTTTACTGTAACTTTTAACGTTTAGATACACGAATATTACTGTACTACAACTGTTTTCAGTGCTCCATAGAGGAACACATTTGACCTTGGGATAATTACCTCTTACAAAGATATTCTTCACGCACACTAGCCTATAAACAAGCCAGGGACAGATAAAATATCTTGTTTTCACATGCCCAGCCTTCGCCAAAGAATCTTATACAGATATTACCCAATTAATGTTTATTTTTAACTAGCAGTATGTTTTGAGACATGTTAAGAAACTAGAGAATAGGACATATAGTCAGAGGAATAAAAAACTGAAAACACACGTCATTAATCCAAGAGCAGTAGGAATAAGGAAAAACAAAGGTACAGGGGAGGGAAAAACCTGACACTATAGAGGATTCTACATTTGCTATAGTGGGCACCAGGAAGTCATTGTTGATTTTAATTTAAAAGTGAACAAAAGAAAATGAAATCAGAGTAAACATATGAAAAGTTCTGAAAGCCACGAATAGGAGACTGAATTTATGGTAGAGAGTGTCAAGATGTCTAAAAAACAAACTATCAAGGAAGATTTTGAGGAGGAAAGTGACATGGACTTATTTCAGGACATTCAGAAGAGGTAGATAAAAACAGGTGTGGCTGACAGAGCTAATTTTAAAGACAGATCTGGCCTTAAAATAGTATGGATGTGTTAAGGGCATTTGGAACTCTACCAAGAATGAGTATAATAGAGAAGAACAAAGTTTTTCATGCTTTTATCACTTTATTAAATCATGCAACACAGTAATGGTATTTGGAAATCATCACTGAAGTTCACTTAAGATGTTGCATATAAACAAGAATGACCCCTAAAAGGGGCCTAGGGAGCTGGATACACCACAATGCAACAGTCGTCTTAACTGTACTATAACTTCCCCTCCCCAACACAGTTCTCACCTTTTCCTCATGTGCATCCACTCCACAAGTCTGCTTAGTGCTATCTGATGACCCATTTCACATTTATTTCATTCATGTTTTGCTAAACCATAACCTCCCTGGGAACATCTCCATGATTATTCTCACAGTCACTGCCTTTTACATCATCCAATTATCCTTGTGCTATGCAACCAACCTACTCATCTTGAAACTTAAAAAACATCTGTTCCTCCTCTCTGCAATTCTGCTATAATCCTTTTTGCAGCTAAAATCAGCCCTGACTCATCAGAATGCCTGAAAGATACACTGATATGGAAAAACATTAAAATGTTTTTATTTCAGCTATGCTCAGAAGGCACACTCAACTTTGAGGTAGAAAATAAGAAACTCTTTTCACTATAACTACCACACCTGCTTAAAAAAATCTTGCAAATGAGATTAAGATTTACTTTGGAAATAATCAAAGCACTGAAATGCACAGGGATTTGCTTATATGTCTGATTTCCTATAAGCTGGTTCTCAAAAAATAGACTTCTTGAGATTGTTTCAAATTAATAACTATACAAAACTTTTACCCAAATCTTTTGGATATTAAGAATAAAGATAAAAATAAAAGTATTTAATATAGAAGGAAAACAAATAGTGTTTGCCCTTTTAAAAAATAATAGCTATGAAAAATACATGGCATAGTAAACTTTAGGGCCAAGACAGAAAAGGTTACAATCATAACCCTTTAAGTCTTCAGAGATTAACAAGTATGCACAATACAAGAACTCTCCGCTTGTCCAAATAACAAATGTAACAATAACAACTAAGAAGAGTGAGATTATAGCTCTCAGGTCTCTTTATATTCACATTTCTTTTTATGTAAACAAAGCACAATGATTCTCCATCTGGACCACTACAGTAAAACTATATTGGTTTTGGTCAAGTCATTTAATCTAGTCAATGTTTTAACTAGTATTACACAAATTACAGAGATAATTTTGGACTGCTATACAAGCAAAACTCAAAAGACATGAAGAACTATAATAATGCAATATATATGATAACTCAGCACAAATAATAATTACTTCAAAACTGTAAACACTAAAATCACACTCCGTACGAGGTAATATATGTTATAGCCATATTACTCAGCCTTGTATGAAGTATTATTGAAATACATACTAAAGAAGTTTTTAAAGTTTATTACAGTGACAGACACATTGCCATTAATCCCCCTCAAAATACCTGCCCTCACTTCTAACACACTTATCCCATCGTTCTGGTCACTTTCTGAAGCAGTCCGAATGTCCCCCTTCATGAATTATCTTCCAGGGAATGCTGTCGCTCACAGCCATCCAGTAAAAAGGCAAACTTGTAAAAACTTTACCACACGTCCTCATTCACCTTATTCACTGGATCCGGCACTTGGTGACTTCTTGCTCTTACCCAAAGTCAAAATGATCACGAAAGGTAAACATTTTGAACAGATCCAGGACATCAAGGCAGCCATGACAGTGGAAGGAAAGACACTCAAAAAAAGGACTTCACAACTGTTTCAGGAAGTGGGGAGAAGGATGGGACAAGCTTGTTTGAAGCAAGGGAGAGTGTTCTGAGAAGAATTAATAGTAACACATTTCTCACTGTAATAACTGTTTTAAAAAGCCTTCACAGTATTTTTTTTTTATCATACCGCATATGTCTTCTTGATCTATAAACCTGGAATGTTAACAGGACCTACCTACACTTTACAGGTTCTTTGAGAATTAACTGGAATAGTGCCTGGAATGTAGTGTTCAACAAATGCTAGCTACAGTATTTTCTACCTGATAATAGTACTAACTTCAAAAGTTAAAAGTGTAATTACTCATTCCTTTGGTTTTAAACAAATAAATGAACCAGCTTTTCATGTTAGAAAGTTATCAAATACTGACAAAGTATTTCAGAAAGATAGCAATATGATTGTAACATTTCAAGACAAAATGAAAAGAAATTACACACTAGCGATACATTAATTTTGAATATTCTTTTATAGAGGATTCCTCACTTATGTTTTCTTTTTTTTCTGGTCCTTCTGAGACAAGATCTCGCTATGCAGTTGAGGCTGGCCTCGAACTCGCACCGACCCTCCTGCCTCAGCCTCCCAAGTGCTGGGATTACAGGAGTGCCTCATTATGCTTGGTGATCTCTGACTTATGATGTTTTGACTTAAGTTTCCTTTTACTTTACAATATGCACTCAGTAAAAATAGTATTTCACATTGTGTTATTCTCCTAGGCTAATAATATGCCATATAATGCTCCCTTGTGACAGCTTGCAATGAAAGGAAACTATTGCCCCCAGTCAGTCTGGAAAATAATGGAGGGCAAACAACTGATATTCTATGTTCTATGTTATCACATCCCATCTAAACCTGTCCATAAGATATTCAACACTTTCTTATAAAAAAAGCTTTATGTCAGATTTTTTTTTAACTGTAGGTTAATATTAGTGTCCTTAGTAAGGCTTAGATATGATGTCCAGTATGCCAGGTATATTAAATGTAATCTGATTTCTTAATTTACCCAATGTTAAGTCTACTATAAGTTGAGTAGCACCTGTATATTACTTATTTCTCATTATTTTACCTAAATTTATTTCAGTCACTTTTTCTAATAGATAATTGCTTATGCTGGCTAAGACTTAGAAAATATAAACTACCATAATCTACTGAGAAGAAATTCTGGATAGGGGCTAGGCGTGGTGATGCACGCTATAACCCTAGCACTCGGGAGGCTGAGGCAAGAGGATCGCTGGGAGTTCAAGACCAGCCTGGGCTACAAAGTGAGCTCAAGGTCAGCTTAACTGCACAGTGAGATCCTTTCTCAAAAAGATTTTTTAAAAAAGTAAGAAATTCTGAATAGTCAAATGACCTAAAATCCCATAGGCTGGGGATAATTACTTTTTATGAATGTTGTATTTGTGTGTTTACTGTTAGGATTTTGATAGTTCTCTATTTAAATGCTTGCAGAAAACTTAAATAAATAACAATTTTCACTTTTAACTGAGTCAAGTAAAGTTACCTAAAAGTATTTTAGAAAGAAACAACATATTACTTTAGCAGATGAATTATCACTTATGAAGCTATTCTTGAGTATCAGAAAAGCTGACTTGATGACACTCTAGGCCTAAATATTTAACATATTTTAACATAAAACTGTAAATATTCAAATGGTACCTCAATACTGATGCATGTTAAATTAGAATTTATAATACTTTCTCCAAATCTTATACTTCATTGCATTTAGTACAGTTTGTTCATTTTCTGGACTGAGAACTTGTCACATTTATTTACAGGCAATTAACACTACAGACAGTAAAATTTTAGGATATGAGAAGTCAAATATTTAGCTTACAGTTGAGAGAAAACTATTTCAAGAGAGTATTAGTGTGCTAGCTTCTTATCACTGTGATAGGGTACCTGATAAAAACCAGCCTTAAAGAGGAAAAGGTTATTCTGGCTCATGGTTGCAGAGGCTTCCAGTCCATGGCTACCTGGCTCTCTGTTCTGGGTGGTGGTGAAGCAGATCATGGCCAGAACACAGAGAGGAAGTCAGAGCACCTGCTCTGGCAGGGCTCCTCTTCCACATCTGTCCCTTTGGCCCCCACCCTACTGGTGCCGTTTGAAGGTGCACAACTCTGATATTTCCTATTAAAATTTTGGGCAGTGGATGATTATATCATGTAGACTGAGTTTGTTACTGCTCTTTTGGGGGATGGTGGTGGTAGAAAATAAAGTTTTACCTTGCTTCCCTGGGACTGTGCAAAATATACACACTGTCAGAAGAATCAACAAAAGCAGCCCTGGTGTGGAGCTTTCCTAGCTGCCAGACTCATGGCCATGGACCACTTGCAATGGGTCTTTACTGGTGTGTCTGCATGCAGAAGGCAGCTCCGCTTACCGCTATACCATCGGTGCACACGGAGTGCACGTGGACAAGGGCACGGGAGCTGTTCTGTATTCTGAGACTATAGTACCAGGCAAGAAGACCAAAGTCTTTTTATTTACTAGAGAAATAACTTTTTTCCTTTCTGTAAGAATAAAATATATACGTTCTAGATTTCTAATATAAAGCTAATTTTAAAAACTGCGGCATTATTTTTCAGACAGAGGAATTCAGCAATAGCCATTTTCGATATAATCTTTTATATTTTTGCGCCTTTAAAATTCAAGCCAGAAAACTTCTTTTTAAGATAAAACTGCCCTGAAAAATTTCTAAGCAGGCAAAACATTGCATAATAACATTTACCCTCTTTTTAAAACTTTATAAAGTTAAAAAAAAGAATTTTTTTTATTTGTTTGTTTTTGCTCCAAGCCACAATGAACAAAGGCTCACCTTGGTACTCTAGTATAATGTTTAAAAATGGTATCAGAATAAAAGTGCAAAATTTTTCTATACAGTGTCTACCTCAGGACAGGCTAAAAGTCATTGGAATTTTTAGTTAAGAAAAATGCTAACTTTCTGAATTAGAAAGTAATTTGAGAGCTATATATAAAATGTTCTCAGAATAATATATTCATAAGATCTACATTTTAGATACAGCCGATATTAATATTAATTTACAACCACAATCTTAAATTAGAAAATAAAATTAATTTATATTGCCACAAAGATATCCCAATTAAGATGTAGCTGAGATTAAAAATAAAGTTTTAAGGCAGTAAATATGTATGTAATTGGAACCAGAGATTTTTAAATACCTTGATGAACTTCACAGTAAAATCTTAATGGTTTAACATTTTTTGGCTAAGCACTCTTCAACAGTAATGCTGAGCAATATTTAATACTTTATGTGCCAGGAGCTGGGCTAAACATTGAGGGTTCAGGAAGGAGTTAGAGAGAGCTCTGTCCTCATACAGTACGGCTGTAAGCTGTCTAAGGCCCTGAAGATAGGAATACTGAGAATGAAACACAGATGAATCTAGGTTTGAGCACGTAGGTAGGAGAAACGACGTTAATTACAGTGTACTTTTCAGCACGCTGGCCTGCAATTACTGCATAAACTGTCAATAAACAATATATAATTTTCACCATCTATAAAGTTATGGCCCGGTTATTTCTGGGTTAATGTGAAAGCCCAAAAGTGACCTAAAGCAATTAACTATGCAGGATAAGAAGCTGTTAGCAACTTAACTGTTACTTCATGGAATTAGGGAAACTTTTAGTGACCATGAGGGTTTAAGCTTCTTTTTTCAATCTGTTTTCAATAAAGACATAACTACTTTATCCCTTATTACTGTAACATGAAGTAATGAAAAACTGCTTCCTCATCAATAATACTATCGAAAATTTAGCCATTATTAATATGTCATACAGTGCTAGATCTGATTCTATTACTTTCTCTTAAGTTCTCTCACATACTTCAATTTCTAATTTTCTCATTTAGAAGAGATTTTAACCTTTATTCTTTATCATCAAAATCATGAAATCACTTGGAAGACACAGTAAGTATGGAAGGCTCCTTTCTGCTCTTTAGGACTTTAAAACAGAAAATATCTTTACTTGGCTCCAAAAACACCTTGAATCATTTTCCATTTATCTCTTCCTATGCCTTCCTCCTCCCTCTGACCACTCATACTTTTCCTTTTCTCCAAAGCCACTCCGAGGGCTCTCATCAATTCTGGGGCAGGCAGCTTCCTAACTGGCACCCAGCAGTGTGACCTTCTCCTGCCATGGCAGCATTAGCTGGACAAGCCCGACCCTGAAGCAGTGTTCCCCGCACTGGTAAGTCAGGACCCACTTTCAACAGAGAAATTATTTCCTGAGTTGAGACCAACATTTAAAAGCCAAACTGACAGAAGAAGAAAGAATATGACACTGCATCTATTTTGAAACTCGGGTTTACACTCTGCGAGTATACGGAAACTGCACTGTGGTATGTGGATGTGTACTGAATCCTGATAAAAATACATTTCTTACATTCCTTTAGGTTACGGCCAAGGGTCTGGACGTCACAAAGCTACAACACTCAGTCCTAAGGACATCTTTATCTGAAATACTGCAGATGCTTTAGGATATAAAATATGGGTGTTAAAATAGTTTTTTTTTTAAGTAAAAATAGCACTGATCTAATAAGTCAAAAATTTCCTAAACAGTCATCAGTCAGCAAATAAATCATTTCCGTTAGTTTTCCTAGAATAGTGTGCTCCTTTCATAACACAAAGAGCCAAAATAAATACTTTAACTTTTAAATTTAATTTACCCAAATAATTAAAATTGACTTATCTCAAAAATATTTTTGATTTGGTTTTTTTGTTTTGTTTTGTTTTTCGTTTTTCGTTTTTTCTTCTGGTACCGGGAATTGAACTCATGACTTTGCGCTTGCCAGGCAGGCACTTTGCCGCTGAGCTAAATCCCCAGCCCCCTCAAAAATATTTTTGAAATAACAATAACCTAAGCTCAAAACACCTTAAAGAAAAACTATTTTAATTTTTATAACAGAAAGAAATCTGAGGGGATGGTTCGATGGGTTTTCATGACTTCAACAACGGAGAGAAATATTTCCTTGTATTTACTACATATGCACGAGAACACAGACAGCAACCTTATATTCACGTGGCTGTAAAGAGATTTTTAAAATTTCAAACTCGGAAAGCTGAAAGCATGTGACCGTGACTAACAGGACCCAGTCGGGCACCACAGAAAGAATAAGGCTCTGAGGCAGGGAATAACTGAGCTGTACTGGCTGTGAAATAACTGCTTTTAAAAAAAAAATCCTAAATCATGGTTATGGGGCTTACTTTTCATTACTGCTGCATGGAATTCATATTTAAAATATGGAAGACTTTTTTTTTTTGCCTTTCTGCAGTGTTAGAACATAGAAAGCTGGGTCTGACTCAGCCTCATCGTCTCTCACACTTCTCGGCTGCCAGAGCACGATGAGGCAACTGATATCAGGCCCTGCGGGAGGGACAGCCCGGTGGCCTCCAGCCTTTCCATAACAGCCCTCTGGTTGATTAATGGTGACGCTGACAGGCTTCAATCCTCCTTGGTTTTATGGATTCTGGCTGCTAAGTGAAGCCTTCAGGACTAGAAACCAGTGAGAATTAGCATTAAGATTTTTACTAGGCTATGAAATGCTCTAGGAAAAACCCCACAGAATAACAGATATAAAATGTATTACTGAAACTTGAATATATCTCCAAAAATAAGATGTGACTAAAAGAACACACAAATTAAGACAAAGGTATTACGCACTGATGTACAGAAATATCCAATCCCAACCCCCACATAAGAGACATCTGACAGCTTGAAAGATTTTAAGTCAAAATAAACCAAATTATTTAATCAAAATGCCCCATTTTAATTTCAAATCTGCATATAAGTGTATAATGAACCCTTACCTTATTAAAGTTACATACATCTCAGAACATTTAGAAACTTATAAATTCAAAAGAAGTTAGTCTTGGATAAGGGTGAAATCTTCTTCATTTATTGCACAAAACAACGGTATAAGATATATGAAGTAATTCCTCTCTCACTCTTAACTAATTTTAAAATGATCAGTATTTTATTATACCTTAGAATAAAGTAATCATGTATGCTTAAAGCAAAAGTCATCAAAAGAAAACTTCCCCTGACAAAAAACATTTTACGTATTCAATATTTTTCTGGTAAACAGAAAAAGTCTGGGAAAACATGCACGTTTTAAGATTCTTTTTTTGTTTGTTTGTTTTTTTGTTTTTCTCCGGTACCAGGAACCGAACTCACGACTTTGCGCTTGCCAGGCAGGCGCTTTGCCGCTGAGCTAAATCCCCAGCCCCCGTTTTAAGATTCTTAATTTGGGGTCCTTTAATGTACTTAAATTAGAAGAGGAGGCAGAGTGAAAGGCAAGGGTAAAAAGAAAGATGAAGGCAGAGATGCAGAACAGAGGACAGAGCTTTTCTAGGGAAAGTTCATGGCTTTCAGAGACACTGCAGGAGGTCAATGATCAGAGTAGAATACTGCTTTGGGTGACAGTTACATAAAGGAACCTTCTCCCACGACCGAAGATTTTAGCAGATAAAAGGTAAGCTGAGATAACTTCCCCTAACAAGGAAGCCGGGAAGAATCACCGCCAGTTTAAGACTGTGATGAAGTCCCATGTTTATACACATTTATGTCTTTACTTGGGGCTTGGATGAAACTAAAAGATGAGTAAATAATGAAAGAGTCCATGTGTGTTCAGCTGGCAGAACGGTTACAATGACCTATGTCAGGGGCTAATACTTCAGGTATCTACTGGTACTCTACAGCAATTCCTGAGTACATTCAACATTTGTCCAAGTACACAGTATTCCTTTTATATTTCTCTTTCTGATCTCTAGACAATGGAGCTCCTTTTTAGAAATGCAATTGTAAAATACCTCCTTAGCAAAGAGTCTCTAGCACTAAGCCATACACACTAAGGAACTTAATTAAGTCTGAGATGTTAATAAGTGAGAATTTCTTTTTTTCAATAATCAAGTGAGCAAGTTCCTATCTGACTTAGTTTAAAAAAATCAACAACCAATATGCTCTTAGGCAAAACTCCATTTTTAAAAGGTTATATCTGACATCTACAACATATGATATATTATCATTACATGAAGTTTAATGGGAGAAAAACGAGCTTAACAGATACTACTAATTCATACTTAACAAAAGTTAGGCACAAGGCAAGGTAGGAAAAGAACCTTTAATTTCTAGCATCTTCTCAAGCATTCAAATAGTTAAACTACAATTGTTTTATTGTTTTGGAATGGACATTTAAGTATTTGAATTAGGGACCTAATTCAGTTGAGGGACAGGACTTACAGAAGATACCTTTTCAGTGAACAAGAGAAACCTTTCCCTTAGTAACATGAAAGGAAAAAAACAAACTACAATAATGAACTTCTCTTTCCAAAAAACTTGATTATCCAAGCATAAAAAGTTGCCAAAAGATTTAACTCTGCCATGGAGTGGTTAGGAAAGACCTAGATAAAGAAAATGTTACGTTAATGCATCTGGTGAGGGAGAGAGGAGTTACCCTTGTACATACACCAAGATCACGCTTTTTGACATACCCTATAACCCACATCCACTGACAAAAAAACTTGATCCTTCCATAAATATATCAGATAAGCCTCTCACTTTTTAGTTCTTTCAGTTCTAATAAAAAAAACCCAGGATTTTCCAAACCACTGGACAGAAAAGAGCTGGACTGTCACGAAATGTGCCCGTTGAAATCTATTAGGATTTCTGGCCATACTACTGAATTCAGTGAATGGGATAGTGAGGGAATCTCCTTAAAAGCACTTGCCACTACCAGAATACCATTCATGTTCTAAGGATAATTAAAAACAGGAGGAAAAAACATACCTGAGTGCATGTCATTATTTAAGTTCAAGAGAGTTCACAATTCAAGAAACTGACAGACTTTTAAGAATTTTTAATTTAAGTTAAATTAATGGAAACATGTTTTTATTTTGTTTTTTTATGGAAATATTTTTAAAAGTACTGACATTATGGTAACCAAGATAAAATGCAATATTTAATAATGTTGATATCATAATTGAACATTTTCAATACTAAGTATCTTGAATGTTCTATTCAGGCTCAGCCTACTCTTTAAAATCACTGTTTGCAAAGCATAAAAATGTGATATACGCAGGTGGAAAGGAGTTCAAAACTAGAAAACGCCCCCCCCAAATAAACACAAAAAATAATTCATCTAGCCAAGAAACATATGTGAAGACAAAATAGAAGAAAAATCAGAAAACTAACAAAACCCACAAAATAAATTTTATAGACCTCTCAAAAAATTAACCAAAATTATGAAAAAAAGGATGATCTCAAACCTTCATTTTTATTAACTGCCTTGAATGTTAATATTTTTCCATTTCTTACAAGAAAGCCTAGTTAGAATTAACTCATAACCTTTAACTAACATTAACTAATATAATCTTAAAAATAATTTTGATGAATAAGTAAATGCTTTCCTTTCTAAGATTAGGAACAAGACAAGGATATCTGTTCTTATCCTTTCTTTATGGGGCGGGGGACACGTCCCTTTTTTTTTGGAAACAGGTTTTCACTGCAGTTCAGGCTGGCCTTGAACTCACTTTGTAGCCCAAACTCGCAGCGATCTTCCTGCCTGAGCCTTCCACTGGGATTACAGGCATGTGCCAGCATGTCTGGCTTGTTCTTAACATTTCTATTCTGTACTGCACAGTAAGTTTAACCAATGTAATAAAGAAAAAGCATTAGAAGGCATCTAGATCCGGAAGAAAGAAGGGCTGTCTTTTTTAACAGATCACAAAATTATTATTTAGAAAGCACTATAAAATCACATGGCAAGCTCTGAGACTTCAAAAGGGAACAAATGAAATACGAACTAAGTAAATAAATTGTATCCTTGCAACCAAAATAAACGATTTAAAAGATGAAAAAAAAAAATCACTTTCAAAAGCTACTAGAAGCTGGGTTTCGTGGCCAACATCTCTAATCCTAGCACATGGGAGGCTGAGGCAGGAGGCTTACAATTCAAGCCTAGCTTGGGCAATTTAATAAGACCTTTATTTTTTTTAGGTCTTGTTAAGGGCTGGAAATGTACAGTAACTGCATGTGAAGGCCCTGGATTGAATCTCAAGTACTTCCTCTGCCAAACGATTGAGAACTGATAATTGAATATTATAAGATTGCAGAATTTAAAGTCAACATATTTTTACAAATCAGTTCATGCCAGCAATGAACAATCAGAAACTGAAATAAAACTATATTTTGTAGCCTCAAAAATATATACTTATTTTTTGAATGTGCAAGACCAATAACTTGAGAACAAAAAATATTACTGAGATATTAAACAAAGAGAGATGAAGTCTATATGAGAGAATTCAGTATTATTAAGATTTCAATCTTCCTTAGATGCAACATAATCCCAATGAGCACTTTTATATAAATTGGTGATTCTATAAATTCATGGAAATGAAAGGAGCCTAGACCAGCCAAAACAACTTGGACAAAAGAACGAAGCAGGAGGATTTATACTACACGATTTCATAACTTCTTGTAAAGCTACAGTAATCACATAGTGTGTGCGGTACTGGTAGAGGGACAGACAGACAGGCCAACGGAACAGACTTAGGCATTTACCTAGAAGAAATACAGGATTGTCTATCATCTAAAAGAAAGGAAAGCATTATGTCCATAGGAGGAAGTGTAGAAAAACATTCTTACCAGTTTTAGTTGGAAGAACCCCAAACTAGAAATAATCCAGGCATCAATGATGAAAACATAAGCAATTTATGTTATAGCCATACAATGGGATAATATTTACCAATTAAAATGTATGAACTAGACAAGCACAATGTCACATGCACTGTAGGAGGCTGAGACAGGAGGATGGTAAGTGAGCAACTTAGCAACACCCAGTCTCAAAAAAATTTTTATAAAGTACTGGGGATGTACGCTCAGTGTGAAGGTCCTGGATTCAATCCCAGTACTACAAAAAAATAGAAGAAAAAGTATTAACTAGTGATTAGTGCAAGAATATGGATGTATCTTGAAATATATAGAGTTAAAAAAGGCAGAGGGAATGAAAAAAAATTCGTATGATTCCCTTTATACAAAGAACAACAACGAATAAAACCCTAACAATTTCATCTACTGGCAAGCGCAAGGTCGTGAGTTCGGTTCCTGGTACCGGAGAAAAACCAAAAAAACAAAACAAAAAACAATTTCATCTAAAATGACACAAGTCAGTTTAGCGAAACAGAGGAGGGGAAAATTTAAAGTAAATTTTGATAAGTGATAGAGATGTTCATTATCTTGATTGTGCTGATGCTTTTCACATGTGTGTCTCAAAATCAAATAGTACACTTTATGTACTGTTTACTATATGGAAATTATACTTCAATAAAGCTGTCAAAATGTTTTCAATGGCATAAGGGTAAAAGATGACATTTGGGAAGCTTATGTTCTTCCAAAGTAATCAGAATTGTTTTGGCCAAAGTCAACTCTAATACAGTACTGTATAGACAAGAATATTAAAATGATAAATTTTAAAAGATGAATGACTTCTTCAACAGAAATATACAAAAAGCAATGAAATAATTACTTCAAATTCACAGTATTTTTGATACGTTGATGGTTATTAGTAAATTTTTGGTTGGTTCTGAACAAATGAATGTCTAGGAAAAGCACACTGGAAAAGAGCAGTCATACCTTGATTTGAGCAAACGGTCTTTCGAAACCTCCAACATAGAGAAGGCCAACATTCTGAGGAAGTAACCTGCAAGGGAAAAAGCATCATTTATAAAGTACTTTTCCTTAAGGGTAAAGTTGTACAGTAATCAAAATTTCTATAATAGTGTCTATGAAAAACTAATTATCTATGTAATTATTCCTGTCTTTTGCACAGAATGGTAAGCACCAAAGGAATAATTCTTATTTTCAGAAAGCAATTTATAAAATATTAAGAAGGAAAATAAAAGTAGAACACCAATATATTTTTAATTTTAATAAAATTACTACATAGTGTCTCCGGGAACATAAGAAAAGAAGTAATGCATATATTTAAAAATTTACAAGGATTCAAATGAAGAAACATTCAATGTGTGTCCATACTATGTAGAGCACAGGAGATACATAAACCTAAATAATTCAGTCCCAAAAATCTAACAGAAGAACCTGATGTAAAAATAACTGACAAAAAAGCAGCTTCTGATAAGAGTATACTTATACCTTGGTACTCGAGTGCTGTGACACTTATCAAATTTGGTACTTTACACGTTCTGACATGAAAATTTTGTCCCAGTACTCATCACTTGTTTGGTACTGAACACACAGGACGAAACTTGTCAGTGCCGACTGCCCTGCGACTAGCTACCCCTTCCAGCCAAAACGATTTGTGTGGTGCTCTCTATTTCGGAACCAACTAATGACAGGTACCCAAGTTTCACTGTATAATAACAGAGCATTTGCCACTGGAAAGCAGTGGAGTAACAGGTACTTTTTATTGCAGTGTCTGGTACAGTTTGAACCGATGGAATTTGGACTTAGCCTTAAAGAGCTGGTAACACAAAGGGAAAATTTTTAAATCCTGAAAATACAGACTTCAAAAGTAGAAAAGAACAGACAAGCATGGCTATAATAAAGAATGATTTAGTTGGAGAAGAAGACCCTCAAAAGGTTTGGAATAGATGATGAAGAATTTTAAATGCTATATATACATGTCGCTGGTGTTGTTTTGTTTGTTTTGAAGAATTTGGAGTCATACTTGCATTAATTTGTTCATTTGCAGTACTGGGTACTGAACTCAGGGCCGCATGCATGCTAGGTAAGCACTCTACTACTAAGCTATGTCTGCCACCCTTAGAGTTACACTTTTAAAAGATGTGCTTATTTCATATAAAAAAGAATAAATGTACATGGAAATAAAAATCAAGCCATATAGAGGATATAAAATTTTGAACAATAATGGTTACTAGATTTCCTGCACCATCCTTCCTTATTTCCACTTCTAAGATGTCTATCATTCTTTTTTATAGTACTATCACTTGAACATTTGCTGAGCTGTATCCCTCCCCTCCCCTTACCTTTCTGTTTTTAAAACTGCATTTTGAGATAGGGCCTCACTAAATTGGCAAGGCTGGCCTCAGACTAGTTATCCTTGTCCTTCAGCCTCTTTCATCCCAGCTGGGATTGGTGAACTGTTTACTTCAATAATTCTATGACACACTTTCATTTACAACCTTACTTCTCTGAAAACACAATGTCTTTGATGCTCTGTGGTAACATCTATGAGGTGGCTGTGTGATTACCTTTCACTAACGTGAATTAGTAGGACCATGAAAGTATACTCTCAGAGTAACATAGATCCTATAAAATCACGCAGATTTACAGGCTCCTGGGAACATGCTCTGTTCTCTACATTCTATGAGGGCCTATTAAGACACTATGGACCACTAACAGTATAAATAGTGGATGAGCACAATAATGAATTGAACCAATTTAGCAGAAAGTTTTGTATACTTAGAATGGGAAGTGATGATTTCTAATAATGTATTAATGTATTTTAATGTACTAAACAAAGGAATTCGTTTAGTAGATTCAAGTACAAAGTATAAGAAATGTCCCAAAATCTCAACAGTAGAATAGGGAATTGCTTAACCTTCATTTGACAAATAAGAAAGGAACCTAACCAACAAAATTTTAAGCCATTGCTGGTATTACACAATTAGTTATAAATAGCAGCAATAATTTATTTCCTATACTGTATAACAAATGTTCACAAAAGCTTGAAAAATCCCCTTTAGAAGTAAGAATAATCATGTTCATACAAATAGATGCTAAAAAAAGAAGAGAATAAAAGCTGGCTGACATTTAAAAATCAATATGCCTCTAATTACTATGCATACGCGTTTCAGGAAGCTTGCCAATACACTATTTAGTGTGCTCCTCCCTCCAATTTGCCTACCTAATCACTACCCTTTCCTAAACAAATTTCTTACACGTACCAGTTAAGAACATATGTACTGCACTTTTAAAATACCGTTCTTTCTAATTCATGGACCTTATTATTCCATACCATATATTATATTACCACCTTCATTTGAACTGGTTTTAATATGTATGATAACTTAAAGGCTTGCTAAACCTAAGATAATTAATACTTTGAGAACATAAATTCTTATTTTTAAAATGGAACATTTCTTGAATGTTTTTGCCTTTCAAAAAATTATTTTGCTCAATTGTATACATAATAATTGTCAAGTAACAGGCAGCATTTTATCATGACAGGGTGCTTGTACACAATATAGCAATCACATATTCTAAATTCCCAGAGTAAGGCACTAGTTCACCATTGATAGATACATTTATACATATATTTTAAAAGAGAAAGCCTGACCTTTAAAACTAGGTAAGTGCTTTGCCCTTAAGTTAGGAGAATGTTACCATAGTCTATAAAATTGCTAACCTCTAAAATACGTGCTTGTAACCAAATGCTTCTAAGTGTGCCAAGCAGGACGTCTTAGGAAAGCTGCAAAAAAGAGGCACTGCTGAGGCAAAGTAAAACCCAATCTTCAGCTTTTGAAAAAGTCATGACAGGCAAAACTAGCTTTGTTTCATATGGAATGCTAGATAAATGCTCTCTGCTGAGCTGTATCCCTAGTATCTCTGTACATTTTCCTTAAACATTTTGAGATTGAGTTTCTCTAAATTTCCCAGGCTGGCCCTGAATTTGTAATTCTCTTGATTCATTATCTACATTAGCTGGGATTACAGGTATGTGTGAACATTCCCAGCTCTTACTAATCTGTTTAAACTGATAGTATAAAAAAGGGAGCACATAGGCAATAGGAAAGCGGGCGGGGGGTGCAGTGGGGAGAGGAAGAAATCCTTAAAAAAACAAACACAGTCAACAAAAATCCAGTAATTAAAATAATTAATGTATCACCATAAAATTGGGTTTATTGTAGGAGTTATTTAACATTAAGTAATTCATCATTATAAGTCACCCAATGAACAGAATAGAGGGAAAATATAATATCATGACAGGAAAAGCACTTGAAACAAATCAAGTAAACCTCTATATAAGTAAGTACTGCTAGCAAACAAGGAGAAGGCAACCTTTAAAATTCCATCTAAAGGAAATAAATAAATAAATAACCAATCAACCAATCAACCTACACTACTGGAGAGTCTTTCAATTTTAGACTAAGAATACAAGCATGATTTCTATCACCATGTTTCTTTAACAATGGAACACTATAGATAGGTCTTGGCCAGTGCAATAAAAGAGAGAAAAAATGATATAAGGATTAGAAGGATAAAAAACTCTTAATTATAAATAAAATTTATATGGACACATGTGTGTGTATGCATGTGTATATTTATTCCCCAGATTACACTTAACCTGTAAGCAACTATCAAGAACAATTAGAATTTTTATATAAACAGCAGGCAGTTAAATAGTGAAACTAAGAATGATCCAATTCAAAATCAAACAATAAAAGGAACAATTTTAAAGCTAGGAATAAAACTAATAAAAGTGAAAAGACTTCAATTCATAAAATTAACAAATATAATTGAAAGAAATTTAAGAAAACCTACGTAAATCATGATGTATCATATGTGTAGACAGAAAATTCCAAAGTTAACACAAAGTGACCACAACTTGATCTATATATTGAATGCAGTCTTTAAAATTCTGACAGGATTTGTCTAAAAAAGACTTTTTTTTTTTTTAAAGACTTTTGAAGTTCATTAGAAAATATATACAAGAGAAAGCAAATGAGCAAGAATATAAAATATACCATTAAGGTAGAACAAAGCAGGATGACTTGTATTTAATAAAGCCTTCTTACCAAGCTTCAACAACAAAGATAATGTGATGTTGGTGTAAGGACAGGAAAATAGGTCAGTGAAATCCAGTAGTGAACCTAGAAATACACCTAACACAGACACTAGATTTATAAAAAGGTGACACCACAGAGCCGTGGAGAAAGGATAATCTTTTTATCACTAAGTGCTAGAAAAACTGGGTATCTACATAGATATAAACACACCATAAAGGAAAATAGTGATAAATATGACATTAATATTAATGATTTTAAGACATAAAGTGACAATTCACACACACAAAAGCATGTAAAATATGGGCACTGAGCCTATGTGAAAATATTCAAATGTGTAATTAGAAAAATACCAATTAAAACCACTAAAATCACATTTCCCATCTATCAGATTGGCAAAAATTAAAACGTATGGGCAACACATTCTCTTGGCAAGGTTACAAAAAGACACTCTCAAATACTGTTGCTGGAAATGCAAACTAAGACAACCTTCTGGAGAGAAATTTGGCAGTATCTTAAAAACTCCATATGCACTTAGTTTCCTGACCCAGTAATCTCTTTCTAACAATCTGCCTTAAAGATATGCCTTTAAAAACTTTTTAAAAATTACATGTGCACAAGGCTATTCACTGCAGCACTGTTTATAACTTCAAAATGTTAGGAACAACCTAAATGCTCATAGATAGCAGAGTGGCTAATACATTATTATAAATCCACATAATAGAATAATATGCAGCTGTAAAAAGTGATGAGGATAATCTCTTTTTTACAGACAAGGAATGATTTCCAGGATATGTTCACTGTTAAAGGAAGAAAGAAAAGTGCAAAACAGACTACACAGTAAGCTACCCTTTGTGTGAGGAAAAAGAAGAAAATATTCACGTATCTGTTTATTTGCATAAGAGAATTACAGAAAGACTAAAGCAGAACCTTCAAGAGATGGAGTCTAGACCAAGTAAATTAAGTCACTGAGTGTGCTGCTCTTGACAAGATTAATGCTGGTCTTGTGGAGTGAGTTGTCACGAAAGCGAGTTGTTATAAAAGAGCAAGTCTGACCCTAAATTGCTCTGGTTTGTGAACTGATGTCTCTCTTGCATGCAGCTCTCATCATTAGGTCATCTGCCATGTTATAATGTAGCCAAAAGGCCCAAAACCTGTGAGCTACATAAACCTCTTCTTTACAAAGTACTCATCCTCAAATATTTTGTTATAGCAACAGAAAATGGACTAATACAGTTATGAAAAAAAGGTGGTATCAGTTTTAAGAAGACATGACAACTAAATGTAACGTGAGATCTTACACTGGGTCTTGGGTGGGAAAGTGTACTAGTGGAGAAACTGATGAAATTAGTGAATATATTATTTAGCAGCACTACACCAATGCTGTTAAATATGGTATGGTTAATATGACAGTAGGAAACAAGTTATGGAACTAACCTAAATTCCCATGAACTAATAAAGAAAATGAGGTATATGCACACAGTGAAATAATATTCAGTCTTTAAAAAAGGAAATTTATCATTTGCAATAATGAGAATGAGTATAGCAGACATTTTGCTAAGTGAAACGAGGTAGGCACAGAAAAACCAGTATTACACATTCCAACTTATATGTGGAATCTAAAACAAGCTTATCGAAGAGAGTAAAACAGTGTTATGGTTTGTGTCTGGGTGTTCCCCCAAAGCCTCACACTGCCATGGGGCAGGCTTTTAGAGTTTGACTGATTATGGGTGTGAGAGCTGCACCCGCCCTGGGGTGGATAGCTTGCATATGTAAGGGAGAGCAAGAGGCTGCTTGCGGCCATTCCTGGCTTTTGTGTTGTTGCTTTGGCTGTGTTCTGCTGCCATGAGCTGTAGCCCTCTGCCATGTGCCACTCTGCCTTGCAACCTGCCAAGTACGGAATGAAACGTCCACAAACAGTAAACGAAATAAACCTTTCCTTCCTTAATTTTGGGCATCAAGTACTTTGTCCCAGCAACGTGAGAAAAGTAACCAAGACAAGCGGTGGCTACCAGAAGCTGAAGTACATGAAGAGCAGGGAGATGTTGCTTAGGGAGTACAAAGCTTCGGTTAGGAGGAGTAAGTTTTGGGGGAATATTGTACAGCATGGTGACTGTAGGTAATGACAATGTACTCTGTTCTTCAAAGCTGGTAAGACAATTTCAAATACTCTCGCTACAAAAAACAATAAATATGCAAGGTGACACATTAATTTTCTTGATTTAATCATTACCTTGAACACATCTCGTAGTATCACTTTGTATCTCATAAATACAGTAGTACCTCAGATCACACATGCTTTTATTTAAAGTCCATTTGGTTCACAAACAGAACCATTTGGCAAAATTTTGTTTGTGTTTGCAAACTGCACTGGGTAGGAAACATGACCACACCCATCTTTCCCACACAAATACAAACATGGCCATCTTTTCCAAAATCATAGACTAAAGTTCATGAACCAAGTATCACTCTATATACAGTATCATTTACCAAAAATTAAAAAAAATTTCTAAGTTGATCCTGTCTGATCATTATAAATGATTAGTTGATGTATTATTTGAAGAATTGCTTGTGTAAATATGAGTCAGGGTACTTTGAAAAGCATATTTTACCTGGGAAACTATTATAGTTCCCTACCTAATTTATTATCTAATGATCCTAAGAATTCTTCTATATGTTACTTTTCCCTGCAAATTAATAATAGAAGAAAGAATGATTCCCCTCCTCACCCTCCCTCCCCCTGCTCTGGGGATCATGGATGCTAGTCAAGTGCTCTGCCACTAGAGCTATATACCACCAGCCTAGAAAGAATGATTCGTTTGGGAATTAGCCTCAAATCTGAAATCATCTGAATTGTCATCATACTCATAAATTCTTGATGCTGACCCCATAATAGTCACGACAGGTAACAACTCCCAGGAAGGACAACAGAAATGTTTATACATACACACACAAACAGCCCCCGCAAACACATCTCCTAAAAAGTTAAACGGCATAAAAATTTCAATTCCTGGTTTTGGGAAATTCTGAATCTTATTGTATGTTTTATTGTTCTACTTTTGCTATGAAGAGCTTTCCTGGTATACTTCAGACAAGTAAGGTATTTCATTTTCTCTTGGGAAAATGTGGGAACATTACGTTAAGCCATTTCTGCAGAAAAAAAAAAAAAGTACAAAAGCTGGACTGGAGAGTAGAAACAGATATTTTTAAGCTGAGTAGAAATAATCCATGAATCGATATTTTAGTCCAAATTATAGTACTATGTCACGTTCCCAGTTGTTTCAATAATAGCTATATCAAAGACAAAAATAAAAACTGTTTTTAAAAGACCTACCCCAGAACAGCTGAGACTGTTACATTCTACATTTAAAAGAATTGAGGCAATTCTGAATTTCAAGAATGTTTTCAGTTTCACGGAAGTCTCCATAAAACACCAACTGCCACATGAACTATAACCAAAAAGTAAACAACTGCCTAAGCCCCTCACTGACAGAAGAATATACCTTATATATTGGTCTTCATTCTGCTATCTTAGCTTGAACGTTCCCTTAGTGAATATTATGTTGCACATTTTTTTCTTAGAATATGGTTTATGGTAGGCACAGAACTACTTTTCATTGCTAAGGCATCTATCCTCATTTTAAAAATTAACTATCATTTTCATGACTATAAACATAAATCAGCTTACTTTGATTTAGCTTAACAAACAGTGCCTGCCTTAATTAAATGAGTACATACTTTTGTTTAAATAAAGGAACTGCCCCTGACTATACAGTTTGTAAAGGTCATTAAAAAACTTTTACCTAGTTGAACAGCTCATGTAAAAGAATCTGAATAATGATAAATCATTTTATTATCTTTTGACATCAGCTCAAAGCACATTTATAACAATAATACACTACAACTATTTCTGCTATTAAAAGTAATCAACTAGCAGGCTACAGTGTTAAGTGTTTTGTTTATAAACTACTGTACTTATTTTTAATATCTGCTGTGGCCAACTAAAATTGAAAGTTAGCAAAGCTGGCCATGGTGGCACATGCCTGCAATGCCAGCACTCTGAGAAGCCAATGCAGGAGGGTCACGAGTTTGAATCTAGCCTGGATAATCTCGTGACTTGGCAAGATCCTGTCTCAAAATAAAATAATTTTAAAAGAGCTGAGCATGTAGCCCAGCATGAAGGCCCTGGGTTCAATGCTCAGTGCTGCTTTTAAAAAGAAAAAAAGTTCAGGTTTGAGGTAGTTGAGCCTCAGTACCATAACAACTATTTCAAGCATTCAAGACAAAGTTCTAGAATCTTACAGGTTGGGCTGATAACAGAGAATCACAAGATGTTCATTTACCAAAAAAAAAAAAAAAAAAAAACAGAAATTACCAGAAACCCCCCCCCAAACAAACAAAACAAATAAAAAATCTCACTGGGCGGTGCTAGCAATACTCTACAGTGTACAGTAACTTCAAAATATCTTGAAAGAATTACTGAGCTGACCCTCTCATCTTCATGGTGCAATTTGGTACTCCAAAAAAGTGAGAAGGAGGTCACTGAAGGAGTGTAATACTTTCCCTTTCTCTTTCTTTCCTTCCTTTCCCTCTTTTCCCTTTCTTTCCCTTCTCACTGCCTACCTGCCTGCCTGCCTTTTCTTTCTCTCCCAAGCTGGCCTCAAACGTGTGATACTCCTATCTCAAACACCTGAGTACATAGCTGGGATTACAGATGTGTGTGCACTGTGCCTGCCTTCATTTAGGGAGAGGGTAGGTTGCTGGGGACTGAGCTCCGGGCCCCGTGCATGCTAAGCAAGTGCTCTACCACTGAGCTACATCCCTACCCCCTGATGTGAATTCGCAAAGCAGATTAAAGTCATCAAAATCTTAGAATGTGCTCAACAAAAATATGAGGAGTGTTCACATAGTATGATCTTTTTCCTCAAATTAATCAAGCTTTCAGTATGGAAGAAAATTAAAACATTAAGCTAACATTAAGTAAAATAAGCCAAACACAAAAGGATATTACATGACTTGACTAGTACATGGCATGGAGAATATGCAAACTCGTAACGCTGCTAGCTGTATGACATGGATAATGTACTTAACAGCACTGGTTTGTGTATTTTTAAAACGGTGAAGTGCTAAATTTCATGTTATTCATATTTTATAACAAAAAAAGGCAAAAAATCCAATCCTAAAGCACAATTTTATCAGCCATTTCCAACATTTTTCTCTTCTTATTGAGCAGTTAGATTTCCAGAGATTACCACAGAGCTCCTCCTTCCTTCAAATTTCTTTAAGTCCCATTTGCTTGTCACACGAAAACAGCCGCCCATTTTCATTTCTCACTGAGTTGACAAGATGGTTTAAACCTGTGTTTATCCGCCTTTCACTGTGTTACTTTAAGACATATTCTTAGCTTTCCTGGCTTCCTCCTTACTAAAGACAGCCTCCAACTACTGCACACCTTCTCGAGTTCCACACTTGTCCTTCCTTTTCTCAAGATTTTTAACCTCTTCTTCCATTCCACCAGTTAATAAGAAGGGTTACAAAGCTGAAACGTTATGGTGAAGCTGAATCAACTAAAAGGCACTACACATGGTATTTATGGAAGTCATCTATCCTAACAGAGATGACACAGAAATGGGAGTTTCTAGCCTCTTTTGATGCCACGGAAAGAGTAAAATCATGGAATCATGGAGTAAGTCTGACTCCTAAGGTACTTATTAACGGTGCAAATTTGGGCAACTCGTTTAACGTCTCTTCAGCCTTGGTATTTTGTGGGAAAAATAAAAAGGACTTCCTTCACAGAGATTTTTAGGAATTAAATGAAATAATGTGATCAATTGATGTTTAAATTAGTTAAACATATTAAAAGACCAAGGAGTATTCTCAAAATACACGACATTTAAAAAGAAGAGGGCTGGGAATGGATACCACTCAGCAGTACAGTACTCACTCAGCATGTACATGGCCCTGGATTCAATCCCCGGGATCAAATAAAACAAGCAAAAATATAAGGCTTGGAGGTACACTTGTAATCCCAGCACTCTGCAAAGCTAAGGCTGGATCTCACGTCTGAAGCTTAGTGTGAGCACCAGGATTCAATCCCCACGACCGGGGAGGGGAGTGTGCCGCCCTGAGGACTGAAGTCTGCAGTTAATGACAACAGTTCAAAATCATCTGCCAGGAATTCATACGGCACATGTATGTCTGTATGAGTGAAAGAGGAAGGAGAGAGGGACAGAACGAGGAAGGGAGGGAGAGAGAGAGATGGGGGCAGATGTTCAGGAGGGAAAACAGTGACTTACTAGTATAATTAGCAAACATGAGTAATCTGCATGCTAGAAAGACTGCACTATAGCCTGGGTGATATATCCTTCAGGATCATCTAATTCTTCTTTGATCATATATGCAATAAAGGGACTTTTTTTCAATAGCTTATTAAGTTTCCTGAGTAGTTGGAAATAGACGGCTGTAACTGCAAGTCTAAATATCTATGTACCCAGTCGCAGTAGGGCATGCCTATAATTTCAGCTACTTAGGGAGGCCGACCAGGAAGATTGTAAGTTCCAGGCCACCAGGGCCTGGAACAATAGCAAGAGTGTATCTCAAAATCACAAAAACAAAATAAATCACTAAATATACATGAGTACTTAAAACAAAAAGTATGTGTCCATTTTATATGCATATATGGCACACATTAGTAAATGCTACTATAAGTTAGTAGTAAAGACTACAAAAGCAACAATAATAAAAATTATTCACTAAGAATTTCAATGTACAAAGCCCTGTGCTAAACTTCATTTTATATTACACTGGTGTTCCCTCTATTAATTTAATTTGAATATTGCTTCAGTAGTAAGAATTTAGGATTATCACTTAATCTTATCAATGAATCCTATGGGCAAGGTACCATGATTACCCTCATTTAATTGATATGAAAGCTAATACAAATGACCAATTTGCCTAAAAACAGTCAGTCAGTAAGATGCAGAACTAGAAACCAAACTTTTGTTTCTCTGCCTTTTCGTTCTTAACCTCCATGCTGCAGACACTATTTTAATAAAGAGACAGTTTAGTTATGGGTAATTTATCCCTCAAAATGTGATCAACTCTGAGTGATTAAATTAGTTTGCATTTTGAAACTCTGTGCAACATTTTTAGAAGGTCTCTTCCTTCAACAAGATCTGTGTCTTAAAAGGGAAACAAACAAAACAGAAAAGGGAAAAGGGAGAGTAAAATTAAGTCAAACTTCTATTCATCTTGGTGCTCCCTCATCTTTTCCTCATGGAAATTCCATCATCAGTAATCACTCATTTATTCATTCGTTCATTCACTCACTCATTTATTTCAAATAAAAGGGAAAGCTTTAGTTAGCAGTTTTTTTAAATTAGTACATGTTTGCAGTGTATCATGAAGAACAATCATTGTGAAGAGTTGGTACACGTACATGACATGTTAAATCTTTTTACAACCCTTTACCTTCTCCTTCCATCTCTTAGTTCTCTTCCTATCTGCCAAAGATCTAGCTCCTCATTTCCTATTGTCTATCTTTTGTTTTGCTCTTTATACTTTCAGTTTCTCATAAGAAAAACCACATGCTTTTAAAGCTCATGTATTTATTTCACTTAATACTGTGGAGTCAAGGTGCACCTACTTTCTTACAAATGACTCAAGGTTACGCTTCTTTATGGTCGGGGAAATACTCCATCATGTACAAATATAACATTTTCCATATAGGTGTTAATGGATATATATATATATAAATATATATATATTTTTTCCCCAAGATTCAGCTACTAAAAATTGTGTTGCTGTAAACATGGGTACACATGTATCACTGCAGCATGATGTCTTTAACTCTTTATGGAAGACACTTAAAATGAGAACACATGAGTCAAGCAGAATTTCTATTTTCATTTTTTTGAGGAATCTCCACACTGACTGCCAAAGTGTTTGTACTAGTTTACAATCCTACCAACTATGTACAAGGGTTCATTTTTCCCTGCAGCACCATTTGTATTATTTGACTTCTTGATGACTGCCATTCTTTCTGGAGGGCGACGGAATCTTAGTGTTATTTTATTGGCATTTCTCTAATGGCCAGTGATGCTAAATATTTTTTCATTGTTTATTTTTTCTGAGAAGTGTCTATACATTTAAGTTCCTCCCACTGAATCTTTTATTCTAGGCAGGGATCTGTTTTTTTTTAAATTTCTTTGTATATTATATATATATATATATATATATATATCCTGTCAGAGGTGTATCTGGTAAAAACATTTTCCCCATTCTGTAGGTTGTCTTTTCACTTTGCTATTTCCTTTGCTGTGCAGAAGCTTTATAAATTGATATGATCCCATTTATTGATTTTTTATGCTATTTCTTGTGTTCAGAAAGTCCTTTCCTGTGCATACAACTTTGAGAATTTTACCTACCTTATCTTCCAGCAGTTTAAGCGCTTGTGTTTTAATTCTTGGATCTCTGAATCATTTCGATTTTAGTTTAATACATGATGAGAGACATGGGTCTAGCTTCAGTCTTCTGCATTTGAATAGCCAGTTTTCCCAGCACCATTTGCTAAAAAGGCCACCTTGCTTTCAGCATGTTTTTGGCCCCTTTGTTAAACATCAAGTGAGTGAACGTTGTCTGGGGTTATTTTTGCATCCTCTATTATGATCCACTGATCCACATGTATGTTTTTGTGTCAGGACCATGTTTTTGTGTCAGACCATTACCTAGTTTTAGAAAACTTTGAAAAAGAACTTGAAATCAGGGACTGGTGCTTCCTTCTTTGCCTTGTTACCCAGGATTGCTTTTGATATTCTCAGTCTCTTCTAGTCCCATACGAATTTTAGGATTGCTTTCTCTAGTTCTGTGAGGAATGCTATTGGCATTTTAACTGAGCTGCATTAAAGCTATACATCAGTTTTGAGAGTATGGCCATGTTGACAATGTTTGTTCTGCCTATCCAGGAACAGGAGATGTCTTTCCATTTTCTACTGTTCTCTTCTCATCAATCGCCCTTTATAGAATATTGCAGTTTTTACTGTAGAGGTTGTACAAGTCCTTGGTTAGGTCAATTCCTAAATATTTAATTTTTCTTGCTGTTATTGTGAATGGTATTGTTTTCCTAATTTCTTTTTCAGTGGATTCACTGTAGGTGTAAGAAAGTTACTGATTTTTGTGTGCTGATTTTGTATCTAACTACTTGTACTTTATGTCAAACACTGGACCATGTACCTGAGAATAACGATTATTCCCATGCTTGTGCAGTCAGTCTTAAAGATGCCACGTTTGAAGAAGTTATAAACTTCAGGAAACTAAGATAAACTATCAAATTGAATTATTTATTCATAAAACCATATTGTGCCCTGTGCTAGCATTATAGACTTAAATCTTTTTTTTTCTCGTTTTTTTTTCTTCTCATAGACTTAAATCTTAAATGCTGAAAGTAAAGGTTTAAGTCTAAGTGCAAACTCATGTGCTGGTTTTACAGAATTCCTTTAGATACACTATAACAACTCAAGCTATTGATAAAGTTTTTATATTTTAGGAATTATTTTATTTTGTACTGTCAAGCACCATCATATTACATTTTGTTTTATAATCTCAAGCCTCTAGAATCGTGTCTGACAACTGGCAGCTGATCAGTAGTTGCTTGGTAAATAATCTAAGGCAAATTAAAAAAAAAAAAACACCTAACCATTCTCATAAAGCTATTCTAAAATACACTTAGAAATATGATGTTAATGAATGGATACTATAGATTACTTTGCCATAAAATACTAACACGGAAAACCAAAACTGGAAAGCTAAAGTCCTGAATGACCTGAACAAGATGATGATTACTTGATTCTTAGGGAAAGACAGATTTTTACTGAAAAAGATGATAAATTATAAATAGAAATATATCAAGCTTAATAGCTTCCCCAAATTCTTCCTTGACCTAGTTTTAGAAAAAAAACCTGAGGTATTCATGAAAAAATTAGAACTATTATTATATTATAGCCTTGGCTATACTAAAATGTCTCAAGTCACCTGTGGCATAACAGCCAAGAAACATCATTTGCAGATTATGGTGAGTGGAGCCAGAGTAATTCATCTCTAAGATTAAATGTGAATATGCCACTTAATTTCCTGAAGTTTGACTAGCATTACAGAACTCACAGGCTCAAGGCCTCCTTGCATAGTCTAGCAAGTAATACTTAAAATGGATTCCAATGTGAACCACTGTGGTAGGAGTCATATACAGACAAGGAAAGACAATTCAGTAGCACAACATATGAGAATCCAGCAATACAGGGACTTCAGTTCACTAGCCCAGCAGAGATTTAATCTGTGAATATTCCTTGGTTCCAACTACATAAAAGTTGTCTGCATAACTTTTTTAAAAAAGTAAGATGAGTGAATTACAACAGCAGGAAACATTATGGGATAAGACTTGGGATCAATACGAACATTTTGAATGTCATCACAGAATTGATACCAATACTGAGTATGTCATCGGTGCACTGAAATCTTTTTTTTTTTTTTAGAAAAAGGTCTGTTTTAGGTAGGAAAACGGCAAGGTATTATGTCAACTTAATTTCACAAGAAAGCAGAGGTTCTTTTATTTTTACAAGGCACAGTCTTTACTATCAGGTAAAACTCATGGATAATGAAAAAGACAACTTTCTATGTCTATCAGGCATGAATAAAAAGTAAGACAAATGGCGCACGACTACTGAGAGAAATGAGCTAATTTTAACAGTTTGCCATTTACCAGAGAATTACTGAAAAGACTGTAAGTATGGCAAGCTAAAGCTGAAGCGTCCAGAACAGAAATGCTAAATTAGATTTTATTTATCTGGTTTTGCCATAACTAAAATCATCTAAAATATTGTTTCATTTTTTTTCTTATAGTAAATATACTGTTGTTTATCAACTATCTATCAATGCTGTTTTTAAAGTACTTTATCAAATATGTACTTAATTTAACTACTGCTTAAAAGAAATGACAATGAAAATAAATCTCACTCTATAGTTACTAATAAACCATGAACAGTATCTTTAGCCATTCCAAACTATGAAAAACACTTATAAAGGGGCTGGGGATTTAGCTCAGCGGCAAAGCGCCTGCCTGGCAAGCGCAAGGTCGTGAGTTCGGTTCCCGGTACCGGAGAAAAACCAAAAAAAAAAACAAAAACAAAACACTTATAAAAATCATGCATCTAGTACAGGTTGGAAGGCAATCTCTGAAAGATTACACACATGCTGATAAGAATAACTGAGCTGATTACTCATATTTTGTACTCTCTTAGGGAAGACGCAATGAGCACTCATCTCTCATGGGTGCTAAGGGGACTCTGAAAGGAAAATAATCCATTTGCACAAGAACTATTTTACTGTAAGCTTCAATTAATACCTTAGAATTAACATTATTTATAATTTCTTGGTAGGAACACTTAATATTTAAACTTCCTTCCCTTGTCATTAATATTTTATAAACTTTCTCCAGTCCCTCAAAGGGTATTTTGCAGAAATAGATGAGGAAAGTGAGTCATCATGACACAACAACAAACACATTTGGGAAGAAAACAATTGATGCTGATTGCATCAATAAGTGATAGTACTGGCACTGATTTGAGGCGTCCTGCATATAAGAACACAGCAACAATTTGACATAGTCAGGCACAATGGTACTCATCTACAAATCCCAGCACTCTAGGAGGCTGAAGCAGGGAAGCTGCAAGTTTAAGCCCAGCCTGGGCAACTTAGCGACTTCGCAACACCCTGTCTCAAGAATAAAAAATAAGGAGTTCTGCCTCAGAGAAAGTGACAGGTCAGCATTCAAATGGAAACACAGTGGTAATAAGTTTATGTGTACAGAGAAGAGCTGAAATAGTTTCAGTATAAAACTTTTCTATCAAGATGTTAAAATCAAAGACAAGAACTTTCACTTTGTCCTCTGGTTTCCTCATTACTCAGCAGGAGGAGACCTTCACAGTCTCCCATCTTCTCATTAACCGAGAATGGACCACAGTCATCCCCACCGGAAGTGGCCTTCTGTACTCTTCCA
This sequence comes from Chinchilla lanigera, assembly GCF_000276665.1. NCBI lineage: Eukaryota > Metazoa > Chordata > Mammalia > Rodentia > Chinchillidae > Chinchilla > Chinchilla lanigera. Next base: position 15,552,672 of record NW_004955411.1, read on the forward strand.
TCTTTCCAGTCCTAGCACAGGTGTTATCTTCTTTATGAAGCCTACTGCGACTGCACACTTCACTGACTCACCACCACCCTGACATTTCTGCAGTGTGAGCCACTAGGGTCTGATAGCTTGGCCTTGATGTCTTGTCATACACAGTTATCCACAGTTCCATATGTTTTTATCACATCTTATTGTAAATCCCTATAGGCAAATGATATGCAGTATTTCTTTTATATCCCTCACATTGCTTATTTCTGTCTTAGGTATTCACTAATATATTCAATAAATACTTGTAGAAGAAATTAGAACAGCTGATATTTTAAAATTATGTAAAAGGTACTGTGCTGACTTGAATTAATCTTCACAATAACTCTATTGGTAGGTTATAATTAATATTAACTATATTCACATTAACTCCAATTTACTGTGAGAAAACGAAGTACAGTTTGGTAACAACCAAGGTCACAATAAACTATGAATGCTGAGTGTGGAAGTGCATGCCTGTACTCCCAGCACTCAGGAGGCTGAAACAGGAGGATGGCCGTGAGTTCAAAGCCAGCTTGGGCTACATAATGAGACCCTATCTCAAATAACAAAACAAAACAAAACAATTAACAAAAGGTTAAATGGCCCAGGACTCACTGTCTTGGCAATCTTTCCCACTTCAGTTATTTAACATGACACAGTAACTAACAAATTTGTACTTCCTCCCAGATCACTTCTCTGTGTATCAGACTTGATACACAGACAAGTGATATATTTCAATGTATTCATATGAATAAGTACTACAAATTGAATGAACCTCATTTCTCCTATGTATACTTTTTCATCTCAATATACACCAATTTCATTTTCCAGCAGTGGTAAAGTGCTTCCATGGCATGCAAGAGGCCCTGGGTTTCATCCCCAGCACAGGAAGAGAGGGAGAGAGGGAGGGAGGACAAACAGGAAGAAAGGGAGGGAGGGAGGGAGGGGAGGGGAAGGGAGGGGAAGGCAGGCAGGTGGGCAGGCAGACAACAACAAAAAACTTAAAAAATATGTTTGTCTCTTCCATCTCATGTCCCATCTATTAGCAAATCCTGTTAGTTCTACCAACGAACTACGTCCCAAATAGTCACACACTTCTATTGCTACCACCCTAGTCCAAACTACACTTAACTCTTGCTTGATCACTGAGGAGCCTGCCTCCTTCAAGACAGTCTACCACCCCCCAGTCAGAGTTCTTTTTAAAACGCAGGTAATTTTATGACAATTGCCCACACATATTTGGCAGTAGTGGGCAGTAGTGGAAATTGAACCCAGGACCTTCACACTTAGTTATGACTCTCACCCCTTTGTATTTTATTTTGAGACACAGTCTTGCTAAATTGCTAAGTTGCCAGAATAGTCTTAAACATTCAATCCTCCTGCATCAGCCTACCACAGCGCTGGGACTGTAGATGTGGGCCATTATACCTGGGTATGACGATCCTCTTAATGTCCTGATCATTCACAGCTTTCGCTTTTCCTTCTACAAATTCCATCTAGCAACTTAGGTCATCATCTTAAAACATGTCAGCCATGTCAATCTTAAAATCCTCCAAATGTATCCCAACTCTAGAGTAAAACACAAAATACCTAAAAATAAACTATAAAATCTACCAATCTCCTCAGCTTTGCGCTTGCTCATTCTGTTATCCTGGTGCCTGTCATCCTTTAAATGCGCCAGGAAACTCTCCACTGAGTCTTCTGCCTTGCTTCGCCTGATGCTGCATGGCTTGGCCCCTTTACTTTCTTCAGTACTGTCACCGTATCAGTGAGACCCTCTAGAGAAATACTTTATAAAATAACATCCCAAATCTGCTGTCCTCACTCCACTTCATTTTTCTCTTGAAACTGAAAAGTAGTGGATACACTATTTATTCACTCTGTATTTGTTAAGAGCCTTCTCCTTTAGAATGTACTCTACAAGAAGGCACAGGCTTTATTGTAAGCACAGCTCCATCCTTAGCACCCCAGAATAGTGCTCACCTCACAGGAAGTGATCAACAAATAACTGCTGACTGAATAGATCAGGGAATGGCCTACTCATCATTTTCCTCTTCCCTTGTCAGAAATGTATGTTTAGACTATTTGTAACGTTATACAACTTCATTTAGTTTGAGTTATTAGAGACTTCTTTAAATACTCACTCATGAGTAATTTTAGAAACACACTTTAAAAACAAGCAAGAATCTATCACATAAAACAGTATACCGTAACCATTTATGGTATTATTTAAATACCAAACTGGTATATTCTTGAAGTCTGCCAATCTCTTATCAAATGACAAAAAGACATTAAAATATCTGTTACTGAACTGACATAACTACACAAGGCAGAAAAATCAATTCCTTTAAAAAAGAACAATTTCATTAAATATAAATTGATAAATAAACCTTAGCTTAACATTGAAAAGTTTTCGTAAAATGGTAGCCATAAACTAGTTAAGCAATTTATAATAAACAAAACACTAATAATCACTTATATTATGTCAGGCATAGCAGTGCACACCTACAATCCCTGCATTCGGGAACCCACAGGAGGAGCAATGCCACAAATTCAAGGCTAGCCGGGGCTGCACGGTGAGTTGAAGGCCAGCCTCAACAATGTAGCAAGACCCTGTCTCAAAAAGACTCCCTCGAAAATCATTTATATTTTGCTCTATCAGTTAACAAAATGATGAATAAATCTTAAGCCCAATTTTAAATAACACACCTAACTTTAAAAATGGCACCAGAAACTGAGAGCCTGCCCTATCCACCCTCCAGAAAACGCAGTACCCCCAAGGTAAGATTTAACTATGAAGAATGGGGGTTGTCCACTCGGAGTCCACGGATGAGCTTTAGAGAGGATCCGAAACCACCAAAACTTCACCCAGTTTCAGGTACGTGTGTTCCTTCTTTTTGATGGGAGCAGTAACACAGATCTTGAGTCTTCATCTCAAAGGAACACACTATCTAGAAAAAAAAACCTGAAAACTATTACACCTGGTTTTTATACTTTCAATCAATGAAAAGTTTCCCAAATAAAATGGTAGAAAAAATGGAAAGGCTAACCACCCAATTAATGTTTCAAACTAAGCAAACTGTCCAAGGTCATTAATGTCAGTGTCACATTCCCAACCTGTGACATTACGTGCAAAGTAACCTTGAATAGGTAAATGTGGTAATACTTCACAGTTTCCCTAACATTTTTTTTAAAAAGGTAAACTACACACCTAACCACTCTCTAATTTCATTAAGGTAAAAGTCATTAACGACGTGACAACAGTAGGCTTATTTAAAAACACTAAATGTTCCTCCCTATTAAGTTCACTACCTTCTAGAAAAGCTCAAAACTTAATAAGAAACCAACGTCTCCAATGTCAAGAAACTTAGCTAAATTTTTAATATCTGTTCAGCTGAGAAGACAAAAGGTCAAGTCTCATAATTTCAAGGTTCTTTTCAGAAGATGTCGCATAATTACTTTAATAATAAAAATAAATGTATACTACATAGAAAGCCTCCTTCACCATTAGCTTTCCACCATTTCAGTTACCGAGATCAACTGCAGTCAAAAATATTAAATGGAAGATTACAGAAATAAACAATTCCTAAGTCTTAAACGGCAGGCCAATCTGAACAGTGTGATGAAATCTTGTGCCAAATTGCTCAGTCCTACCAGAGATGTGAATCATCCCATGTCCAACAAATCCACACTACTCAACTGGTAGTCGCTTAGTAGCCATCTCAGTTATTAGAGGGAGTGTCAGAGCAGGAACAACAGTGCCTATATTCAAGTAACCTCTATACAGAAGCCTAAAATAAGCTACAATCCTACATCACTCAACATCACATCATGCAGGTACTGTATCATTTTACATCATAGTAAGAAAGAAGGTGAGAACAATACTGTAAAATATTTTTTAGACAGCAAGAATAAGTGAGATACCACACTGATAAAACTTTTATTACAGTATATTATTATACTTGTCATATTTTATTATTGTCACTGTTCATCTCTTATTCTTCCTATGTCTTAAATTAAGCTTTAGTCTCAGTATGTATACACAGGAAAAAAATAGCAGAGAAAGGTTTGGCATTATCTGAGATTTCATTCATCCAACTGGAGGGTCTTAAAATATATCTCTTGTAGGTAAGTTGGGACTACTGTATAGAATCATATATAATAAATATGAATTATATAGCAAACCTAATATAAAGAATAAAACCATGTTTACCAGATTGCATAATTACGGGATTACTTTTCAAACAAAAAGTATCCTAATTTATTTCTTTGCTCCTTGAGCCCTCGAAAACTAACAGTCTTTAAAATATCTATAATAAAATATTTGTTATATCAAAGGACACAGTATTATATAGAAAACAATTACAAACAAAGATTAAAGAAATAAAATATCTCTAACACAGAAGGTATACTAACTAAATAGCCCTGAACATGACAGGCAAAGTGTAATCACTCCACAAATCTCACCTTTATTTCCATCAATCATTTAACCGTGGCTGTTCCAGGAACAGTTAAGGTAATAACAGCAGGCTGAGAAGTATATTTCGTTTCCTGGAATCTCATGGAATTAAGAAACACATTTTACAAAACAGACCTTTTTCCTCTTAAAAACTACAAACTATGGGACCCAAGAGCCAAGACTTCTGCCCTCCAAGACTATCACTCAATTTTTTTTTTAATTTCTATACATACAATTTATTTTAAGGAATAAGGATAGGGGGTTAGCTCATTAGTGACTATTACTCCATAGAAATACCTTTCCATGGCTGAATTCTTAAATACCTGTGTGATCAATGATGCCCTATTACGACAAGTGAAACCTGAAAATGTAGCAAGTCTGTTAGCAAGGTAGGCTTTACCAATAATAAAAGATGCCAGGATAAGAATGAAATCCTAAGGGCTTCTTAATGAATATGAAACTAGGTGACAGGTGTTTCCTAACAACACTGCTACTAACAATAACACTCCAGATGGAGCAGACAAATACCGAATATTTGTCTAATTGTTTTATCTCATAAATGATACAATTTTAATCAGTAAGAGAAGAGAATGCTTTTTACAATAGTAGAAGTATCATTTCTACTGTTCTTCCTCCATCACAGAATTTGCTGGGTAGAAATCCATGTAAGAAAGAAACCCGCTGACTCAATCACCAGATTCTTCTGTCTCAAAAGCTTGAGCTGCTGTTATTATTATTTGAGACAGGGTCTTGTGATGTAGTTCAGGCTGGTCTTGAACTCATGACAGTCTTCCTGCCTCAGCTTTCTCGGTGCTAGGATTACAGACATGCACCATCATGACCAGCTTTGTGTATATTTTAAAAATTTTGCGAAATGGTATGGCCAATAAAAGTATTTTTAGAATACCAAATAATCAGAGCTATAAAAAAAACCTAGGAAAGCTACCTGGCATATATAAAATGCAACAGATCACTCTTGTATCTACTGTCTTTGCACTCTAGCAGTTAAGGGGTGGTTGGCTGTACTAATAGGAATAAATCATCTATCAGGGAACAGGCATCATGTGGTTTAAGCAGAGCTGGATCCATAAATCACAGAGTGATTTCATCAAATGATTAATATAGTACATCCTTTATTACTTTTTAGATAAATGCAGGGCAGGTGTTAGGATTTTTATTCTTTCAGGCAAATAAATAGGTAAGAAATGCTTCTTAGAAAATATTTACACAGTTCTCTGAAATATGGTGCTACAAACTAAGTCAATACCTAGCTGATATCACTTTTCCTAATGTAGAGAGACTGATGGTAGCTCCTTTCCAATCATGACAAGTACTATTACCTAAAGCATTCAGACTCTATTCTTAAGAATATGTTTTAGTGAAAGACAATGTAAAATCAAAATCCACAACTGAATGTATTCTATACAAAGCAGGACTACACCAGGGAAGACCTTAGACCAGGCAGGGAAGAGACTAGGGAAAAAGGATGAAAGTAGCTCGCTTGATTGTGCACCCCACGGGCATTCTTTTCTATGTCACAGTGACAAAACATCTGTCAAATTCTTTGTGTGTGTGTGTGTGTGTGTGTGTGTGTGTGCGCGCGCGCGCGCGCGCGCGCGAGCGCACCTCAAAGGGTCCAGGAAGGCTTCTGCACCCATCTTAGCTACCCCCAGGTGCTCTGTTACATCACTGGCCATATTCCAAGAGTAACGAGCTCTGCTTTCATAAGGTGACCCCCTAAACTTCAGAAAATGTATTTCTGCAGATATTTTTCTACACCTTTTATATCTCTCTCCTCCTTTTCCTCTACTCTAAGATACTATCCAATGTCAGATCTCAGTTTTGACCATGATGGTTCCAGCTCCAGCCTGTAGACTTTATGGGTGGTGTCTGCCCTTTAGGTAGCCTCTTAGTGCTGGTGCTTTCTAGAACCTGACGCCACTCTGGTCCTTCAGCTCTTCTCATGCAGTTCTCTGACAGTGCTGTGGGGCAAGAGTTCAGTTATTTACGGTGGCATTTCAGAGTTTGAAGATTTTCTCTGTCTTCTAGGAATGGAATTTATGCAGTTTCTCTTCTTTTCCCAGTTGTTACATATGTTTTATAGAAGGAAAACGGAAGAGTTTTCATGCTAAACTATAAGCTTTATGTTTGGACAATAACATGAAGCAGCCTTAATCCTTCCTCTGAAGAAAGAAATCCAAAAGGTAGCTAGACCAGAGTTCTCTTCTTCAAAGCACAAAGGATTAAATTATTCATATTTATTTAAGGAATAACCTGCCAATGGCTGTAACCTCTAGAGAAAGTACGATGAAATCTCAATTTATAAATATTTATCTTTAAATATTAAGAAGATTAGGAAAGAAAAGAACCCTATGCTGGGTCACTAACAGCTTCTAAATTAGACTGAAGATGAAAGGGAGAGGAAATATAAAGAAGTAAAATAAGGCCAAAACAAGTACAACATCTCATCTTAAAACATAGCTAAGCTGTGGCTATGTAATTCAAATATGCAGTAGAAGTTTTAGGGTCATAGAGATCAGTGTGGTCTAACAGTGTTGTGCACAAATGTAAGCTCCATGTATGTACTTCTGAAGTATTATGCAGCACTTTGAGAACCAGAAAAAGAATGGAATGAATGTATTTTATTTAACTAAATATTCCAAAAGATCATTTCAATATCAAGGTTATTCATGAAATATTCTACAGTTCCTTTTTTGTGTCAAGTATTCAAAATCTTGTGTTTTACACTTACAACACATCTTATATCAGGAACGTTTCAAGTGTGCAACAGGCATCCCCAGCTAGTGGTTACCACGCTGGACAATACAAATACAGAACAAGAAAACCACCTATTCATTCAGGGATACGACCCAAACAAAACTTCCCAAAGAACGCTAACGAACAAAGAAGAAATCTATTGCACCTCAAGGTATAATCTGTTGTACCCATTACAGCTGCTGGAAAAAACTACTCATTTACTTCCTGCCCCTAAGTAAGCTACCTAATGAACTAGGGCAAGTCTGGGCCTTGCAGCCAGGACCTATCACTAGATACCAGCCAGAAAAGTTAGAAGATGGAGAGGATATACAGTAAGGAATCCTCGTGGGCCCCAAGGCTAGCCTCTCCTGTGGCAAAGATTCTGTTCTAACCTGGTATTTCTTTAACACAAACCAAAGAAGTAAACTTGCCATTTATGCATTTTCAATTTTTATAATCTATGTGATACATATACACCAACTACTTAGTTTAGTTTTAAAGCCAGTAATTTTAAGTATATTTTACAGTCAGCTTGCTATTTCTCTATAATGTTTTCCTTTTTCAGACTTGTACTGTTACAAAAATGAGCATATTGCAAAGTGTAAGTTATGCAAGGTACTCTAAATAGCATACTGTTTATATATAAGTAAATTAAAACTGCTTGGTGATTCTCTGAAAGTTTTTGTTTGTTTTCTCTCAGTAATGCTAAGCATACTTTCTGTAATGTATTTATAATTAACAATTTGCTAAGTTTCACTACAGAGTTAATACAATAGTAACTTGTACTCAATCTGTGTCAGACCTCAGCCAGACTTCCAAATAGGATCTGAGCTAAAAACAGCAAGATTTTATTATACCTATTCATTTAAATGCACTATAAGTTGTTTAAAGGTGTATTAGTTAGATTTCTCATTGCTAGAACACAGTACCGGACACCCTCAAGTCACAGGAGGAGAAGTTTAACTTGGCTAACAGTTCAGGGGATCTAGTACATGGTCGGCTGGATCCAAATCAGAAAGATTAAGGCCATGGCAGAGCAAAGCTACTTAGCTCATGGCAGCCAGGAAGTACAGCAGGGGAACAGTGCCAGAGAGGAAGGGGCAAAAACGGGACACAGTACCCAGGTCATGACTCCATGACCCATCCAGATATATTCCAAAATGTTCTCTCCCAATCCCCCAGATAGATCCCAAAGTCAATCAAGTTAACATCCTAAATGCCACAAAAGGATATGGTTATTGTCTTTATTTGCCTCAAAAGAGGCAACAAAGAATAATTAAAAGATGCTATTTATATTAAAATGGCCTTTTATTAAACCCTGGATTTTAATTATCCTTCCAAACTTTTACAAGCACAGTATCTGAAACTTTTTTAAATACTGCCTTGTCACACTGATCTAAATAATTAAGTACAATCTGTTCCTTATTACTGGTAGAGATCTCTAGAAAGCAAATGATCCCTGAAAGGCTGTATTTCCACTGAGTAATAAATCTACAACATTTTGTACTTTCCAACTGTATATAAATATACAGAAAACAAAATGACATGAACTAAAAGAAACTTTTACAGAAAAAAGGTGTATGCTCTTTTTGTGCAAGAAAAAATTCTGAGCGTGGCAGCACACGCCTGTAATCCTAGTACTTGGGAGGCTGAGGCAGGAAAGTCATTGTGAGTTTGAGGCCAGCCTCGGCTACAAAATGAGTTCAAGACCAGCCTGAACTGCATAGCTAGACCTTGTCTCAAAAAAAAAAAAAAGAAAAAAAGAAACATAGCCTTCCAAAGATGCAAAATTATAAATTAAGAAATATATTTCACAGCAACTTTTAAAATTATTCTTCCTGATTTTTGCTTAAAATTAAAAGGCCAGATATTACTAAGGTAATAAATGTTTCCTTGGGTGGAATTAGGAATCCTTTCTAATGACACAAAATATTTTCAAATATAAATAAACAATTTCACTTTCCTTCATCATTTCTAACTTCAAATAAGTAGAAAATTCAGTCTATTTTTGAGTCACTAGAGACAAGTTTAATCTTTTAATGTCCAATCTCTTAATATTCTGTACAAGTAGGTCCACACTACTAATATTTCATCCAAATGAGTCCCTAACTCTTCCCTTAGCACTTGCCTACTATGTGCAAGGCCCTGGGTTTAATACCCTGGGACGCCTAAAACTACCTTACCAAAAGCTAGACAGTCCTACAGTTTAGCTCTAATCTTGACGATCTAAGCAAGCTGGTCTATATATTCAGACACATATTCTAAGAAATGTAGTTAGAGTCCAATAACATGTCACATATTGTACTATTGTACAATTGTATTAATGGCCCCTACTTTATCAACTTACTGTGGATAATTATTAACTTGGTACAACCTAATGAACAGATTTCAAGTAGCATGTTCATATCTACTAGCATAGTCTACCTTCACCACCAAGGAGTTCAAATCAAGATTTTTTTAACAAACACAAAAATCTGAACTATAGCAACCATACTTGTAAATATGCTAGTGTCAAGCATTAAATGGACAGGTAAGGGGCTGGGGATTTAGCACAGCAGCACAGCGCCTGCCTGGCAAGCGGGAGGGCGTGAGTTTGATTCCCGGTACCGGGAAAAAAAAAAAAAGGACAGGTAATAGCACTACTCACTGGTTCTTTATTCAATTTTTTCAGTACCTTCTGTGTGGCAGGTACTTTGTGACTAGACTAGATATCTAAATGGTGTTTTATTGGAATGGAATTTACATTTATAAGTAAATGTAATCCATTTTTACACTTATTTTCACCATGGGGTAAAAGATTCCTTGGGAAATGAAATCTTAATTTAACCAAGTGAAGTAAACTGTGATATATAATTTGACGGTCCAAAGGCGGCAACCTAGAATAGAAATGAACTCAACATATACATATTAAAGGACCAAGTATAGATAAAAATCACATGTTGACCCTTCTTCAGGGAACTAAATTTTATTCAAAACATATTCCTGAGATGAGGCAAGGTAAGGGTTAAGTAAACCTTATGAGACGAAATACAATAGATGCCAACAAAAACCTGTAAGATTTAAAAAGTGGAATGAATTGGTTTAGACTTAGGGAACAAAATTCGTAATAATTTAGTTTCATTATATGTTTCCTAATCTTAAGGTAAATGAGATATGGGCTTTAATTTTTCAATGTCTGCAGTATTACTATCATTTTAAAGATAATAACGTAAAAAAATCAAATCATTGAATGGGGAAACAATACATTATTATCTAGCTCTACCTGATATTGACTAGAATTTTAACAACAGAGTACAAAAGGAAAACCACCTTGAAAAAATTACACACAAAAGAAATCTCGGCTGTGGAAACTTGGACTGCCTGAACAGAAAAAATTACACACAAAAGAAATCTCACTGTGGAAACTTGGACTGCCTGAACACAAAATTTGGGGCCAGTGTGGGCAACACAGCAAGATTCTGTCAGAGAGGGAGGAAGGCAGGGAGGGAGGGGAGGAAGGCAGGGAGGGAGGGGAGGAAGGAGGGAGGGAGGAGAGGAAGGAGGGAGGGAATGGGTCTTGATGCTGACAAATAAAACACTTTGTTAATATCAGGATTCTAATTCACAGAGACAATACTGAAAATATATTTCCGTGACCACCATATTTAGCAGAATAAGACCTAAATCTGGAATTCAGGGTTTTGGTATACAGTGATGAATTTTTATCAACATATTACAACAAACTGCTATAAAATGAAAGCTTTTCTTTATGTTATAGCTACATGTTTAAGTCCCACCAAGTCATACTGACATCCTAAGCCTCAATGAGACAGTCCGAGTAGCTGGGCCCTAACCCTTTCAGACAGTAAAGCCATCAGGATGAAGGTCTTGGAAGAAGAGACACAGAGCTCTTGCCTTCTCTGCCATGTGAGGGTACAATGACAAGGCAGTCCCCTTGTGAACCAGAAAGGCCCTCATCACAGCCCAACCATATTAGCACCCTAATCTTAGGACTTCCTGTCCTCCAGAAGGATGAAAAATAAATTCCTGTTAAGTCACTCAATATATTTTTTTTTTATTACAGGATCCCAAACTAACACTATAGATAAATATTTTATATTGACTGTTCTCAGCTCCCAGACAAATACAGAATAAAATTTAAACCAGTTTCTAAATCCAATTTAATTTATACAGTAGTATTCTTTCACATGGTAGCATCAAGTCTGTGAGCCTGTAAGGAATTTTAGTAAGCCTTATATTGTATATGCACTGTGCATACATATACTTAATGGCAAGTATATGTACTGCATTTATATGTTTGTCATACACTTGTCTGTTTGAACTTTGAAAAAAAATGGAGTGTTTATTTTGGAACAACTACCATGTTTCTTAATAAAAACAAACTTTTTGAAATTATTGTCTTATGCTATGGGCTTTTTATTATGCTACATATGAAAGAAGGGATATGATAATGATGAAACATTTTTGATGCACCAGACTGTAAAATTAGATATTTATGGGCCATGTCTGAAACTGGAAGTTTTTTCCCCTTGCTCTCATTGTGAAACAAACATAAATTTAATTTGGTTACTGCCATGGTCTGTTGGACTAAGCACAGGATGGAAGTTTAAAAAAATGCTTAGAGTTCTAATCTTGATCTATTTTTCCAGCTCTAATCTCAACTCACTGAGTGCTCCTGGATAAGTCATAAACTAAATGAATTCTCTCAATTTCCTCATCTGTAAAATGGAAACAACAGCTTCACCCATTGAAGACACTATTTAATTAGGAACTGGCTAAAATACTGTGAAAGAGAAAATGCAAATGTGCGGTAATTTCAAATAATTATTCAAACTGAAAAAATTCACACATTTTGAAAAATCAAAACTGAATAGCATTTCTTGAAAGATCACCTGACTCACCTGACCTTTATCTTTTAGAGTACAAGAAAGGTTCAAAAGCCGTGACAAAGTTTATCAGAGAACCCTGTCATAGACTTACCAGCTCCACAAATCATCTGTGCTTTTGTATTAAGATGAAGTTCCTTCTATCTAAGCACAAAAGAACAATTAAATGATCATCCAAGATGAATTTTATGTAAAAGAATCAGTTTGTAGTTAGTAGAAATGATATAGTCTGAAACTGCTCTTCAACTTTGTATCTTTCCTTCTCTAAATTATAAATGTTTATTAAAAAGTATTAAATCATTAAAAAGTGTAAAAGGTATAATAAGCTTCATTCTGCCACCTTATATAAACACAGTACATTATCAAAACCAGAAAATTAAGACAATTAACATCATTAATTGGACCGCAACTTTGAACTGAAATCCATGACTGCTATAAATGTATTACGCTTGTTACTAGGAAAATTTCAGATTTAAACTGCGTCTTTAAACTTGATTACAGTACCTTAATATGCACATTCCAAAAGTCCAGTGACTTTCAAAACTACCTCTAATGTTATGCCTTTGTAATAAAATACTTCACATAGTTAGTACTGTCCACTAACTTCTATTATTTTCTCTGTGAAATTTAGGAGAAGATTGTGTATTTATCTTGTAGCATAGCTTTTATCCATACAGACTGAGTATCCCTTATCTAAAATGCTTGGGACTTTAAATACTTGAGCACCTGTCAAAGTTTTGGATTTCAGATTTTAATTCTTCAGATTTGGGATGCTCAATCTATACTAGAAAGTCTCTGAAATACAAGGATACTTGTCTATTGATGTGTACATGGAAGATCTATGTTTAACAAAATGTTTTATTTCTTTCAAAAATATGCAATTAGTAGTTCTCTAACTATTGGCACCAAACTATATATTTCTGTACTATGAAAAGTTAAATTCACAGATGACCTTACAGAATATCTTTGCCCTGTTTTTAAATTTTAATTGGTTAATTGGTTCAGCTTTCAGGCCTTTTTTCAATTTCTTAGTATTGTGGATTGAACCTAGGACCTTCATACTGAACTATATCCCCAGCCCTTTTTTACTTTTTATTTTTGAGACAGGGTCTCCCTAAGTCACTAAGACTGGGCTTGATCTTGAGACCCTCTGCTTCAGCTTCCCAAAGGGCTGGGATTACAGGCATGTGCCGCCATGCCCAGCCATTTGTCAGACCTTCTATCCATTCAGCATCTCCAAGCTGGCACTAGGTACACAGTAAAGAATAAAGGGCTAGCCCTACTGTGTGGCAAGCAGCAGAGGAGGACTAAAACCTGAGCTGATCTCAGCTCCTCGTCTAATGTGCTTGTTACACTGTAATCTCAAAATTCAATTACTGAGCATTCATTTCCCAGTAAGATGCACATTACTAATATTCAGCTCTGCCGGTTATAAAGGAAGATCCTAAATAGAAAAGTTAAATGTTTCTAGACTTATTAAAAACTGAATATTGTTATTATGCTATAGTACTTAGGAGAAGAAATTACTAAATTCATACTTTGTTCAACTTCAAGGCCTTTACATATTTTGTTGTGCTATACCTAACCTTTATAAGAAAAAAATTCATCACAGTCTTTCTCTCATCACCTTTTAGCCACAATCCCTCTGCCCACCCCGGAAATACACACAGTACTTTAACATTCTAATCTCTAACGTTTCACATGTTACACCATTTCTTTGGAAACATTTTCCTGGTCTATTGTTCTCATTTGGCCCTGCCCTTAAATTTAATTAGAAACAATGGCAAGATACTTACCCTCCCTCTCAGCCTTAATAATAGAGTACTTACTATTAATTTTTTCATTCAGAAATTTTACTTGCTCAGGCTGTTTATATGGTATATGCTTATGTCATTAAAGAAGCCAAAATTAGAAAGAGAACTTTCACGATCATTTTTGAAGAAAAATATATTTGGAAGCTAGCTGTCACTTAGGCAAATATAGAAGTATTCCTTCTTTAAAAATAAGAGTCAATCTGAGCCAACAGACAGTATCCAACATTTGCTAAAGGTGAACCAATTTCTAGCTGACAAAAGCATCTGAAATGAGAAAAACTATTGACTAAACAACTACAAACTTTCAATTCACATGAAAATAAGGACGGTATCATGTTTTCTATGTTGGTTCAAACTTTAAATAATGTAGTCTCTCCAAACCTCCTTCCTTCTTTGGAAGTTTCCATTTAATATATGCATTTAATTGGCTCCTCTTCTCTTGATATCTCTTAAACATAGGCACCCCCAAGTTTTACCCACAAATGTAATTTATCCTAAGCAATTTAATTCACTTGGTTTTAACACATATAAATGTATTACTTCTATATCTATCTTTAATCCAAACTGCTTTGGAAATTCCAAATTAATATATGCCACAACTTGGTGGGCAAGTCTACTGACGCACACCGAACTTAACCTATGTAACACTAAATCCACAAGCACTTACCCCTCCACTCCACTCTTCTTACGAAAACTTGGCACACTTCTGCTGGTGATGCCAGCTTTGCTAAGGGAGAAAATGAGTTGTTTTCCTTACCCTCAGTAAATCTCCTCTTTTCAGAAAGTTTTCCTTTAATGTCTTTCTTCCTCTGCACACACAGAAACAAAATTTTTCCAAGGTGTTATCATCTCTTTTCTGTCTTTTGCTTATAGCCCATTTTCTACATTCTCCACAGCTCTTCCATATGCAAATCTGACTACTTTTCTTACTTGCTCAAATCTTTCACTGAATTCCTAAATATAGAAGATAATGATTAAACTCCTGAGAATCCGTGTGCCCTGCCTACTACTGAGACCTCATTGTAGCAGCCCCTCTTATAGTCTAAAGTCCAAAAATACTGAGCTACTTACAATCTTCAAAATGCCCCACATTGTTTCATGTCTCTGCTGCCTTTACACACTCCATACTACCTGTAAATACCTTTCCACTAAATCTATCTGATGAATTCTCCTCTTATCCTTCAAAGCACAGTTCCTATATTCCCTCACTTGAGAAGAATTCCAATGTTTCCTTCTCGCACACCAAGATCACTACTCTTTCTACAGGTATCTTTTTGGCTTGTGTGCATCCACATTTTCTCTCTTACTACACCACACGTAACCAGCAGTACTTGTACGCCATACTGTATCCCAGGAGTACTTGTAAAATGGTATAATTACAATAGATTCACAAGAATTCTATATATGTGGATACCTACTACCACACTGTATTATACCAAAGAAAAAACAATCAAAGATTATTTTTAAAAGGCCAGTAGCATAATGTTCACATTAAAATTTAAGCTATTTTAAAAGTCAGCACCATCACCTAGTCATTTATATCTTTTATTACAGAATGAAAGAGTGATTAAGAAGTACAGAATAAAGATATTTAAATTTTAAAGTTCAGATTTCTGTTTTCAGCTATGGTGTGTAAAAGAGCTTGGAAGTAGTAAGTTTCCATTCTTAAAACAGGAAAAGAACTGAACTAAAAATAAGTTAATTTTCTTAGTCCTATCAGAGAACTCAGGTCACAGGGCATCCTGTCACCCTAACATCCTGACACATCACAGCCAATCACAGCCCAGATCAGCATACCCAAAGTGGAAGCTTTTGGAGTCATACAATAGTAAGAACACTTGAGTAGCCATTTTGACGAATTACTAGAGACTACGTATAGGTTAGACTGCGAGTAAAAAGTTCCCACTATCTTAGCCTTAGAGTAACTCTCACACTTTGATGGGAGTTTTAATTCTACCCTTCCCACAAGGTTCTCATACTGAAGATACAAGAAAAATCTCCTCACATATAGAATAACAGAAGAAAAGCAAACATCTGGAAATGTGCCCAGATACTTCCACTAGACAAAGGCCTGTCATCAAGGAAAAGCACTGAACCAGATGTTATCTAACCTGGGAAAAGGGAAAGTAACCACCCTCAATGCTATCCAGCCTTCAGTCTCATGAAAGCACCAAAAACCATACATGCAAGCGTTATCCTATGCCCATCCCACCACTCACTGTATTCTGGAAAATAGAAATGGCCTTCACAGAATTGTATCTGGAGAGGAATTTTGCCTCAGGATGAACTGTAACTCTAATCTCGCCCACATCTGATTTATGTGATAGATGAGATCTGGATTATAGAGTTCAGCGTGGAATGAGCTAAGACTTTTGGGCTACTTGGGATAAAATGAGTGTATGTGCATGTGAGAAAGACATCAATGCGGGAGGGAGCCAGAGCAGAATGTTAAGGGCTGAAACTCAAATTCAAACGTTGAAGCGCTAGTTCCTAGTGTAGCTACACTTGAAAATGGAGTCTCTAAAGAAGTAATAATGATCAAATGAGGTCATAAGGATGGGGCCATGAACTGACAGGATTAGTGTCCTTATAAGAGGAGGGATTCAAAATGGAGTTCTCTCTTACTCCTCATCTGCACCAAGTGGAGAACGGTCATGTGAACACAGACCAAGGAAAGATCACTTAAGGATATGAGAAGAATACCATGGAGTGGGAAGAATGCAAAGGAAATACAATAGGCCCGATGTGACTTGGTACCTGACCCCCCCACCAGGTGGATTTCTGTATTACAGGTCCCGGGAAGAAACCAATCTCTGTGTACAGGAATCTTTTGATTCTCTTTTCCTTTCTTTTCTTTTTCTTTTCTTTTCTGTTTTTCCTTATTTTATCTAATTGTATATACCTTTTTATTCTTTCATTGTATTTTATCACTTACTTTTTTTCTCACCTTTTCTCTTTTTAAAAATTTTGCTTCTTCCTACTCTCTTTTGGGGGTGGGGTGTAAGAGAGGGGCTCACATGTAGCCCAGGCTGTTCTCAAAGTCATGGCAATCATCCTGCCTCAGGCTCCTGAGTGCTGAGATTACAGTCATGTACCACCACACTCAGCTCCACATTTATTATTATTACTCCTATCATTTTTTTGGCCTCTGTTCAATGCCAGCCCTTTAGCTTACTATTATTGCCCCTTTCTTTTCTTGATTATTGGTTGTAACAGTTATGCCCTTAGTTTTTACTATATTTCAACACATAGTCACTACAGCTTGTTTTCTCTTGAGTCGTACAGGGGAAAATGACCCCTCAAAAGGGTCTTCTCACTAAGAAGACCCTCACATAACCCATCCCAACAGATATATAAATCTTAATACTGAAACAAAAGAAAAGTGGAAAAACTAAGGCAACATGACTCCTCCAAAAGTTCCTAACTATTCAGTAACTGAATCTAAACATACTAAAATAGATTAAATGCCAAGTAATTAAAACGATTAATTTTTAAAATAATAATTTCAAAGAGGAGACAAAAAAACAGTAGGATGAATTAAGGAAGACAGGATAAGAAAGAGCAATTCAACAAAGAGACAGACGTTCTGAAAACAAATCAAACAGAGATCTTGGAAATAAAAAGCTCACTAAGTCTCACCCACGGACTGGGTCAAGAAGGAGACAGAATTTCAGAGACGGAAGATAGGTTGGTAAATACCACACTCAACCTCTAACAAAGAAAAGCAAAATAAATTATAAGCAAGCACCCAAGAACTCTGGGATACAATTTAATAGACCAAGTTTACAATTTTTGGTATACAAGAGGGTGCTGAGGTACAGACCAAAAGCAGACAAAATCTATTCAGTAAAATAATAGCAGAAAACTTCCTAAATTTGGGGAAACATATGGACATCCAGTTATAGGAAGCATTTAAAACCCTAAATAGACATAACCAGAAAAGAATAGCCATATCATATGATAATTAAAATACCAAGAGTACAAATTTAGGAAAGAATATTGAAAGCTGCCAAAGAGAAATACCAAGTTACTAACAAGGCAAACTAATCAGAGTAACTGCAGATTTCTCAGCAGAAACTCTAACAGCCAAGAGAGCATGGAATAATGTATTTCAAGACTCTCAATTCCCCAATTAAAATAATCTCCAACCTAGATTACTATATCCATCAAAGTTCTCTTTTAGGATCTCAGAAGAAATAGAATAAACCAAAGGAGTTCATGACCTCTCAGCTAACATTGCAGAATAGTCTGAAAGGAATCCTGCACATAGACAAGGAAGGATAGACAGAAAATAACAAACAGGAAAGAATCAAACATTAGAAAAAGAACAAAATGACAGGAACTAACATATACCTTTCAATAGAATCCTGAAAGTTAACTGTCTCAGTTCTCCAATGAAAAGACTGATGGATTAGACTAAAGAAAAAAAGAAAGACTCAATCAATTGCTGCCAGCAAAAAAGCATAATTCACCAGCAAAGACAAAGTCTGAAAGTGAAAGGGTGGAAAACAGTATTCTAAGCAAATGCAAATATTCTATGGAAAACAATATTCTAAGCAACCAGAAGTACTTGAACAACCTGCCAAAATATAACAACTGTAAATACCATACATACAGTGACCACAGGTAAGTCCAATGTCATAGAGCAAACACTGCTTGATATAAAGGAACAGACAGACCCAAATATAGCAATAGGGTGCAACCTCAACACCCCACTCTTACCAGCTGATAAAATCTACAAAAACAACAACAACAACAAAAAAAAAAATCGGAATTAAACTATATCACAGATCAAATGGATTTAATAGTAATCGACAGAATGTTTATCCCAAAACAACTACATATATATATCCTTTTCAGCAGCTTACAGAACTGTTTCCCAAATAGATAATATTTTAGGCTGCAAAGCAAGTCTTAATACAAAAAAACTAGCCAGGTGTGGCAACACATGCCTATAATTCCATGCTCAGAAAGCAAGAGGATTGTGAGTTCAAGGTCAGCCTGGACTACATAGTGAAACTCCATCTCAAAAAACACACGCATACAAAAACTTGAATAATTTCACACATCCTATCAGATCACAATGGAATGAAGCTAGAAATCAACAACAAAAGAAATCACACAGACTACACAAACAGATGAATGTTAAATAATACATGGGGTTGTTTCATTTCATTTGGTTTAGATTTTTTTTTCTTCTTTTTTTAGGGGGTAGGGACAGGGTCTTTCTAAGTAGTCCAGGCTGTTTTTGAACTCACTATGTAACCCAGATTGGTCTCCAATTCACAGCAATTCTGCCTCTTCCTCCCAAGTACTGGGATTACAGGCACATGCCACTATGCCCAGATGAATAATGCACTTATAAGTATCAGTGAGACACTGACAAACTTCGGAGAGAAACTTTAAAATTCTAAGAATCAAAACAGAAAAACAACATATCAGAATCTTGGACACAAAACAATTCCAAGGGAAACGTTTATAGGTGTGTCTACATTTAAAAAACAAAGCTATTCCAAATAAACAACCTAATGATGTATCTCCAAGTCTTAGAAAACCAAAAAAAGTCAAACCCAGAACCAGGGGAAGAAACGAAATAATAATGATCAGAGCAGAAGTAAATAATACAAAGGATCCATGAATAAAAGAGCTCATTCTTTGAAAACATAAACAAGATTGGTAAACTCTTACCCAAACTAATTAAAACAGAGATGACCCAAATTAATAAAATGCAAGAGGAAAAGTCAATGTTAAAATAAATGTCACTGAAATCCAAAGGACTGTTATAAATGACTTTGAAAACTTATATTCCAATAAATTTGAGAATCTAGAAGAAATGGATGGATTTCTAGATACATATGATCTACCAAAACTGAACCAAAAAATACTAAAACCAACCAATAAAAAGCAGTAATACTGGCTGCAGTAATAAAAACTATCCTAACAAAACTCCTAAAGAGAATGGAACTACTGCTGAATTTTATAAGACCCTTAGTGAAGAACAAGCACCAATGCTCCTAAAGCTTTTCATGAAATAGAAAGGAATGCTTCCAAAATCACTTTATGATATCAGAATCACCCCAACAGCAAAATCAGATTAAGACTCAACAACAACAAAAAACTACAGATCAATATCCTCGATGAGCACAGACACAAAAGTCCTCAAAAAGATTCTTGCAAACAAAATTCAACATGCTGTAAAGAGCATACACCATGACCCAGTTGGTTTCATCCCAACAATGTAAAGATGATTTAACATATGTAAATAAATAAATGTTATACACCACAAAAATAGAACCTAGGATAAGAAAAAAAATCACATGATTATTGATGCAGAAAAAGCACTAGACAAAATTCAGAATCCCTTCATGACAAAAACCTTCAAGAAAATAAGTATAGAAAGATATATCTGAAAATAATAAAAGATATATACAACAATAGCCAGCATTATACTGAATGGAAAAAAAAAGACAAGCATTTCCTCTAAAATCACTCTCACCACTCCTTTTCAATATAGTACCTTAAATTCTAGCTACAGCAATTACACAGGAGAACAAAATAAAAGTGATACAAGTAGGAAAGGAAGAAGTCAAATTATCCCTATTTGTGGAGGATATAATTCTATACTGACAGGACTTTATTAACTCCACAAGACTCTCAGAGCTGATAAATTCAGCAAAGTGGCAAGATAAAAAGTCAACACATAAAAATCAATGATGAACCTGCTGAGAAAGAAATCGGGAAAACAATTTCATTCATAATAGCTTTAAAAATACCTAGGAATCAACGTAAACAAGGAGGTGAAAGACCTCTGTAATAAAAATTATAGAGCACTAAAGAAAGAACTCGAAGAAATTAGAAAATGGAAAGACTTGTCTTGTCCATGGGTCAGTGGAATAATATTGTTAAAATGGCCACATTACTAAAAGTGATCCATAAATTCAATGCAATCCCCATCAAAGACAAATGACAATCAAAGACAATTCCCATTCTTGAAGAACTAAAAAAAACAACTCTAAAGTTCATGTGGAAGCATGAAAGACTCAGAATAGCCAAAGCAGTCCTAAGCAAAAACAGTACTGCTGAAGGCATTACATTCTTCAATTTCAAAATATACTACAAAGTAGTAACAACAAAAATAGCACAGTACTGGCATAAAAAGAGGTATGTAGACCAATGGAATAGAATACAGGACACAGCCCACACAACAATAGTCATCTGATTCTTGACAAATGGGTAAAAACACACCAAATGATAGCCACTTTAACAAACGGTGTTGGGATAACTGGATATCCACATGCAGAAGACTTAAAATAGTTCCCTGTATCTTACGCTGTACTAAAATTAACTGAAAAATGGATCGAAGACATAGGGAGAAAACCAAAAAAACTGAAACTAAAAAGAAACAATGCAAATGTCTGAAGTTTCAGGCACAGGCAAAGACTTCCTAAACAGACTCAAAAAGCATAGGAATAAATACAGAGAATCAACAAATGGAACTACATCAAATCAAAAGCCTTCTGTACACCAAAGGAAACAATCAAGAATGAGAAGATAGCCTATAAAATAGGAGAAAAATCTTCGCAAGCTACTCTTCCAATGGAGGGTTAATATCTAACCAAACCAAGAAATGAGCAAGCTAATTAGACATTTCTCTAAAGAAGAAACACAAACAGCCATTAAGTATATGAAAAAAACCCAACACTACACTGAGATTCCATTTCACCCCATTTAGAATGGCTATCAGCAAGACCACAAACAACAATAAAGGCTGGTGAGGATGGACGGGGGATTCTTCTCCACTGTTTGTGGGAACACAAACTAGTATAATCACTGTAGAAATCAGTATAACGGTTCCTCAAGAAACTGAACAGAGTGATATCATTTGACCTGGCTATTTCCACTCCTTGGTATATTTCCAAAAGAATTAAAGGCAGCACATTATAGTGATATATGCATACTCATGTGTTTACTGACACACAATTCATAGTAGGTATCTCTAAAGAAGAATGAAATAATTTCATTTTAAGAAAAATGTATGGACAGCTGGGCGTGGTGGCACACGCCTGTAATCCCAGCACTCAGGAGGCTGAGACAGGAGGATCGTTGCAAGTTCAAGGCCAACTGGGCTACAAAGTGAGCGCAAGGCCAGCTTCAACTGCATAGCAAGACCCTATCTCAAAAACACCAAACAAAAGAAAAAAGAAAAATGTATGGAATTGGAGAACATCGTGTTTAGCAAAATAAGCCAGACTCAGAAAGTTAAATGTCACACATTTTCTTTTATAGAAGGAAATTTTAAAGGAAGAAAAAAAAAAGAAGAAAGGAAAGGACTACTAGGGATGAAGAAGGTGATCAGTGGGAGAGGGGAGGAGAAAGGGAGAGGAATATTAGGGGTAAAAAATTATCAAAATGTTATATATAAAATATACCAAATGAAATCCATCACCCTGAATTACTATTATGCACTAAAAATATTTTAAAATTTTATCTGATTTTCATTATAGCCTACTGATACTATGGGATATTCAATTAAATGAGATAATGTATATAAACTTCATACAAGGGTAACCTAGTTCGTTAAAAGCAGTCAATAAATAAATAGTAGTATCATATTAACAAGATGGTAAGAAAAGAAGTGAAGCAAAATTATGACCTGAGAACTTCTGTTAGGAGCTTATTCAGTTAGAGACTGCTCATCCTGGGTCAATACCCGAGGAGTTTCACAGCTGAAACAGGGCAGCTAAATTTCGGTTGACAAGGGTAATACAGAAGAAAAGCAAAAGAAAGACAACAGTTTTCATATAACAGTAAAAACACTAAAGTTATTAAATAAATAAATACATTTTAAAATAGAAAAATCTCTGGAATATCAAAACAAAAATTGTTTTTGAAGGCTCACCTTCAGACATCTACAGAAACTTCACAAATAGAAAATATAAAAATTTTTATAATTTCATTTTTTACCCTTGTTTCTGCTAGATAAATACTTTAACATTCTCCCACCCACAGGGTCCAAATTTGCTTTTGAAAATAATAGCACAAAGTGAGACCAATCCAGTAGGTGGCAAAAATGAGTCTCCAAGTTAGTCCCTAAAGGGAAATGGTAATACCACATGGAAGCACATGAGAGATAAAAGGACAAAGGTCAAGGGAAGGGACAAAGAATGAGACTCATGTCTAACGTGAGAAATCTTAATTTAATTACAAAAGAAAAATTCAATGGTTCTTAGTGACAACTCAAAAAACCGAAAAAAGAAAAAAAAGTTTCTGGTTGTACATGAAAAGAAAGTAATTAGAGAGTTTTTGCTTTTAGGAACTATCTTCCATTATGTGCCAAAAAGAAAATTTTTTAAAATCTTACTTCACATAAAACAGACTGAAAGAATTTAGAATGCTAAAAATGTTTACAATCTTGCCAACTCAAACTGTATGTAGTAGGAGGAAACGTTTCTCCATATGACTACTATCCATGCAGTACGTACCTTGGCTAATATTTTTAAAATTGTATTATACCAAGAAATCCAAATTTTGAATTGCTACATAAGGCCCTTATTGTAATTTATCCATCAGGTATAATTACTGAAATAGAAGAATTGTTTTTAAAACTATACCAATAAAATGTAGGCAAAGTTTTTAAATATTTCCCATAGCTTCAACTTTCCTGCATTCTTTTAAATAATATTTAATTTTTATAAACAAACCATTAAGTAATATATATAGAAAATCTGTATACATTACTACTACGACCTTACAGGAATAAATAAAATGAATTTATCTGACCCTCCACTTTGCTAAAACTAAGATATTATCCTAATCTTCTAGATGGCCAAATACTTCCTAAAATCAAGATGTTTCCTTCTTAAGAAGCAGTAACAGAAGGTTTTAAGACAGTAAAGTAATTCTGAGAAATGAACTGGAAAGGATATTCAGGAGAAAAGCTAGAAAGCCACTAAGAATCTAGACCTGCTCAGAAATGGAACAGCAGCAGCAGAGTTAAAGGCAATCAAAATCATGAAACAAAAAACCACTCTACGATGTCAGCCCCAATTTCATCCATACACCAAAGCTGGAAGATATGACATCACAGTCCAGTACCTAGCAATTAAGTAGTCAAAAGTATATTTTCAAGAGATTCACTGAAGTGTGCTTAGATACAAGAAGTTATTAACAGTGGTTGTAGATGAGTAATGGAGAGTATTATAGTTCATGACTCCCTCTCTTTTATTTTATATTATGCAGTTAATAAATACCTATTAGCTGTTACTACTAGGTAAGAGGTAACCCCTGAAACTAGTTACTAATTATTATTGATGTCTTAGTATTCTAGCAGCTATGAGTAGGATCATGTATTCTTTTTATAGCTGTCTATTCACATAATCTAGAATATAAAAGAAAGCTGGAACAGTCATAACTACTTCATTAACCAAAGCTGAGCAGCATTTATTAAGTATTTTTATTTATGACATGATCAAGTGCAACATAGAAACAAAAAATCTGTACGGTATGAGCTTATCATATGAAGAGAAAATGCTGCCTCAGACAGGTAAATGAGACATTTACTCCATTAAACCAAAACGAACAACACTTTTATTGTTTCAAAGTAGAATTATTTCCCAAAATGAAGGGAGGGCCAATGTCCCAGACAGCCCAAAGATAACCAAGAAGAAACCTTAAAATTCTGCTTAAAAGCTAATCAATTTGGTTCACATATATTTAATATAAGCAATAGAGAGCCATTTCTTTTGAAAATGTCTTTAAAAATCTAAAATAGCTTGTTCATATCATACTCATTTTAAAAATTAGTTGAGATTTAAACACTGGACCAAGTTTAAACATTAGATAGTTACATAGCTAGCTAAGATGTCACAATAGCTCTTAAGAGCACCATTCCCATTAATAACCTGTATTTCCTGCATCTTTTCCAGGTGCAATGTGGAAAGAAACATTTTAAAAATATACTGGGGAGAAATACTACTCTACTATAAAGAAGGATAAATTCATATCATTTGTAAGAAAGTGTATGCACCTTGAGACCATAATGGTCAATGAAACAAAACCATCATTCAAGCTTAAATACTGCATGGTTTCTCTTTCACGAGAAACCCCAAGTATAAGTAACAGGATGTTCTGACTGACGGAGTGTTGTAATTAAGAAATCCAGATCTCCTGACAAGGCTTAAAGATGTTAGTCCCAGACACAAGAGAAAATTTATCACCAAGCATCAGATGAATTCTGAGATTTGATTACATTGTAGTAACTAAACTACTGAAATTTAGCAGCATTTACATAAAATGAATAGATGCCAATTTTTAAAACTTTTTAAAGACTGCTTATCAGTAGTAATTAGAGACTAATTTTCTAGATTTATAGTTCAGAAAAATATTAGAATATTATTCCTAAATAAATAAATAAATAAAAATTTTAAAATTTTAAAAATAAAAAATATTTACCTGCCAAGCAAAAACCATAGGTAGCTTGCTTGCCAAGTTACAGTCTAAGGTGTCACCTTTCACTGAGAAAAAAAATACATGGAAGACAGAGCAACGTCTAAGAGAAAAGAAATCATTAGGCTTTTAGGGCTAACCCTTCAACTTCCAAACATACGAAGATTGTGAAATACCACAAAACTAGTATTATATATTTAATCTAAAATAGTAACAGCAGAAGTTTACATTAACACTCAGTGTTCAAAGGGTTGGTGTAGAATTCTTTTCAAAATATCACGTTGTTCAGGGAGTAGTCTGAAACCATGACTAAGAAAGTGAGTAAGTTTTCCAGGATAGGATGGAAAGGATGAATTTGTTTGAATACTGATTCCTATACTTTAAAAGCAAAATAATTTCAGGTAAGTTATTGATCAACTTTAGTTTCCTTATTTTTCCTCCAATTTTTGATTGTGATAAAATACATATAACAAAATTTACCACTATAACCATTTGCAGTGCATAAATCACTGGCATTAAACACACTCATAATGTGGTACAATTATCACCACCATCCATCTCCCAGAACTACTTTCCTCTTGTAAAATGTAAAATCTATGCACATGAAACAATAATTTCCTGTTTCATCCTTCCTCCAGCCCTGAAAGCCATCATTCTTTGTCTGTTATTCTGGCAACTATAAATGCCTCATCCAAGTAGAATCACACAGTAGTTTATCTTTTTGTGGCTGGTTTATTTAACATAGTTCCATAAGGCTCAGCTATATTGTAGCACAGGTCAGGATTTCCTTCCTTTCTATTATTACTCTTCCTTTCTATTATTCAGGACTGAATAATATTGCCTTCTATGTATACATCATACTTTACTTACTATCTGTTGTTGGATGCTTGGATTACTTCCTCATTATAGCTACCAAGTATAATTGTGTCATGAGCATGACTATGCAAATATCTCTTTAAGAATCTTTCAGTTTTGGGGGGAAATATATCCAGAAGCACTTAGGAGTTGTAATTTTTTGAGAAATCACTATACTGTTTTTTCTACTGCAGATGGACTAAAAACAGTTTTACTTTATGTACTTTCCAATTTGCATACTAACTGGTATCTTCTCAAAAGAATTAAAAGCATCAGACCACATCAATATATATGCACACCCATGTTTATAGCAGCACAGTTTGTAGTAGCTATATCTGAGGAAAAAATACAAATGCCCATCAATCAATGAATGGATAAAGAAGATGTGGGGTTTTTTAATATAACGGAGTACAACTCTGCCATAAAGAAGGATAAGTTTGAGACATTTCTAGCTAAACAGATACACCTTGAGACCATATTCTTAAGAGAAATAAATCAGTACCAAAATGTACAGTGCACAATAAATCAATACCACATTGTTTCTCTAGTGTGAGAAATCAAAAGTGTAAATAAGGATCAAAATGTATAGCAGATACTGTGATACAGGAAGTAAATGTATACGTTCAAATTCCCTATTGATTATTATGTATATCTAAAATGTATCAATAGCTAGCTTCCTGCCTGCTGGCTCCCGGAGGGTGGGCCCCCTGTGCAC
>NW_004955411.1:15581392-15615239 GCF_000276665.1 Chinchilla lanigera
CTATTATTTGTCTATTTGTTTTCCTGAGAAACTATTTTGTAGACAATAATATGTAAAATGATAACCATTGATAATTTCCTACCATTTTGTCTGTAATTTGCTAAGTCCCCCCTATTATTATGTTATCCTTCTTTTATTCTTTAAAATAAAAACAAAACAAAAAAAATAAAATAAAATGTATCAATAAATTAATCTTTTCATTAATTAAAAAATAAACCAATTTCCCTCTTATATTTAGCCTACAGTTGAAACTGATACTTGGATATTCATTGAAATGTTTGATCCTAAGAACTACTAGAGAATAAAAATATAAAAATGCGAGTTACTCTGGGATACATCTGTATTTTTCCTGTTTCCATCACAGAAAATACAGTATTAGGGGCCAAATATTAGGCATATTATACAACTGATATGACTCAGTATTTAATACTTATGCTTTTATTTAATTTCATAAAGTCTGCATTTTAGGAAACATCTAAGTTTCCTCACCAATACAAAACTAGTAAGCAAGTAGTCTGACTCAAACTCTAATTTTGTATGACCAGTACATAATTATGTATAATTAATATTCCCCACAACACAGTTCAGAAAATTGCAAACTCTAACAAAGGCATGAAAACCAAGTTTATGAGTCACAGAATAAAGTCCCTATTTCAACCCCAAGGTTTCAGCAATATACAGTGGTACTCTGGCTCATGAAATTAATTCTTTCCACTATTCTGGTCACAGCTGATTTGGATAGGAATCGAAGCAAACACAATGGTTAGGTTCAATATTGACCTTATGGGGAAATTTGATTTAGCTCTCAATCAATTCATTTTGCAACCAGAACTTTTGGAAGAATTAAGTTGGTGAACAGAACAGAGGTAGCACTGTAAATACAAAAGCTCTTTATTTTCTACTACTGAGACAGAAAATGTAAGGACATCGCACCTTCATTAATAACAACACATCCTCAGAAGAAAGCAATACATCCTTAGAAGCTTTTAGTCAGAGTCATAATAAGATAGTATCAACCTCAAGATTAATGTTAAATTATGTCACTAAGGAAGTTTTCCCAGCACTTAGGAAGCTGAGGCAGGAGTATCACTGTGAGTTCGAGGCCAGCCTGGGCTAAAAAGTGAGCTCAAGGCCAGCCTGAACTAAATAGCAAGACCCTGTCTCAAAAACAAAAAACAGAAACATGGAAGTTTTTAATCAGCTGACAATGCATTTGTCCCTACAATGTGAGTTCTATGATGGTAGGGATTTTCCCTTCACTATTCACTGAGTTGGACAAACCACTTTTTAAAGTTATTTTTTGACTAAATGGAAGTGTACATTCTATATATGGCTATGACAAACAAACCAGACAGAGCTCTGTATCCTTGAACGTATTTCATTCTACAACCTTTAAATCTTCCTTAAAAGCACTGTTTCATAGATTCTGAGAGAACACTGATTTAAGAGCCACACTTATGTATCAATAGGAAATAAAAAGGAACTGTGTGACAGAGTGGTTGACAACCGGATTTCTCCTCTCAGAAATGAGGCACTCTCCTCCCCAAGTGAGTGGATGGATTCCAACAGGTCACAGATGAGTCACTGTGTGGTCCTTACCTTCTGCTTAAAGGAGATCCCTTTCCATACAGAAGGTTATGACCCCTTCCTGTGGCTACTGGCTTCTAAAGATGTGAAAACTCAAAGGTCCAGCCCCCGTATCTCCACTGGGAAACAACCCCACTTCGAGTTTCCCACACATTAGCCTAGGCCTCTATTGCATGTGTACCACAATTCAACTCTTCCCTCAGATTAGCCTTGTTTCTATTACTCTCATACAGGTGTTGTCCCCAGGGACATTCTCCAATAAGTCTGCATGGGAATCTCTACCTCAGAATCTGTACAACCACTTATTGAAGGGCCATGCTGATTTCAGACACAGTAAAATGTATGTAAACAGAAACAAACAGTGCTTTTTAGAACCGGTGAGCAGGGGACCAGAAGGAATTTCTGAAATTTAACAAAGTACCATCACTTACTGTTACTACTGCCTTACTTGGGAAAAGGGTTGAGTTTTGCATTTGTGTGAATACACAGTAAAGCTATCAGGTCAAGAAACAAGCCCAAAGAGACATCACCAAGATAAGGTGTACTACTGTCTTAAGATTCGCTCCGTCTTGGACTCTGGACTTCCGTCGGGCATAGCACTGAGAGGGTAGGAGGTCTGAGAGTCAAACTAATTTATCTAAAACTGAAAAGATTGAGGGTCCTTGGTGAACCTGTACTACAAATACTTAAAGATCTACTGAAAGGGGGCTGAGGATTTAGCTCAGCGGCACACCACCTGCCTGGCAAGCGCAATGTTGTGAGTTCGATTCCCAGTACTGGAAAAAAACAAAACAAAACGAAAGATCTACTGAAAAAAAATCTCCAAAAATAACAGTAAATAAAACAAAACCCTTGGATGAATACTAAGTCAAACCTAAAGCAAATAATCACTAAAGGGTTTAATTTTAATACAATCATTCTTTAATTCAAATTCCCTTATAAAAATGAGACTACTGGTACTTTCTTATTCAACAAGGTGAATTATGTTAGTGCATAAGAGATGCTAATACATGAAATATTTTTAATCAAATGCTAATTCATACTCCCTAGAAAATTTACATACTAAAGTTTATAGGTGAAATAAAGAAGATAAACTATAAACAATTATTAAATACCATCCTTTATAAATGTCTGTAAGAGTTCTACTTTTAGAATGACAAGCCTCTGGCTACTATAGTTAACTGAACTGAAGCACAGTCAGCTTTGATATGATTAACAGGTAAGGTCTATGCTAGAATGAACAACAGAATTCATGAAATTCTGGTTTTTGGAGCTTCTGATAAGCATAAATTTATAATGTACAAAAACATTTCTGTATGTCTGATACAGGATATGCATGAAAATTAGAGTTTAGAAGAAAAGATAACACTACTTATTCCATCTGAATAAACTCCGAGGAACAATTTATTTAAGTACAAATTACCCAGTAAAATTCTGGTACATAATTACAGGGAATTTTGCCAGAACATTTCCAAAGCTATTATTGTTTCAAAGTATTTTTTAGCATTTCTTGTAAATATAAGAATTCAGAACCTATTATATTCAAAATGACACCTTTTGAGCCAAATGTGGTGGTACACGCCTATAATCCCAGCACTCAGGAAGCTGAGGCAGGAGGACCACTGTGAGTTTACAGTTACTGAAAGAAAAAAATTGTATTCTTCCCAAAAGTGAGTTCAAGGCCTGCCTGAGCTACATAGTGAGTTCAAGGAACTATCAAGCGAGACCCTGCCTCCAAAAAAATCTTTTGAATTGACTGATTTCACTAAATCATAATACTCTGAGACAGCAGAAGCTAAAATATTTTAATTAATGTAAGTTATATCTGTATATAGCACCAAAACCCTGAAGAGGTCTAATCTAATTTCCCTTTTCAAATTACAAAATTCTGAAAGAAAGTAATATTCTAGGTTAGTATGTGTTGTACAAAAATATAAACTATTCAATAGTAATCTATTCAACAAACATTCACTGTCACCTATGTGAGAAAAAAACTCAATCAGCAGGTATTTATTAAGTATTGCCAATGTGTAAAATGGTAGATCCTAAGGAGGGGGGGGACTGCTGCTGGGGGAAATACAGGGGTAGTTCCTGGGAACCTCTGATCAAAACATTCTCATCCAATCAATATATACCTTTGTTTTTTATGTGCTTCTTTTAAAGACAACTTTAAAATATATCGTGTACTGTATTCATTAACACTGAATTCATTCATGGCCAACTGCACTATAATTCATGTATAAATGAAACCTAACACATGTATTTTTCCCAAAAGCACATCAAAGTGCTCCTGTACTTAGCAACACTAGGTTGCATATCAGTACTACACTCGGCGCTCATTTGAACAGTGACATTACCAACAACAACAACCAAAACCCACAAAAATGCCAAAAACAAGGCACTAAGTAGACCCTAAAAAAGACACTTATTTGTACTATAAAGGCTAAAACAAAAGCATTGCTTAGTTCTACCTTGGTCAAGAATTTGTACATCAGATTACTGACTTTTTACCACTCTGTATGTCAGTCAAGGATTGAGAAAACACTGAAAGTATCAATCTGGAGGTTACAAATAAATGTTACTAACAGGCAAATTTTCAACTATGAAATTCACATAAAGATCAACTAGATATAATCAATCATGAATTTAAAGCAGATATACTTTAGAGATCATCTCTGCAATATGCTTGTTTTTCAGAGACAGAAGGAAGGGTAGAAAGGAGATCTGTATGATATATGAAAGGTCAGAATGCTAATTAATGAAAGTCCCAAACCAAAAACCTATGGCATGTCACAGAGAATAAAGAAGCTGAAGATGGCTTCATTAATTTCTTTTGATCTGCTCTAACTTCCATCATTTCCCTTTCTTTACATACAGGATGCTTTTCCTCTGATCAAACATGGAAATACTAGACCTGGTACTTCTTGTGACCAGCACTAGAATAAAGGACTCCCCATTTTTCTGCTTACCTGTATATTGAGCGGTGGAGAAGGCATGGGATAGAAAACGTCAGGGGAGAGGCAGGAAGCTGAATATAGTGGTAGATGCTTTCTCTTCTCCTTACAGTCAATCCTCAAGCTGCACGTATCACCTACCCCTTGGAATCAGGAGTGCAGCAGAAAGCCAAGAAATTAATATTCCTTGAGGCTATAACTTGACCTTGTCAAAGTCAAGATGCGGATGACACAACTCCTGAACCAATGGACAGTTTTTAGCAACTAAGTATTCTATTATCAAAACTGATAAGCTTATATATATATAATAAATGGAAATAACCACTGGCCACATGATGAGGAAAAGAAAGAAAAAGAAACATATTGATGGACCAAAGTCTGATTAATGAGAATCTAAAGGAACAAGTGATTACAGTTCATTTAAAAAGTAGTAGTAGGGGCTGGGGATTTAGCTTAGTGGCAAAGCGCCTGCCGGGCAAGCGCAAGGTCGTGAGTTTGGTTCCTGGTACCGGAGAAAAACCAAAAAACAAAAAAAAAAGTAGTAGTAAATTAACACTCTAGTGAAATGTTTATGATACTCTAACAAGAAAGAAAGACAATAATAACTGGTAATCTGTCAATATAAGATTTTTCAAAGTACAAAGTATTTTTAATATAGATCAGTGAAACAAAATACTTATCCTATACAGATGTTGGAATGTATAAAAGTGTGGTATAAAATACAAATTATATCATGAGCCAGGCTAAAAAACAAGCTGAATATTTTTTTTAGAAAGCTCGAAAAAAATAAAAAACCCTGAGGTCAAACCCAAAGGCCAATAATTCTCAGTCTTTACTACATTTCATTCTTTTTTTAAATGAATGGTCTTTATTGGTAGGTATTTGTTTTGCCTCAAATGGCACAAACCATATACAATATGCTTTTGGGTGCGTGTGTGTGTGTGTGTGTGTGTGTGTGTGTATTACAGATGTGCTCTCACTCTGTTGGCCAGGCTGATCTTGAACTCCTTGGCTCTATGATCCCCCACTTCAGCATTACGTAGCTGAGACAACAGGCAAACACCACCACAGCTAGATCTGACTTTTGAGCATTATGTGACCAACATTATCACTCAATTCACTGATAAAAGTTTTTCAACACGTCTTCCAAGACAATACCCTTTTCTAGTGTTCCTCTTCAGTCTTCTTTGCTGACTCCTCTTCCGCCTCACCTCTAGATGATGACAGGCTCTAGCACTCACTCTTTCTTCCTCTTTTTTTAGCCAAATTTCCTCGTTTGGCTCTATCATGCAGTCCTGTGGTTTAAAGTTTCATCTGTATACTGACAATGTCCAAAGGTATCTCCAAAACCCTAAGCTCATTAAATTCATTTAAGCTATATGTGATATATGCACACTGCATATATATAGCTATTAAGTCTATGAAACAAAGTACTCTCTAAACAGAACTTCTAATCTTTCTTCCTAAACTTTCTATTCCCTATTCTCAAATTCTTCAACCAGGAAAAAAAAAAATCCTGGATTTAATCTTGAATCCTTTCTTTCTCTCAAATCTGTCAGTTCTATTTGTCAGTTATGATCTACTCTGGGAAGTAGAACCACCCAGTGATGTGACATCAGAGATTCATTGTAAGACACAGATCTTATACTGCTGTGGGTAAAGACAAGAAGTAAAGATCTCAGAGGCAAGACTTGGAGGATCAAACAAAAACCATTCACGAGAGTTCAGCAATGGGAGTTTATGAAGAAACTTACAGACTCTGTATTTGATGTTGGTTCTAGATTCAAGGACAGGAGAGAAATAGCTGGAAAGAAAACCTGGATATAAAATGGGGCAAACTGGAATGCTTGAAAAAAACCTGGAACTCAGGAAGACAAAATGGAACTCATGTCTCATTTTTACCACATCTAGACTGGATGCTGTAAATGATCGACTGAAGAAAATTTCCTTTCCTATGGAGCTGCACATGCTCTTAGCTCACAGCTCAGAGAAGTTAGCAGAGGAGATTCCAGGGAGGCACCGAAGGGCCAACTACTACCCATCCCGACTGAGGTAAGGGAGCAGAGCCCTAGCAACACACACACCTGAACGTAACAACCACTGCTCTAAGTCTGCCTTCCAAGTACCACTCATTTCTCATGGCCAGCTCTAAGTCAGCAGTACACAAGGAACCTCGGAACCATAATTTTAGTTTAATTAAACTGACACAATAAAGAAAACTACCATACTCTCCCTTTAAAAGATACCCAGAATCTGACCGTTTCTCACTATCACCATTGTTACCATCACAGTAATAAGAGCTCTTAGTTGGATTCATGCAATCAACTCATCTGATTTCTTCCTTAGCCATTATCATTACAGCAGTGAGAGGAATTCTCGTAAATAAAGTGAAATCATGTAAATTTCCATACCAAGCCCTTTAACGGCTCCTACCTCCTCAGAGTAAAAGTTAAAGTCCTTACCATAGCCAGAGGGCAAACAACCCAGGCCCTAATCTCTTCTTATTCTCCCTCCTTCACTTAGACACTGTTGCCAGGCTTCTCCCATGCTGACTGCAGGGTCCCTTGCTACTCCTTCTGTTAGTCTCATCTCCCACGTATCCAGCTGGCTCCCTCCCTCACTTCCTCCAAGTCTGCTCATGTCCTACTTTAATCAGTAAGACTTTCAATACTTCTGTTTGCCCCTCCTCTTGTGTGTTACCCCTTTTGAAAGTCACAGCTCTCCAGGTAAGTTCATTTGTTACTCTGGTTTCCTCCGTCACAATCAAAGACGGTTTACTTTATCCAAGACTCCACTTCCATAAAATCTATTTATTTTAAAGCATTTAGACATTTTCTGCTTTCTTCCAGACTATACGTTCTGTCTTCCTTGCCATTCCTATGTATTTATAAAGTTCTATTAAACTGAATCATCTATGGGATCTTCTCTGTGGTCTTATTAATAATTAGTCACAAAATTTTACTTGATTTTTATAATTTATGCATGTAAGATACCAAATGCTCTGGGTTCCTACTCTGCTCTATGCATACTACTGTAAGAGTACACCATTTTTGCACTGATAATCGTTTACCTCTGAGATACACTTACTCCTTCAGGATGGGGCTTGTTTCCTGCACCTAACAATATCGTTTATAGTTTCTACACAGATGGTTTTCAATAAATGCTTATTCAATAATGATAGATCAGTTGTAACTAGCACTGCTACTTACATTGAAAGTTTAAAAGTAAATGGAAGACAAGTAGAATTATAATTTTTTTCTCATAAATTAGATTCTGAAAAAGATGAAAAGGTCTTTGTTCGTTAGTAATGAATTCATGCAATTTACAGTTAATTTATTCCAAACTCCCTTGAGACCATGCAATATGATCTGTACCTCCAATGAGTCCACCCTGAAATGCCCATGAAATTTTAAAATCTAAATATTACATATTCAAGCTCTACCTATAAAAAAACTAGAACACTACCAAAAAGACAAATGTGATGATACTTGAGGAATGCATGTAACTGCACAGTGGTCAGTAAAAATATTCTTGATACTAACATGTTAATTTTCATGCATTTAGATTATCAATTTTTAAATAATTAAATGAAAACAAAACGGACTTCGTAAAAAGCTGCATAACCTGGGCTTATTCTGATGATTGAAAACATATTTCTGAAACTTGCAGTGACTTGTTCACCAATATGAACATAAAGTACAGCTAAGCTATAAACACAGAAATATACCTTTGACAAAGATTTCTAATTAAAAGGATACAAGGCAATAATTTAAGCAGATACAATTGTTAAATCGGTAGTGTTTTCATTAGACAATACTGATGGCAAATAGGCATTTAAAAATCAATCAACTAAATTGCTGTTACACAGTGAAACATATTTCCTATGATTAAGTATAATGTTTTCAACAAAGGCAATAAATAATAAGGGTCAACATAATAAAATTCAGATACTAAAAACTAGCTCTACTACCATATGTAGTTTTACCAAAAAAATCTCATGTTATAGTTGTTCCTCCTGTAGCTTTATTCAGGACCTGGAAGTCTAGTTTGTTGGGATAGTTTTCTGATATTCACAAAGAATAAAGTCAGTCTCTTTCATACCCTCCCCCATATACTCTCCCCTGAGATTCAAGCCTAATATGAGTTCCATTTTCCGGAGATAAAAAGCCTGCATTAACAATGATGTATCCTAGCTTTCTTTTTACAATAAATTACCATATTTATATTTTGAAGCTGTCATATGCTAGAGGATATTAAATATCCTCTCACCATAATTAACTCTTTAAACCAAATTAAATGGTTTGGTTCAAAACACACTGTGCAAGTTAAAGGAACAGGATTCTATTACTAATTATTCTGTAATTATTTTAATAATTACAGCTACTTAATTTATTCTGGACAGATTTTAATTGAGAACAGTGGCTAAAAATCTCAAATTTTTCTTCCTTTTATCCTCTGGATATAAAGAATTGGAACCATGTATTTCAAAAACTGAAAGAGGATTTTGAACATACTCACTATAAAGATGTTTGAGAGACAGATGTCTATCCTGATTTAAACAGCACACAATATATACATGTACTAAAACATCATACGGCACTCCATAAATATGCAGAATTTTCACGTATCAGTTTAAAAATCCTTACAAATAAATCAACCCATCAACCTAAATGGGTAGTATGCCCACGAATACAACCTGTGGCTGCTTTACCAGTTACTGGATACAGAAGTGGAAAGAAATATACGGCAACTGGAAGCATTTGCACTGATTTTTGGTCTACAGAGCAAGAGGCCTTATTCTAGGAAAGGGCAAGTAAAATCCCATTAAGACTTGGCCTCCCTACCAGAAAAAAAAACAAAAGGAATAAGGCACCCCCAAAGTAAGTGTAGTAGATTAGCACCACCATGAAAGACACAGAATCATTATGAATTATCATAAATTTAATCAAGCTGCTATTGCAGCTGTTATTTTCAATATGCTATCTTTAATAAAGCAAATGAACACAGCCTCTGGAATCTTAGATACAAGCTGGCAAATAATTTTGTTTCTATACCAATCTAAGGCACTATCAGAAGACATCTGCCTTTGCCTCGGACAGTGATGGCAAACTTTTAGAGACGAGTACTCGAACTGCAACCCAGAGCCCATTTATTTATCACAAAGTAGCAAAACTGCAACCAAACCTGAATACTGAGGTTCTAGTTTAGAAAAAGCCACTCGGCCACTTGGCTCAGGTGCTGACAGAGAGGGCACTCTGCGCGCCCACTGTGACACTCCGGCCACAGGTTCACCCCCATTGACCTACGATGACTAATGTGATGCTTCACAGCCCAAGTATGTAGCTCTGATGCTCTGTGCAGTCATATAATCCAGGGACAGAGATTTTTTTTTTCAGAAAACAATAATAAATATTAATATTTTCTACAACATACAGCAGTCTAAATTTTTCAGATACTATTTTACTAAGTTCCCATAAGAAGCAGACACCACTATAATCCACACTAGAGCATTAAGGAAACATAAGGAACAGACAAGTAACCTGAGTAAAGAGTGGCAGAGCCAGCCCTGAAATCCAGGTGGTATAATCCAGAGCCTCTTTCTCACAGAGTCCACGACACTAGTGTAAACGGAACAGCTATTTTATTTGCACAGTAATCCATTTTCCAACTGGCAGATTTTTGGGTTGTTTGCACCTTCTGACTACCACGAAGCATGCACATCTTCATTTCTCTTAGGTGTATACCCAAAAGCAGAACTGCTGGGTTATACGGCAGGGGCTGTACCAGTTTATAATCTCAACATCAGCATCTGTGGGCTTCCATTTCTCCATCTCAGCACCACTTAATACTGCCTTATTTTCTTAGAGACAATGTTCCTCATTAATTCTTTCTGACTGGTTACACAAATAAATTAAAGAGATAAGCACTTTAAAAGGGGAGAACTAATTGGGATTAGAATCAAACAGGAAACAATTCACACAGAAAGCTGAATTTGCCCAGTGCAGCAAGTAACAGGTTAAAACTGTAGGAGCAGCACGAAAGAAAAATGATTTTTTTTGAGATAGGGTCTCACGACGTAGTGCAGGCTAGCTTTGAACTACGTAGCCCAAACTGGCCTTGAACTTGCAGCGACCCTCCCGCCTTAGCCTGCCAAGCGCTGGGATTACAGGTGTGCTTGACTACGGCCAGCTGAAAAATCAATTTTTAAAACAATTACAACAACAAAAAGGCATCTATTTACCATACACCATATTTTGTTCTAAATGTTTTACATATTTAGTCCTCATAAAATCTTATGGGGAAAATTTCTGTATTATTATGAAAACCTGAGGCACAAAAAAATGTGCTCAAGGTCACACAGCTAGTAAGAATCTGTACTATTAATTTCTGTGCTAAAATGAATTTAAAAAAACACTCCTGTGCTGCACAAGTTATACCACCATAAGTAACTGATACTGCTCTCGTAAGTCTGCAGTTTACAGAGTAGAGGCTACCTCTATAATTCTAGCTTTTGACCACAGCTGTTTTTTTAGTTAAAGATGTAATAAAGCCATAACATTTTTAAAACAATGAATAGCTCTCAGATGAAAACCTAAACTGGATGTCTGTAAAATTCAACACTATAAATTGCTAAGACATACAAAAGTTATTACAGACCATGATTAATTAGTTAATATACCTCCCCTCACAAGCGGGTAGAGCCACTGTCTAGGACAGTGAGAGGAGGGAGGGAGCGACACCCATATGCTTTATTAATCCCCCTTTTGGGGATCCATCATATTATACAATATCCTTTCCTTGAAAAATCACACCCTCTTAAGAGACAACTGTATTTTCATCTTAGGAAGTCTGCAGTCTTATAATTGGTAACATATTCTCTCTTCCATTATCTATAAAAGGCATACCTTTGAAAGGTAAAATGAATTTCATGACATGCATGGGTAACTTTAATCTCTTTATCATCTTACTTTCTTATGATTTCCTTGGTTAAACTTCTGTTACTCTGTTGTAGCGTACTTACTTAGATGCCTTAAAAATTCATAGAACAAAGTGAAATAATATAGGGTTTTGAAAAAAACAAGGTTTTGAGAATAAAATGAATATCTTCATGTTAAAGCATCTTTTACAAATGAAGTCATAAAACCAAGAATAACCAACAAATGAAAAAATACTTAATGACCATTATGAAAAATTTTAATGACTATCAGTAGTTAAAACTTTACCCTAATAATGTATGGATAATATTTGCTATGCAAATGCAAACATGAAATAGTATCCTTCAAAATAAAAAAAGAATTATTTCAATACCTTTATTAGAATACTTTGCTACAATTACTTTTTAATAACACCTACTTTAACAATTTAACAAAGTTCATTCTTTTATTACTGTAACTAAAATTTTTTTAAGATACCACCAAACATTAGTTGCCATAAGTCAAAAGAATGAATAATCTATGAGACTCAAGACAAACATATATTTTATTTATCTTTTTAACGAGTATTATGAAACATATATGAAATACCCCATAAAGAGTAAAGCCTTACACAGAGCATTATTTCACGTGACCAAGTCCCAGGGAAGAACGTGGACACTTGTACACTTACCCTTCTCCGCCCAGCCTTGTTATCTTCAGGCGGAAATCAACAGAATTCAGACTGGGGGGCTTCCATTTCAGTATGTCATCACATCGACCAGGTTTGTATTTCTACAGTGAATTAAAATAATGATAATTATTAGTAAAAGGATAAAAATGCAATTTATTAATTGTGATGTTCTTTTCCATTATTCAAAGTTACTGTCTCTTCTGAACATTATTTTTTTATCTTCTATCACCAACTGAACTACCTACTAAATACATAGAACTGCCAGGTGTGATGGCGCACACCTGTAATCCCAGCACTTGGGAAGCTGAGACAGAAGGATCATTGAGAGTTTGAGGCCAGCCTGAGCTACACAGTGAGCTCAGCCAGCCTGAACTGCACAGCAAGACCCTTGCTCTCAAAAAAACAAAGGCAAAACAAAACAAGAAAGACAAATACATATAACCATCATCAAAATCGTAATATAGACCATGTCAGTGACCAAAAAAAGTCTCCTCCTGACATCTACAGTCAGTTCCCTCCTCCAAGTCTTTGGTAACAAAGATCAGCTTTCTATCACTGCAGCTTTAGCTCTTCCACAGCACATAAAAGTATTTAACATAAAATTTGTGAGACGTAGCTAGGCTGTATGATATATTAGTAGTTTGCTACTTTTTATTGCTGAGTAGTACTGTTCGGCAGGCATATAACATAAATGGTTTATGCCTTTACAAATTGATGGGTATCTGGTTTATCATGAATGATGCTGCTCATCATCTGCGTACATGTTTTTCATAAATTTTGGATAAATACCTAAGAGAACAGAATCACTGTGTCACCCAGTAAATGTATGTTTAGCTAAGAAACCATCAAATTGTTTTACGATGTGGCTGTAGCATTTTCCATTTCCACCAGTAATGTACAGTAGTAATTCTGTTCAATACCACCACAGGATTAAGAACTGTCATTTTTTTGGTCAGTCCTTCTAATTTTAACCATTGTATATCTCATAATTTTAATTTTCATTTCTTTAATCACAAAAGATATTGAAGATCTTTTCATTTACTTAGTTGCTATCCATATTATCTTCCTTGATGAAGTGTCCAAATTATTTCCTCCTATTTTTACTGATCTTCTATTTGTCTCACACTCTTGACAAAGATCTTTGGTTTGTGGGAAAAAAATTTTATTTATGTATATCTGTAGCTATCTATTTACCTATCTATCTATATAAAATTTTCTGCCAGCCTTTGGATTTCATTTTCTTAACAATTTATTTTGAAGAGTAAAAAATATTTTTAATGAAGTCAACATTAGACAATTTTCTCAATTACATAATCTGTCTTTTTTGTACCTTATTTAAGAAATCTCCTAAAGTCACTAGAATTTTCTGTGTTCTCTGAGAAGTTTCATAGCTTTAGCTCTTATTTTTGAATAGATGATTCATTTCAGGTTCATTAATATGGTATGATATAAAGGTGTAAGTTCACTGTTAGGTAGATGAACAACAAATAAATCCAGCATTTTTTCTTATAAAAGTTCTTCTTTCTGCACTGAAATGCCTTGGTACCTTTCTCAAGTATTCATTTACACATATAAATATATTTCTGTTCTTACTAATCTGTAAATGTTTAAAATATTTTAAAAAACAATTTTATAGGTCTTCAAACTTCATTCTTCATTTTAAGAACATTCTTAGCTAATGTAACATTTATATTTTTACATAAATTTTAAAACCAGTTGTCAACTTCTATAAAAAAGATGCCTGCTAGGATTTTAACTAGAACTGTACTAACTCAACAGATTAGGAGAGAAATGACAACACTGAATCTTGTATTCATAAATACTGCAAGTTTCTTCATTAATTCTCCTTAAATAAATCTCTATAATGTTCTATAGTTTTATACAACTCTTGTTAAATTTATTCCTCAGAATATTTTTGTTCATACTATGGCACAAAAACCCACTTTTGTTTCTATATACCAGCAATAAAAATCCAAAAAGAATAAAGGAATTAAGAAAGTTTAAATAGCATCTAAAGAACAAAATAGCTGGGAATAAACTTAACTAAGGAAGTAATTGACCTATATAATGAAAGGTATAAAATACCAATAAAAGCAAATTGAAAAAGACATAAAATGGAAAGAAATCATATGTTTATAGGTAGAAAGACTGTTAAAATGTCAATATTACTTAGAACAATGCGCAGTCTCAATGCAATCCCTGCCAAAATTCCTATGGCTTTTTTTCACAGTGGCCCCAAATAACAAACAATCTTGAATGAAGAACAAAGTAAAAAAACTCACACTTTCCACTTTTAAAAC
Source organism: Chinchilla lanigera (assembly GCF_000276665.1). Lineage (NCBI taxonomy): Eukaryota > Metazoa > Chordata > Mammalia > Rodentia > Chinchillidae > Chinchilla > Chinchilla lanigera. Next base: position 15,595,839 of record NW_004955411.1, read on the forward strand.
TTTCTACAAAGCTACAATAATCAAAACAGCATGGTATTGGCATAAGGACAGACATATCTACCAGGGGAATGGAATGAAGTGTAGACATAAACCCACATATCTATAGTCAATTGAGATTTTACTCTAAGTCCATGGAAGAGGGAAAGAATACTCTCTTCAAGAGACAGTAATGGGACAGAATTTCCTAATGCAAAAAAAAAAGTAGATTTCCCATCTCATACAATATACGGAAGTTAAAATTGAGTCGAGAACCTAAACATAAAGCTAAAATCACAAAAGTCTTACAAGAAAGGGTAATTTTCATGACCTTGAATTTAACAATGGAATTTAAAATTGCACATTAAAAGTATGGGCAACAGAAGAAAAAATAAAATGGACTTCATTAAAATTTAAAATTTTTATCCATCACAGGATATTATCAAAAGAACAAAGAGATGAAACACATACAGTGGCACATGCCTGCAATTCCTGCAACCAGGAGGCTCTCTAAGGTAGGTGACTCACGAGAAGTTTGTGGTCAGCCTGGGCTGTGTAATCACCTCAAGGCCATCCTGGACTACACAGCAGGACTCTGTCTCAAAAGACCAAAACTAAGAGAGTAACAAGGCAATCTACCAAATGGGTGAGAATGTCTGCAAATTATACATCTGATGAAGATTCACTGTCTGTACTACACTGAAATTTTCTATAATTCAACAACGAAAAGACAACCCAATTTGAAAATAATCAAAGGACTTGAACAAATGCTTCAACAAGTGGCCAATAAACTCATGAAAAGATATTCACTATCATTAGTCATTAAGGAAACACAGCTCAAAAGCAAAATGAGATATAACTTCATACCTAGTATGGTGGCTACAATGAAAAATACAGAAAGTAAGTATTGGGTTTGTAATGAAATCACAACCTGTCTACACTGAAATGCAAAATGGTGAATCTCCAATACCATGGTGGGGAGAGGAAAGGGAAATAGTTAAAAAAAAAAAAAAAGCACAATGCTACACTACTGTAGCCAACAGATGGACAATTCCTCAAAAAGCTAAACACAATTACCATATGATACTGCAGTTTCACTTCTCTATATAGTCTAACATCTTGAAAACTGCTACTCAAACATACTCGGATGTCTATGTTCACTGCAACACTATTCATTAAAGTCCAAAGTTTTTATCAACATATTAAGGAATAAATAAAAAGGAGTGCATGTGTGTGTACGTATGTGCATATGCATACCATATCAGCCATAAAATGGTACAAGCTACATAATGAATGAAAAGCAGCATTAAGTGAAATAAGTCAGACAAAAAGAATAAATACTGTATGATTCTAATTATATGAAATACCTAGATTCGGCAAGATCATAGTAACAGAAAGTAGATTAGAGATCACTAAGGGACAGTGGGTGGAGGAAAGCGGGGGTTATTGCTTAGCAGTAACAATTTCTGTTTAGTATGATAATTTTTGAAAATAATTGTACAACACTGTCCATTTGTGAAAGAGACTATTAGAAAAATGTCTTTAATAAAATTTAACATTATGCTCTTATCATGCAATGTTTAACGTTTATAACATGTAAATATGAACAATCACAGCAGCCAATATATTTATGTATCACTTAGCAGTATCCTGGTTGGAATGCATTTATTCAACAAAATCTAAACATACTTAGATGGTTTTTCTTATATATTTAATGTGTACAACATAATGTTTTGAAATACATATAGGTAGTGAAATTATTACTAAAATCAAGCAAATTAACATACTCATCTCAGTTACTCTGAGAGTGTGTGTGTGTGTGTGTGTGAGACAGAGAGAGAGAGATAAGGGATTATGTGAAATCTACTCTTAGCAAATTTCTAGTACACAATACTGTATTATTAACTATGACCTTCATGCTACACATCTTATCTTCAGTTTTACTCATCCTATATAACTGCAACTTTATTCCCTTTGACCTTTATCTTTCCAGCCCCTACTGCCTTGCCCCTGACAACCACTGTGTATGCTCTTCCTATGTAACTGACTTTTTTGGATGCTACATATAAGTGAGATCATGCAGTGTTTTGTTTTCTGTGCTTTATTTCACTTAGCAAAACACCTTCCAGCTCCACTCAAGTTGCAAATGGCAGGATCTCCTTTCTTCCAGCCTGAGTTGTACACATAGATACAGATAACACAATTTATTCATGAATCGCATGAGGGACAGTCAGGTGGTTCCCCTTTCTTGACTATTGTAAGTAAAGCTGTAGTGGGTGTGGCAGCACACACATTTTTACAAGGCACTGCCTTCATTTCCTGCCCAGAAGAGGTACCACTAGGTCATATGGTAGTTTTAATTTTAATTTCTTAAGGACTATTAGCACTGTTTTCTGGAATAGCTATACTAAGTCACATTCACACCAACAGTATACAAGAGTGCCCTTTCTCCCGATCTTCATCAACACTTGTTATCTCTTGTCTTTAAAAATAAAAACAGTAATAGCCTTCCTACTAGCTATGACATGGTACCTCAGTGTGGTTTTGATTTGCACTTAACTGTTAGCCATTTGATGACTTCTTTGGGAAAAGGCATATTCTGGCCCTTTGCTCATTTTTTTTAACTGAGTTATTTGGTGGTTCTGTCTCTTTACTACTGAGCTGTGAGTTCCTTACAGTATATTGTTAAACCACTGCCAAGGCTGACATCAAGAAGTTTTGCCCTTACATTTTCTTGTACTTTTATAGTTTTAAGTCTTACATTTTGGTTCTTAAAATTTTGAGTTAGTTTTTATACATGGTATACGGACCCAATTTCATTCTTTTGCAGATAGATATCCAGTTTTCTTAGTAATATTTATTAAAGAAACTTTTTTTTTCATTGTGTAATCTTAGTGCCTTTATCTAAAAATTAGTTGGGCTGGGGCTTGTAGCTCAGTGATAAAATAAGATGTACTGAATATGCACAAGGCTTTGAATTCAATCCCTAGCACTAAAAGACACAGTTAACCATATACGCTTAGATTTATTTTTCAGCTCCGTATTCTGGTTTACTGGTCATTATGTCTGTTTTTACATCACCATATAGTATTTCCCCACAAAATAAGACCAGATCTTCTATTAATTTTTGCTCCAAAAGACATCACAGAGCTTGTTTTCAGGGTATGGCTTATTTCTTTATGTATAACAATCTATCTTTATACCTTTATTAATGTACAAAAATCTACCCTTATTCAAATACAGTCATGTCATCTTCCCCTAGAACATCGTCATAACTCTCCAAATCTCCAATCTTGGTCTGAATTTCTTGTGACTCTTATTTCCAGTGGAACCAATGGCCCCAATCTCTCATGTCCAGCAACAGAACTCTCCTTAAATGAGCACTTCTTGTCCATGCAGCCTGCTGTGGTGTACTAGCAACACAGCTGTTAGTGGTTTTATCCCATGAATTTTTCACCCAAGTCATGACCTCTTGTAGGCTGGGCTTCATAAAGTTTCCATTAAATCAAGCGTTAACTGAAGACTTACAAGACAGGAATGGCAACAAAAATGACGACTGTTAAGAATGACGGACTACATAGAACCAAGAAAAAATTGCAGGAGCCAAAATTCAAAAAACATTCACTTCACACAACTGCATAGAGTATGTCCACTACAATACATGATGTACTGAGAATTCATATTAGACACAACCGTATCTGTTTTCATGGCACATGTTATACACTAGCCATCGGGCAATAAATCAAGTTCATCTATTTACACAGGTGTTTACTACTCTTCCAAGGCACTGGCTTCAGTATTTACAAATACATAATCATAATTTATATTATCACTTAAGTATCAATGTCAAGAACATTATTTGTATCATTTATTATTATTTTATAATTCAATACGACCACTGTGTGTCACAAAAGATATACTAAATGTATCTGTCTGGCTCATGATCTCAACTGGGTTTATTTGGGGAGTAGGGCTTATACTGCAGGCACCCTCATGGTAGGGTTTGTTTTCCTGTTAGGTCTTGTTTTCATGGAAATATGGCACTTCTGCACTATTCCGGTTAACACAGTTAATCAAGAAGTGTGACGTGCCCAGTTTTGTTGTTCTTTCTTAAAAAACTGCTTCCACTATTCAGGGTCTTTGTGGTTCCAGAAAAACTGAAGAATTGTTTTTTTCTAGTTCTTTGAATAACAGCACACAGTACCTTGATAACAATGTCATGAATCTGTACATTGATTTGAGTGGTATGAACATTTTAACAATGTTAATTCTTCTAATGCATGAATGTGGGCTATCTTTTCATTTCTATCTCAATTTCATCATTACTCTAAAGTTTTCAGTGTATAGATTTCTCATTTTCTTGGTTAAGTTTATTCCTAGGTATCTTACTCCTTTTTGATGCTACCACAAATAGGAATTTTTATTTTCTTTACAGATAGACTGATACTGGTATATAGAAATGCCACAGATTTCTGTGCTTTGATTTGGTATTCTATGACTTTATTGAATTTGTCTAGTAGCTTTAACAGGTTTTCTGTGGAATATTTTGCATTTTCTACATAGAGAATCATGTCATCTGCAAAGAGGGATACTTTTACTTGTTCCTCTCCAATTTAAATGTCTTTTGTGCATGTTTTGTTTTTGAGACAGGATATCTCTATGTAGTCCATACCATTCTTAAGTTACTATAGCCCATGTATGCACTCCTGCAATGCTCTTGTCACAGCCTCTTGAGTGCTAAGATTACAGGAGTGTACTAACATGCCTGGCTTACACGTCTTTTATTTCATTCTCTTATCTGATTGCTCTTGCTAGTCCTTCTACTATTATGTTGAATAGATGTGGTAATGGGATATCTTTCCTTTGTACTATGCCAGATATCAAAAGGAAAATTCAGTCTTTCCCCACTGGGTATGATGTACTATGACTTTTTCATAAACAAGTTTTCTGTTGAAGAAACATTCTTCCATACCTATTTTGCTGAGATTTTCTTAATCATGAAAAGATGCTGAACTTTGCCAAATGCTTTTTCAGGAACCAATGAGACAGTGATGTAGCTTTTATCTTTCATTTGTTAATGTGGTACATCATACTGGTTCATCTGCATATGTTAAATCTTGCCTCATGGGGATAAATCCCACTTGGGGATATAAATGTATTCTGAGAACATAGTAAGAAGACAAATATTTCATTTGGGTGGCTTATAGACTCATAGATGAATGAAGTTTCTAAGGGTAGATAATAATGTAGATTTGCACTGTTAAGTAAATATGATACCCCCAAAAAGGCTATTAAAATACAGATCTCCTAAAAGAAAGGTAAATGTGTTAATTCAGTGAGGCATAAAAAAAATTGAGGACAAAGTATAAGAAAGATACACAGGAAGAAAAAGCTAAAAGTCCTCATTCTTTACTAAAGAGGCAATTCAAATTGTAGTCTAACAAATCTTTACATATTTCAGAAAAACAGCAAAAACCCTAGCCACAGGATCTCTCATTTCAAACAGAATTGTTTATGATGACAATTTAGTGAGTTTATGCTGACTGTGAGTATGCACACATTTAGAAACCAACACTATTCTTAGCTAATAAATTTGGTAAATATTAATGATGATACAGTTCTGTAATATCTCATACACTCAGCATGGTGGTAGATGCTATCATACCAGCACTCAGGAGGCTAAGGCAGGAGGATCATTGAGTTTGAGGGCAGCCTGAGCTATAAAACAAAACTCCATTTCAAAAAACCAGAAAGTGGTATGGCGTGGCATGGCATGTCTGGTAATAGGTTCTTCTATGGTTTAAATGTGTCCCCCACACTATGAAAACAGTTCTCAAAGGAAAATTCAACACAGTCAATATACTGGGAAAACACAGGAAGCTCAATTAAATAACCTTATGAGAAATCTTAAGATACTGGAGAAACAAGAATAATGCAGCCCCAAACTGTAATTAGCAAGAAAAGTTATAAAGATGAGAGCAGACATCAATGAAATTGAGACTCAAAAAACCAGTGAAATAAATGAACAAATCAAAGAGCTGATTCTTTGAAAGAATAAAGCAAGTAAGTCCTTAGCCAGACTCACCAAACAAAAGGGAAAGAAGACTCCTATCATTGCAATTAGAAACTATCAAAATCCAGAAGACAGTAACTACTTGAAAAATTAAATTCCAATAAATTAGCAAATTTTGAAGACATGGAACACATTCCTAGACACAAACTCCCACAACTAACCCAAGTAGACTTAAATATGCTTAACAACCCAATAACAAGCAATGAAATTGTCACAGTAATAAAGAATCAACCAGCTAAAAAGAAAGCCCAGGGCCTGATGAATTCACTGCCGAATTCTACAAAACCTTTCATGATGTTGTATCACCAATACTCTTGAAAGAAACTGAAAGGGATGGGGTGTTCCCAAATTCATTTATGGAAGCCACCTGCTCCCAAAACCACACAAAGACCCAACAACAAAAAAAGAAAGAAAAAAAAAGTAAAAGAAAGAAAACTATAGGCCAATCTCCTTAATGAATATAGCTGCAAAAATTTTCAACAAGATATTAGCAAAAAGAATCCAGCACACTATCAAAAAGATGAAACATCATGATCAAGTAGGTTTCATCCTAGAGATGCATGGATGGTTCTGCATATGTAAGTCATATAAATAATATATCACATGAACAGAAGCAAGGTCAAAAATCATATGAACATACCAATAGACACAGAAAAGGCTTTCAACAAATTCCACCACCCCTTCATGATAAAAACCCTGCAGAAAACAGGTATAGAAAAAACATACCAGAATATGAGAAAGGCTATTTATGACCAATAGTATCATACTAAAAAGGGAAAAATTAAAAAGCATTCCCCACTAAAGTCAAGGACAAGACAAGGATGCCCACTACCACCTCAAGGTAGTACTTGAAATATTAGCCAGAGCAATTATGGAAGAGAAAGGAATAAAAGGGATACATATAGGAAAGGAAGAACAAAAATTATTATTATTTGCAGATAACATGATACTCTACATAAAAGACTCAAAGAACTGCACCAAAAAGTTTTTAGAACAATCAACTTCAGCAGTGCAGCAGGATACAAGATCAATACACAGAAATGATTAGCATTTGCATACACCAATAATGAACTGAATGAGAACGAAATTATGAAAATAATTCCATTCACAGTAGCTTCAAGAAAAATGAAATACTGTGCCTAGGAATTAACCTAAGAAAAGGAAGTGAAAATCCTCTACAAAGAAAATTACAATACTCTGAAGAAGAAGACTGAAGAAGACATCAGAAAATGAAAAGATGTCCACGGCTCCTGGATAGGCAGAACTAATATTGTGAAAATGGCCATACTCCCAAAACTGTTGTACAGACTCCATGCAGTCCCAATCAAAACACCAACAGCATACTTTACAGATCTAGAGAAAACAATCCTAAAATTAATATGGAGCCAGAAGAGACCCAGAATAGCAAAAGCAATTTCGGAGAACAAGAGCAAAGCGGGAGGCATAGCAAGATACAGCTTCAAGCTACACTACAATGCAATAGTGATAAAAACACCACAGAACTGGAACAAAAACAGGTTAATGTGAATCAATGAAACAGAATTGAGAATGCAGAAATTTCCCCAAACACATTCAGCCCCTTGATCTTTGACAAAGGGCCCAAAAGCACATGCTAGAGGAAAGCCTATGCAACAAGTCGTGTTAGGAAAACTGGTTTACTGGTGGTGGAAGACTGAAACTAGACCATGATCTCTCACCATACACTAAACTAAAATCAAAATGTATCAACGATCTAAACATTAACCCTACTGGAAGATAAAATAGGTAGAACACTTAAGGACATAGGTACAGAAAAGGATTTTCTCAACAGAACTTCAACTGCACAAGAAATAACAGCAAAAATCAACAAATAGGATTATATCAGACTAAAAAGCTTCTGTACCGCAAAAGAATCAGTCAGGAGAGTGAAGAAACAACCTGCAGAATGGGAAACCATTTTTGCCAGCTACTCTTCAGAGGACTAATATCTAGAATACATAAAGAATTAAAAAAAAAAAACCACAAACATTAAACCACCTAAAATTAACGATCTAGTCAACAAATGCACAAGAGAAATAAACAGACACTTCACAGAGGAAGAAATATAAATGGTCAACAAATATATGAAAAATATTCAGTATTTCTGGCCATAAGAGAAATGCAAATTAAAACAATCCTAAGATTCCATCTTACTCCAGAAACAATGGCAAACATTAAGAATTCAAACAATAACATGCTGGTGTGGCTGTAGTTAAAAAAAGGAACCTTCCCCTTCATTGTTGGTAGGAATGTAAACTAATACAACCACTATGAAAATTAGTATGGAATTTCTCAATAAACAGAAGTAAGAAATTCCATATGACCAAGTTATCCCTCATCAAACTATAGCAATAGATGCATACCAATGTTCATAGCAGCACAATTCATAATAGCTAAATCCTGGAAACAGCCTCTATACCCATGAACAGACAGTTGGATAAATAAAATGTGGTATCTACATGTAATGGAATACTACTCAGCTATAAAGAATGACAAATTTGACACATTTGTGGGAAAATGGATGTACCTAGACAACATAATGTTGAGTGAAATAAACCAGACACACAAGTTTAAATATTATATAGTATTTCTCATTTGATTGAGGCAAAGTACAAACAAAGACAATGATAAAGGATGGATAGAATGGGATCTCTTACAATAGGGAAGTGGTCCAAGGGAACAAGGGCAAGGGGTGAGGAGGAGGGAAAGTAAGTGGAGTAAAGATGTGCCATGTACAGGAACCTAAGAGCCTCAAGTAATGTAAGCATTATACGCCATACCTTTAGTGGCTCTGCACGAAAAGCAAGGGTATTTGCTCTGTCTGGACAGTGACGCCCTGGCCATCTTATGATGCTGGCACCATTCTCTTAATTTCAGAACTATGAGCTAAAAACCTTCTATTCTTTATAAACAATCTAGTCTTAAGTATTTTGCTATAGCAACAGAAAATGGACTATGATATACACCTAATGGAAAATTCTAAAAAACTACTATGTATTTTAATTGGTATAATGAATATTAAATATCATTCAAATTCTCCCCTGGAAAAATCAAGACTTTATCTTGTCTAGTGAAATTTTAGAGTAATTTTATGGAAATAAATTAAGTACTTGTACAGGGTTTAAAAATTTTAGGAAATGGTTTTTAAGTACTATAGTTTCTAATTACTGAACGTGCAGTCAACAATGACATAAATTCCTTGAGTAAAACATAATGAAATACTCATTAGAATGTAAATTCAAAATCAACAAAAGTCCTATCAATTTTGTACCTATAAAGTACCTATTTAAATACACAGTAAGTATGAAGAATAATGACACGTGCAGAATTTCAAGTTTTATTATAAAATATCTGACAAGTATATTTAAATTTATTTTTAATATAGAATAGTTGAGATTGTGAAATAAGTTAAATACGCAAAATTCTTGGAAGCTGATCAACATAAGAACACATTTTGTAATAGAAAGAGATTTAGCCTTTTTTAAATAAATATTTATGATTTGTCACATATAGAAACACAATCTTAGTGAAATATAACAGATCGAAAACATCTTTTCAAGCTACATGGTCTAGCATATAATTACGGAGTAATGCATTTTAACTTTATTAAATTTATCAGCATGTATCTAAGTTAAAATAATTATCAAAGCTATCAGCTAAGTGATAATAAAACTTCCTTCAATAGACAGAATCTGCTCTTACCAAATGAGCAGTTTTATTTTTTTATTTTTTTTATTTTTTTTTTGGTTTTTCTCCAGTACCGGGAATCGAACTCACAACCTTGCGCTTGCCAGGCAGGCACTGTGCCACTGAGCTAAATCCCCAGCCCCCAAATGAGCTGTTTTAAAAAGAGTACCTAGGAAAAGATTTATGCCTGAACACAATAACCATTATAAATGAAGAGAGCCACTGCCACTTTAAAGAAGCAATGCAATAAATACAAAGTATCAGATAACAAACTAAACTGCTAGGAAAGTGTTTACCAAATAAGAGCAGAACTTGGCCTCCAGGAAGAGATGGTCATACACCAAAGGGAAGTCTTTAGACAAAAAAACCAACTGAAGAACTAAGTGGTAGAGGCCTTGTATAGAGCAGTGGTACTCAGCAAGAGATTTTTGCCCCCAGGCAGTAACTGGGTGTTTGGTGGAACACTGGAGAAGGAGAAGGATGCCATCTAGTGGGCAGTGGCTAGGGATGCTGCAATACTTCCCACCTTGCACAGCACTGCTGCCTACAACAAAAGAATTATCAAAATGTCAACAGTACCAGGCTTGAGAATCCTTAATGTAAACAAAGCTAGCGGTAACAACAGCAAAAACGGTAAGATATTTCGTCCCTCTTTGCCTCTACCAACTTAATAATCTTAAGCAAATTCAAAGTGTGGGCTGTTTTATCTCATTTCAAAAATATAGTAATAACATTTTGCCTGCTTAGAGCAGGATACATAAACCAGGGACATTTTGCAAGCCTTGCAGCTGCACTATATTCTATAATTTCAACAAGTATGATGTGAGCAGTTACATTAAAGAATACATATTCCAGGCCCTACATTGACACCTGAGACATGATGCTCTTCTCATAAGGCTCACATCTGAGGCTAAGAAAGAGCTCTGTCCTCACTACAATATTCATTTCATTAATTCTTACTGTTCTAGCATGTAATTTTTTTAAAAAAAAACTGAAGAAATTCTGGATGATAATGCTACTAGAGAAAGCAAAATGATGGAATAAATTTTTGACAATACATTCCCAATGCATCTATTGTCTTCCTTCATTTTACAAGCACTTTACTCTGTAAGTTGCTGTTGTAAAACTCCAAATATGCCTACAATGAAAATTACTCCCAAATCTTCATTTCTTGTCCTAATTGTTCCTTGCAAGGAAATCTACATTCTCATTTCAAAATACGAAAGTATGTCAAACACAGGCCTCCCTCATTAGTCTCCCGGGCGCAACCTAAAGTTTTAAATCCAAAACTGAATCACTGATATTCTTAAGTAAAAAACTAGGTTTTCTCCATTTCTGATTAACATGACTGTCTTAACAGGGCAGATGCAAACTTCTGAAGCATGGAGCAATCTCTATCACTTCCACACTCCATCAGTTATTTCCATTATTTTTTCATCCACGCATTATGATAACCTAACTGTTACCTTTATTATCAAAAGGCCCCACTGAATATAAGTGATCTTGACTACATTTGTAGTCAGTATGGCTTCCTAAGTAAAATACAAGCTTCTTGGCCTAACAACCAAAGCTCCCTCATAACGAGCTTTATCTGTCCTCTCTAGTCTTATCCTATACTATGCCCCTTACATAGAATAATAAAGACAACAATAATTTCTAATGGCTAATACTTAGTATTTTTCACCAGTCACTGTTGCTACTGAGTGCTACTGTATCATTTTATTCTCAGAATATTCCATCAAGTTGGTTTAACATAATCTCCCTTTTTTGTGGATAACAAAACAGAGATGCAAAGAAGTTGGATAATGTGTCCAAATATAGTAAATATTCAAACCCAGGCATTTCACTCCAGATCTCCAAATATATACTTTCTGCCAATTAAACTGGACCAATGAAATGATACAGAGAGTTCACATCATACACAAAAATCAACTCAAAATTAAAGATTTAAAAGTAAAGGTAACCTATACAATGGGTTTATATTTGCAAACCATATATCCAATAAGGGATTAATATCTAAAATATGTAAGTCACAGATCTCAATGTTACAAATATAAATAACCCAATTAAAATATAGACAAAAGAATTAAGCAATAGTTCTCAAAAGACGAAATTCACACAGGCAAAAGGCACATGAAAGGTACTCAGAATCTCTAATCATCAGGTCAAAACCTCACTGGAAATTTACCTCCCAGCTGTGAGGGACACAGGACACACCGCACGTGATATCTGAAGCACGAATGTGAGTAACGAAGGAGAAAACAGTCTGGAGCAGACTTGTCTAAGTGAGTACATATTACCAAAAAGGCAGATACTGTACAAGATACAAAGGAGAAAAAGGAACGTGTGCACTGTTGGTAAGGATACAAACTGGTAGGGCACTAAGAAAACTAGTGTGAAGATTCCTGAAAAAAATCGAAGATAAAACCACATATGATCCAGCCATCTCATTTCTTAGCATACCCAAAGGTACTAAAAAAAGAGTAAGAGATATCTGCACTCCCATGTTCACTGCATCATTACTAACAATAGCCAAGACATGAAACCAACTCAAACTCCCTCCGGTGGATGGATGAATCAAGAAAATGTAACACATCCACACAAAACACAACACAACAACACACATGCACTGATATTACTCAGCCTTTAAAACGAGAAGAAAATCCTACCGCTTGGGATGACACGAATGGAGCTAGCAGACATTAGGCTAAGCAAAACACAGCAAGTAAAACACTGTACAATCTCAAGTGCATGTCACATCTAAAACAAACTCACAGAAGCCAGGACTGGGCTGGAGGAAGATGGGAAAGGGAAGTGGCCAAAGAACATAAAAATATTAGCCATGTACAAGTGCTCAATATGTTAATTAGCTTGAATGTCTATCAAAGCATCAGTTTGTACACCTTAAACATATGTGATTTGAGTTTGTTAAAAAAAAAACTGCCACAAAATAAAGAACTTAAAAGAATAAAGGGTTAAAGTGTTACCTGTTAAAAATACATTCAAAAGCCCCATAAATTTATAAATCTGTAACAGTAGCATACTATGAAAGAAGCGTGAGAACTAAAAAAAAGCAGGTTGTACTGTTAACATTAGGCCAGGAAGTCTTTATTATGGGGGCTGTTCTTGTTCCTGCACATAAAACATTTAACATCATCTCTGGCCTCCATGAGATGTGCCGTAGCAGAAACTGCCACCCCAAGGAGTGATAACCAACAGTGTCTCAGATACTGTCAATCACATGTCACCTAAGAGTAAAACTCACACCAATATTGATCTGAAACAGGTATTGACTTTTAAAATTTTCCTTCAAGGATAATCAATATCAACTATGAGGCTTATGTCAACCTCTGTGCTAGAGGCCAGAGAGATGAGAACAAAGATTCCAGACCAAGTGGTTGCAGTAAATTGTTAAGAATTTAGTGAAATATGAAGTTTGTGGTGCTACCAGAGCACAGCAAATATAACATGATCAAAAAACATAAACAGAAGGGGCTGGGGGTTTTAGCTCAGCGGCAAAAGTGCCTGCCTGGCAAGCTCAAGGTCTTGAGTTCAGTTCCCGGTACCGGAGAAAAACCAAAAAAAAAAAAAAAAAACATAAACAGAAATTTCCCAGAGAAAGTAAAACATAAGCTGAGAATCAAAAGGCAAAGAAAATAAAAAAGATAAAAGTATAGCAAATCTGAAGAACTAAGAGATTCAGAGTACACACATGGAAAACACAACACTGAGTAGCGTAGGCACTAAAAATATCACTGTAAATGAGACAGACATGGTCTCTGCCTCATGATACTTACAGTCTAGTAAGAGAAATAAAATTTTAAACACAACTAAAAATCAATACAGCGGTAAGTGCTTTGGGGCCAAGAAGAATTGTGGGACCACAGAACACACCTAGTCGGATATTTTAAGAGGAGAAAAGAATCTGGAGCAGAAGGAATGATTTGTGTTACAGACCATCCAGTTTGCAGCTCTTATACAATGAACTGATTTACCAATAGAAAGAGCGACTCAAGCTATGAAGTCTAACAAATGGGAAAATAATTTTCATATTCTAAGTTGACAAAATGTGTCCTTTTAATTATTCCCTTACATTCTGGAATAGTTATGATACCTTCTAAGGAACAGGAGGTATCAATAATAAGCCCTATCTTTGCGATAATTCTTTTTTTTGCAATAATTCTAGTAAGTTTCCCAATGCTAAAATCGGAACAATAAAATATACATTAAAAAATATATCTGGACAAATTTGAAAAGGCGCAAATATATGCTATTTATTTTGAAAAGTTGGGATAAGAGTAAAAATTCACATGTGTGTTTTGCTATAAAGGCTTAAAGAAATCATGAAAGAATGAATAAAAAAACTGGGGCAGGGAAGGAGTATGAAGGAATTCTTCTATGCACTTTTTAATATGTTACAATTTCTATACCATGTGAAAGTAAGTTCAAAATAAATTAAAAATATTAAAAAATTTAAAATGTATCACTGTAACACAAATTGTTAAAAAAAATCTACCATTAAACGTAAGTTATCAATAAAAATGAATGTAGCTCTCACTGGTTGTTTTATTTACATAATTTATAAGAACGGATTTTATACTCTGTATTTTTATCAAGGAATTCACTGGCTTCAAGGAATACAAAGAAAGCGCTTATATTTATTTCCCCTTTCGCTGTTATCAATACATCACCATTAGCAGCTGTCCTTTTTTTTGTTTTGTTTTGTTTTTTTGCAGTCCTGGGATCATACTCAGGGAGCACTCTACCACAGAACTTTTGATTTTTTTTGTCCTTTTGATTTTTTTTTTTAAGACAGGGGCTCACTAAATTTACCAAGCAGGACTGGTACTCTCCTGCCTCCAACTCCCAACCGCATGCGCCGCCATGCATGGCTTAGCAGTTGCTTTTAGTTTTATAGTAACGTATCACCATCTAGTTGATACTGATTACAAATTACTAATTTGAGACTGTTTATCAACCAAAATTCACTGCAAAAGCATGTATTTATGAAGAAAACTAGAAAATGGTGTTCTCCTTGATCTTGTTTTACAAAAAAACTAAGAATATTTTGCTATGCTCTAAAAGTTGAACAAGAACAAAATTTTTAAATAAACAGAATGGTTTCTTTCTTGGCACTTCACTATTATAATTCCTTGAAAATTATATTTTTCAACAAAAAAATAACACATTTAGGAAAAAGAATGACAATTTTCCAGTCTGCCAGGAAACAGAGCCCTTCTTCAATTGAAGACCTATCAAAATATGCAAGCAAATGTCATGGAAACAGAAGCTCTCACCATGGTAACACCATCTACCATCCCTGCTACAGAGGAAAACCACTCTAATTCGTCATATATTTCAAGACAAGGCATTAGACTAATTCCAATTTTCATTCTACAACCTATCCATAACAGTCAATATACCTGGCATTAGTAAAGATTTAATAAAAATATTAATATTTCACAAGGATGCAATATTAAAACCAAGACTGACTCCCAACTGATTAATGTGAAAGCCATAAAATCAAGCCAACCCATCTCAGAGAAAAATTAAGACAGTGATGAAAACATTAAAAAACAATTATATCACTATTACTTCAGAGTAAATATTCTAGTCTGACTATAGAAACAATTGTATATCTTACTACAGTACAGCTGGTAGATACAACAAAAAAAGCCACTTTTCTAAAAATAAACCAAAAATAATTACAAGATTTCTATCCTCACCT
Source organism: Chinchilla lanigera (assembly GCF_000276665.1). Classification (NCBI taxonomy): domain Eukaryota; kingdom Metazoa; phylum Chordata; class Mammalia; order Rodentia; family Chinchillidae; genus Chinchilla; species Chinchilla lanigera. The sequence goes on from NW_004955411.1 coordinate 15,611,321, forward strand.
CAGTCATATAACCAACCATATACAATTGTGTCCCTAGATGATATATGCAAAAGCAAAAACGAATTTTAGAAGGTTAAAAATTAATCAGCTCAGTTATTACAAGTAGGTCTAACATGCTACATAACTCACCATTAAAATCTGTTTGTATAAAAGCTAGAAAACAAGATTTAATGTTATTACTACCTCTTTAAGTTAAATTAAGTGATCTGACAGCCATCAAGTAAAAGCCTAGTTAGTATCTATAAGCATATTAAGATGTCATATTCTCATTTTAAATATTTTTTTAAGAACCCACAAAAATTTAGCAATTCAAAATGGCAATAAACTTGCAGAATTGAAAACCATACAAATAGTCTACAACATTTACTTGGTTTATGAAATAAACTCATAATGAGATAGAAAATCCAATGTGAAAATGACTTTTTAGAAAAATGATCACTTTGGTTTGATGAAGATCTGAACCTTAACCCTTAGCAAGAATACAGATTTATATTAAACTGCCAAGTTTCTTTTGAAGAAAAAAGGTTTTGTTCTGAACCTATGTAAATATTCTGTCACGTATACCTTACATTTCAAATTTTAGACCAAATGTTTGCTGCCACTCCCCCCAATTCACATGGTAAAATCCTAACACCAATGTGATGGTATTAGGAGATAAGACCCTTTGTGGGGTGATAAGCTCATGAGGATAGAGCTCTTATCATGCTATCAATGTTCTTCCCAGGCATAAGCCTGAATTCAGTGGACCCATCTCTTGCTTTTCTACTGTAAATTTGTACGTTAGCATTATAGTAGTCAGCTGTGCATTTCAGTACCTTTCCCTTAGGAATGCAGGAAGTAATCTATGTGTTTACTCACTTGGTATAACAAACTGCAAGGAGTATGCACATGTGCAAAAGTGGCAAAACAGGATCTGCCACCTTAATGCTGCAACTAACTAGTCTTTCGTAGGTTTATGCAAGCATCACAGAGGGTCCAATAGACCCACACTACTCCAAGATTTGTTTTGTTTTTTTTTTATTTTTCTGGTAGAAGTAGCCCAATTCAGTACAATGGTACATTAAAAACCAAATCTGTGAGTTTTGGAGGAGGTCAAAAGTGAATCATCAGATTACTCAGGCATGGATGATGAAGATGATCGATTATGGTAAAATACCCACTTTCATAACAGAAGAGTGGTGTGGGTATATAACAATGATGGTAACTCTGGTATTAGCCATGTGAGCCAAAGTTCCTGTGACAGCAAAATGGATCAAGAATCAGCTGATACAGACACAGGGAATACAGAGCTCCTTGATTCAGATGACGAAGAAAACAGCAACGTGAGTACATATTTGACTAGTTGAAATGTTGCAAAATGGCCACACAACCAAATGGAACAATCCAATGTTAGAACTAGGTCTGAAAATATAGTAAGGGTCTTGGCAGGAGTGAAACGTATTGGACAGAATGCCAGCACTGACATTCAATGTTGGATATTAAAACAAACAAAACACTACAAGATGCTGTGAAATATACAAAGGCTGAAATGCACGTAAAACATTCTGTATGCACCAATAACCACATTCAAAAATTTATTATGACACCTAATCAGCTGAACTGAAAGTATTTGTAGGTCTGCTGTACTTAGCACAGATTTCTCATGGTGAATGCAAGAATGTAAAAAACTTATGGAAAACCAATGGGTCAAAATATGGCATAAAAATTTATGTCTTTGTAAATGCACACACATTATGCTTTCAATTTAGACATTTATCCTGGAACTCAGCCATCAAGTCCTTATTCATGTAGTAATAAACCAAATGATGCTGTGAACAGACTTATTGCTCCTATCTCCCAAACTAATCGGAATATGACACTGGACAACTGGTTTACCAGTTTCCAATTGATGTTACATTTGTTAACACAGTACAAGTTGACCAGCGCAGGAACTGTGACACTGGAACAATGCAGAAATTCCAAATGTAATGTTGCAACTTCAAAACAGAGCATCGTATAATACGATCTTTGGATTTCAGAAAGATGCAACATTGGCCTCATATATGCCAAAGAAAAACAAACTGGTACTGCTGATGTCAACATTTTACCATGATGGAAATACTGGTAGGGAGAGCTCGACAAAACAGAAGCCTGAGATGGAAACTTTCAGCAACAAAACTGAAGGTGAACTAGGTGTTTTTGATGAGTTATATAGCAGCTAACACGTCAGCTGAAACACAAAACGAGGGTCAATGGCTGTGTTTTATTCGATCCTAAACATGTATGGCATCAAGAATTTGACAGTTTACAAAGAAAATAACAAGTGCAAAACACCACGGAGAAACTTTCTTAGAGGATTGGGACTGTAACTCACAAGAGATCATGTACAGTAGAAGATACACAAAATATTTCTGCCCAGGGAACTATGCAAAAAAATTGTGAAGCACACTGGTCAGCTCGTAGGTGAATAGGCAGGAACAGCATGACAAAGACCTACTACAACAACAGGAAAACATAAAAAGATGTCAGCTGTGCCCTATAAGAAAGTATAGGAAAACAAAACACACGTGCTATCAGTCGTGTATGGAATGTGCAATCGTCATGTGCAAAGACTGCCTTGGGTATAAGCTAAAGCCAAGCTTATTTCTGTTGTAGACTTCAGTTTGTGTTTACATTGTAGTTCACACAGGTTTTTATTTTTGATGTTATCCTTTAGGTTTTGTAAACAAATAAACAGCTCTTATGAAAATGCTGATGTCTATTCTAAACACTCATGACATATTTGATATTTTATTTTATTGACATCTTATTTCCCTGCTAAGTACATGCTGTACAATATAGTACAAAGCTCCTGACAAAACAGGAAGAGAGATGAAAAGACTGCCACACAGAAAAGGAAAGCTAAGCACACATGGTGCCAGTGTATGCAAGACATGTACATGGAACAGGCAGCTGTCATGTGTGAAGACTGTCTTAGGTGTGACAGTGGAAGCAAAACTTATTTCTGTGGTAGAGTTCCATTGGTGTCTTTATTGTAGTTCATATAGGAATTTATTTCTTTTAGGTTTTGTAAGCACACCTACAGCTGACGTGAAAATTTGGTATCTATTTTAAACATCCAATACATACTTTATTTTATTGATATTTTATGTTCCTGTTAACCCACACTGTATAATATATAAGAACCTTCTGACAAAACAGTAAACCCACTGGGATGTCAGGTATGTCCTACAAAAAGGGCAGGAAAGCAAAAGACATGTGCTGTCAGTGGAGGTGATACGTGCATATGGACCGTGCTGTTGTCATGTGTGTAGACTCCCTTAGGTGTGAAAACTTAAGATTACATTTTTTTGTAGAGTGCTATTGGTATTTTCATTGTAGTTCAGACAGGAATTTATTTCTGATGTTCTTTTTTATATTTTGTACACCAAAACCCAGTCAATGTTGAAAGTTCTGATGCTTTTTTAATAAACAGTCAAAAATATTAAAAACTCAATTATTTTATCTTTGTGGTTTTTCCTATTAACTCATTGTTTAATATAATAAAACTCATAAAATTAAAATTAATAATTCATCAATAGAAACATTCTAAGGAACAAATGTGGGTCTGACAGACCCATGTTTCTGCATCTTGATGACAAAATTAGTCCTATGCCCCATTACTAAAAGGGCCAAGGTGAGCTCCTATGCACTTTCCACCATACAGAACACTGCGAGAAGACTGCCCTTAGGGAACCAAGACACAGGCCCTCGCCAAACACCAGAGGTACCAGTGCTTTATCTTGGACTGCCCATCTGACAGAACTGTAAGAAATAAAAATCTATTATTTATGAACCACTCAATTTACAGTATTTCATTATACAAATTGATACATTGTGAATAACACAATTAAGCCACTCTAAAATAAAAAAGAATAGTTATTTTTTTTTTCATTTTAAA
>NW_004955411.1:15621424-15639938 GCF_000276665.1 Chinchilla lanigera
CCTTTCAGCTGGGAACCATGGCGGTGTGGGCCAGCACAGACTCGAGCCCAGGTGTCTAGCCACTCCTGGAACACTGGCTCTTGCTGCGCAGGGCGCGTGGGGCTGAGGGTTTCTAAAGTTATTTTTGAGTCAACAGCAAAAGCCATGGAGAAACCAAATGGCAACAGGTGATAAAAGAGTGGATGGGGGTACAGTTCAATGGTAAAGCATGTGCTTATTTAGCATGGGCAAGACCCAGGCCCAGTTCCTAACACATTCCACCCCCGCTTCCAACCAACCCACCTCCAAAAAAGAATGCCCTGTCTCCAAATCTAATTTTGGTCTTTCACTGGATGAACAAGCAGAACACATAAGTGATTAAGGAAAATCAATGTGGATGAAGAACGAAGAAAAGATTGGAGGAAGACAAGAGTGGATGTTCCAAGACCAGTTAGAATGCCACTGCAGACAAGAAGCAATGAGGACAACTCAGAATTGTGGTACAGCCAATGGAGTAAAACAGGGGCAAATTAAGAGACATTTAGAGGATAAAAGACAGACTTGAGGTGGCAAAAAGAGAAGGTGCCAGAGAAATCAACTGAAGTTCTGATTTAAATAACTGAAATAGAAAACAACGAATTCACACACTCTGTATGTTTGCTTGTTTGACTATTTTCAGAGTAAAGCTAGAGTTCAATGTTTCTGAGACATTCCAAAAGCAGTACCAGGGCAGGCAACCAGATAACCAAATCTAGAGTCTACAGAAGTCTGAATCAGAGGCTGATAAGAGTGAATTAAAGTCTTGCATGTGAGACAGCAGGTGATCAGAAAGCTTCAAGAAATTCTAAACTTCAATGGCTAACAAAGGACAATGAGGGCCGGGGATCTAGCCCATCAGCACAAGTGCCTGCCTGGCAAGTGTAGAGTCCTGGGTTCGATTCCCAGCACCTAAAAAACCAACACAAAACAGAAAAGGACAAAGAGCTTGAACAAGACAAGGAAGAAATAGCAAAACACTAGAAGAAAATTAGGAGCATGTGGTGCTACAGAAGTCATAGAACAGTATTTTTAAAAGTGTGGGCAGTATATACACTCGTCCTTTTATGCCTAGTGCTCCATTTTTGAAATAGCATGTAACAATGCAACATAGTAAATTTTTTTCTCTTCACATTCTTGTTCCTGAATTTTTCCATATAACGCATACGAATTTCACACAATAACTGGAAAAACTGCAACCCTTGGCATAAATGGGTTAATAACAGGCTCAAGTGAAAAAAGCAGCAGAAAATTTATACTGATTTTGCAATGATGAAAAACCACTAACAGTTTCTCAAAAAAGTAGCTGATTAAACTTCACTTACTTAGCAAGCAAAGCCCTTTTTAAGACATGGCCTTACTAAGAAGCACAATATTTAAAGCAATAAATCAGGGCTGCTGTGACGTAAGCTGAATCCTTACCTACTGACCCACACCTCAGTGCAGTATCCTGAGCCAACTGACAGAAGCCCAGAATCTTGAAGATTACAGATCTGAAGTAGATAATCCTGGAGGAACCTTATTCAGCTCATTTTCTTTAATTCTGTAAATATGACTGATTTTATTATATTTGAATCGAAGCTTTCATGATTAATGACTGCTTTACTCAAAGTTAGATACTGATACATTTCTTAATAAATACAAAGAAACACCCTACAAGTGTTTCTTAATTAAACCATTGATTAACTTTATTTCTCCTTTTTCTTATAAAGTAGTAAGTAAATCTATTTGTCACTCTGGATGGTACATGGTTGTGCCTCTAAAAATAAAACATAGTATCAAAAGCTTAAAATGCTTTTCTTCTGAAATGACTTTTGGGCAATTTGCTTTGAATAAAATTATCACTTTAATATAGTGTCCTTATCGCTATCTTCAACATTTAGTCAAGATTCAAAATATATTCTCCTCACAAATTCTAATTTTTATCTGACTTCAGTATAACTGGGGGGGGGGGGCAAGTGGGACTTTACTGCGGATTGAACCTATGGCCTCTGCACTGAACTGGATCCCTGTTTCCTTTTTAAGGCAGGGTCTCACTAGGTTTCCCAGGCTAGCTTCAAAATTGTGATCCTTGTGCTTCAGTCTCCCAAGCTTCGTAGAGTACACATGTATGCCACCATGCCCGCTTCACTCATTGTAATTTTAAGAGAATTAACCTCTGGCTAAGATAATTAACTACTGCCAAACACATTTCTGTCAAAGGATTTTTTCATGGGCAGATGTACCAACAGTCGTCTTTCTCCTTCATAATTTTTTGGTAGCAGGAGACAGATTACAGGTTCAAATCAAGCTCTGCCTGCCCATCCCCAAGACTTCTGCACTTTATGTAGTCTTACCACTTCACACTGCTGGGCTGGTCAATCAAAACAGTTCCTTTCTTGACTAGCTTGAACTGTTAGTTAAATCAGGCAAACAGATGCAACACTACACTGTGAGAAGGTCACTGTAGGTCACTTTCTCTAATGCTGAAGAATGACAGGAGATATGTTTATGGAAACATCGAAAGCTAGAAGTTTCAGTCCAGAAGATCAAGCAAACAAGTTCTGAGTCTGACTGAGGGTCCTAAACTTCATATTGAGAACTTGCCTTTAAAGCCTAACAAAGAAAGATGATTTACAAATCTTACAAGACAAAATAAGAGATTACACTGGATGTGAAGGACTATAGCTATCAGGGGGAAATGTTATATTAAACTATGAAAATTATGACACTCTGAAAAATGGCCCCCACAGATATTCAAGAACCTAGGAATCTTTTTTGGTAAAGGAGAACTTGAGGTATGATTAAATCATGACTCTTTTCAGATGGAGAGAGGCTCCTGGATTACCCAGGTGAGTCCTAAATGCAATAACAAGTGTTTTTATCTGAGAAAAGTAAAGGGAGATTTACAAACAAGACAGCAATGTGACCACTGAAGCAAGATGCACTGTTACACCACTGGATTTGAAGATGAAGGGACCACCACCACGAAATGCAAAGAACGCAGTAACAGAAGCTGTGAAAGAGAAGAAAATGTACTCTCCCCTCGTGCCTTCAGAAGGAAAGGCCCTGCCAATGTGTTGACATCAACCCAGTAAAATTAATTTTAAACTTCTGACTTCCAGAACTTTAAGTGAACGAGTATGTATTGTTTTAAGCCACCAAGTTTATGGTGCTGTTAAAGTAGCCACAGGAAACTAATATAACAACTAATCAAGTATCTTAAGTATTTTCTAAATTTTAATTTTTTGCGTACCGTCTTCACAACTTATGCCATATCTAAATAACCACCAATACTATTTACTATTTTTACTTAAATTCATTCATTCTAAAAATCTAAAATGTGTACTTTTAAATGGAAACTTCAAGCCAAATAATATGCCATTTATACATACTCATAAATAGAAAGTGATATTATTGCTTACCCTAACTAGTCAGTGTTTCTAAAATTAGATATAATGGAAATTAATAACATTAACTGCAGTAGATTTACTGCCTACTGGAAAGCCTAAAAGTGGGCCCAACACTGCCCTGCTGAAAAATGAAAGATTAGCCTATCTTAGATATTAAAAACCAGAAACAGACTTTCTCCTTGCAATACGAAAGACTGAATAAAATCCAGAAAAAGACTAAATTTCTCATTGCATGAGACAATGTCATTTAATTCCTTGTCCCTGAACCATCTAAAATCATATCTTTTCTCACTATTGGAAGTCACACCTGTGAGTAATCAACTCTCTTCTTACTTTGTTGTACAGAAGACTTAGAACAGCTGAAAAGGAAAATTAAGGTGTTTTCTTTGAATGTGCATAGACAACCAAAAAAGGCCATCTCACCTGGTAACAGCAAGTACCTTGATGATAATGTATAAGCACAATGATTTCAATCTCGAAGAACAAGGTGAAAAGTATCTTAAGTATTGCTTTTTTTAAGGCCACAAAGAGCAAATGTAAGAGTCAAGAATTAGAAAGGAAGAGGGGTTAAAGGGAGGGTAGGGATGTGGGGGAAAAAAAGAATTCAAGATGTATCATGTACAGGTACAAATTCCCTATACTGACTGTGATTGTAATGTATACCTAAAAAATACCAATAATCTTAATTAATTTTTAAGAAATTAGAAAAATATTAAATTCTGCTCTCTTTAGCAGAATATCATAAATAAAGTCTGATATTGTCATCCAAGTTCATATGTTTTAATGGAAACTTGTACTTGGCTTTTTTAAGGGGTAGAAAAGTCATAAATTTCTATATAAGAAACAAGTAGACTCTGAACCTGGGGATTCAGTAAGTCTAAAGCATAGAAGTGGAATATACAAGGAAGACTTTTGTAGTGGTGGTCTAAAACAAAATCACAGTGAGCAAAAATTAGGAAAACAAGCCTGTACAGGAGGATCGAAAGTCAAAATTGCAAAAACAAAATAGTTTTAAAATAACATGCTAGAGAATTGAGTATAATGAAATTTTGCAGATAAGGGGAAAAATTGCCTCCTGCTTACCCTGAATGGATTCATGTTAAACTGAAGTCTATTAGAGACAGCACAGTTAATATATAGTTATACTCAGAATATCTTTAGGAGATTTGATAAAGATATGGAAGGCATGTCAAAGAACCACTGAATTAAAGCAGAAGGAGTATACATAAGACCGAGTACCACCATCTTTCTTGTAGGAAAATGCTCTTTTGCTAATTAACTACTTACCAGTCCAATTATTTAAATACAGGATGACCAAAAACTGCCATTTTTTTTTCATAAATTTTTGTAAGACAATATAACAGGAAATATAAAAATGACAATTTTATAAATTGTCAGCCTATGGTATATCTTAAAACATTCAATACACAATGCTGTACAATCTGGACAGTAGTAGCTAGTCTTTTTGCATTACTGTCTCTCTTTGAACAACACCCTTTACATTGTCATGTTGGCTTTTCATTTTTTCTGTGGGTAATAAAATGTCTACCCACTAAACGAAATGGTGAAGATGTCAATGTGGACATCCTGGTTGGCATTCTGCCATCCTGTATTTTTCAATTATTTAGTCTGTTGGACCTAATCGAAACTATAAGTGACTTCTTGAACCCCCTTGTTTTAATAAATAATAAATGAATTCCATACTGTTTGGTCCAGAAGGCACACAAATATTTTTCCTCACTTTTTGATTACAGGACAGCTTGCTAGATGTTCATCAACTCTGTCAATGCCATCCACTGAATTATTATAATCACTGACCACTATTAGAATGTTTTTAGTTTTGTTTCTTCTTTCAAGTTCTATCATTTCTGTATTATGGACAGCTAACAACAGTTAATAGTTTTTCCTAATAGCAGTTTTTTCTTTTTCCATTTTACAACATAGGCTTTTCCTCTCTGATATGCTAACATTTCTCCTTTCTAAAGTTTTTTCTTTTGCAGATCCTCTGGCCCTTCCTTTCTACTCAGCCTCGGTGTCCCACATGTGTCCATTTTGGATTGCAAAAGAGTATCACTGAGTTCTGGAGAAATTTAAAAGCTGGATCTAATATACTTACAATAAGTTTTTATAGATTGCAGCACAAAATTACGTTATTTTTTACAAATAAACATGGAATAAAGAAAATAACCAGAACTGATTATTAGATTTCACTAGAAACAAACACCAAAGGCAAATACAATGTTCTAAATAAAAAGTACACAAAAAATACTTGATATAAACAGCCTTTGGAGTACATCTCCTGCAAACAGGAACTGACTGGTTGCAATGACGTCTGTCAGCAATGCCTGGCATACTCAGTAAGCTGTGCAGTCACCAAGTCAACAAGCGCGCTGCCCAAGCGACGCTCGGGGTAGAAGATCCCAGCAGAGGGTACGCAACACACACAGTGAAAGGTTTTAGTGTTGAAACTTAAAATCTTGAGTTTAAGTTGGTACGGTAAGCTCTTAAAAAATAAACCAAGGTATAGCTCAGTGGTGGAGTGCTTGTCAGGCACTTGAAGCCTTGAGATCAATCCCCAGCAAAGCCCACCACACACATACATATATTTAGCACCATAAATTCACCATGTTAGGTACCTAAACTTTAACTGCAAAACTCTTATTACCAGGCCAGAAATGTAACTAAGTCATAAAGTAGCTACTTAGCATGCAAATGTCCCTAGGTTAAGTCTCCAACACCACACAAAAAAGACAGGAGTTAGAAAATGAGCATGAGAAATTACAATCACAAATGAAACATATCAAGAAACAGTGAATCATTAAAAGTGCATTGAAAAAAATTTTTAAATGAGCTGAGACTACTAGCATAGTATCTTGCTCCATCATCAATTAAACTTACCAAAATAGGTAATTTTTTTTGCAAGAATTTTTCTAGATATGTCATCCATAAACAAACTGATCTAAAAATCATTTATAGATAAATTAACACTTTTGGAAGAAACTGTAAAGGTCCACTGATAAATAAAATGTGATCCTTTTACAGTCATTCTATATACTGTGTAATCTTAATAATTTAGGAAGTATATAAAAATTCCAAAGGAGTCATGGCAGGAGAAAAAAATTAACAGGAATATAGCCATATTATACTTATCAAACTTTCTAAGTCTATTTTACCTATTTTAATCATTTAAATTTCCATTTATCAGATATATTATCTTTATCTCTAAAACAGTCAAATAAGAGAGTATATTCTCCCTTTTATTAAAAATTCATTACCTCAGGCATTTTCACCAGCTAATGTCAAAAAGAAGAATTCTTAAGTACTGATTCATATTCATTCACATACACTGATCTCCATATGATCCCACTGAGAAGTACCTAAGGAGAATGAGCAAAGGGCAAAGGGTGATGCTAATGTTTCAGAAAGAATAGGTATACGGATTCCAGACTGTAAGGAAACAAGGTGGGAATTTAAAGAATAAAGTTTCTGGAAAGAAAGATATATTAGATTCCAACATACGCATGTGCAGCAAGACAGCTATAAAATTAAATGCTGCTGACCCAGTAAAATGTAAAACAAGGCAAATCTGAAAAATTACATGCACACCAAGATGTATTTTCACTCCACTAATAAACATTTTCTAAACCTACCTGACCAGCCAAAACCATTACCTTAGACATTGTACACAAAAGATAATTAAGAAAGGAAAGGATTAATAACCTTAGAGAAGCCCATAGTTTTTGAGACCAAAATATAACAGCTTTTGAGGCCGTAGGCAAAAGAAGTGGCAAAAGAAGTAGCTACCTCTTTTTGTAGTATAAGCAAAAGCAAGGCATTCTGAAGGAGATCTTTACTGCTGTTAAGAATAGCCATTTAAGGACTTTCATTCTAAAGCTACCTGACAAGTAATAATGGTTCAAGAAGAAATAAAAGCGCATTACTTTTGGCTTCACAGAAGCAAAGCAGTAGAATGCCACTTAGTAGGCCTCACTCTAGCCACGGACCTCAGTGCTAGGCAAGCCAGTAGTAATTGCACTAGGACATGGAGAGGGATAATTCACAAAAGGAAGGGTTTCCTTGATCCCAGGCACTGTGGGAATCCTGCGCCAGAGAGAAACATGGAGGACTCTGGTTGGGCAAGATGTCCTGATCTCTACTCACACAGCTCCGTGGCATGGGGCACTGAGACGACTGCAAGCCAGGGAGACTTGGGGAACCGAGGCATAGACAGAAGTGGTGAGCAGTGGGGGACACTGAGAGACGGTCAGCAGTCTCCTGGGTTAGGCTTTTGTACCTCTCAGCATCTGGCAAAGCAGCTGGGAGGGTCAGAGGGTAAGCTGAGAGAAAACCAGAGGACGACAACAGCGAGGGTGCAAGCATCAGCAGTACAGACAACTGCCAGGCCAGTGCTAACTGGAGCTGTTCTTTCCCAGCCCTCACATGCTGCTGAATTCATAGACCAGAGGAAGAGCAGAGAAAATGCAGCACAAGCAGGAGTCAAGTGTGCCTATGACATGAAAGAAAGAAGCAGCAGAGCTCACTGTAAGGCCACGCCAGATGCGCGGCCAGGGAGCCCAAGGCCAGGACCTCCTGGAGAGAGTGGCTCTGATGCTACGCCATGGTCCCTGAGAGCACTCGAGGTGCTTCAACGTAGTGGGCTAAAGAACCGCGTTGACAAAATGCTCAGGGACATTCATCCGAACCAAGACAGCAGAACAACTGTTCTTTTGTGGTTGTTACTGTTTCAATGTATATACTTTTCCATTTTTCTCTTTTGTACTTTTTTTGCTTGTCTATTACTACTGTTTCATGTAATAATAAAGTTTAGTCTTCTACCTTTACATGAGCGTACACCTATGTGTATTGGTTTTTGTTCGGCTCTATAACACTCTTATGTTGTTTAGTCATTGATTCCGATACCAAAAGCAGCTTCTTAGGAATATCTAAGGCAGAAGACCTGGAGCTCGATGCACAGTCCTATTGGAAGGCTGAAGGGTCGGCACTAGAAGGCTGGGACAGAGGTCTAAGGCGATGACAAAGACTGGATGGAGCTCCTTGGAGAAACTCAGACTTCCTCCTTCTTTCCCCTTTTTATTCCATTCAGGCTATAAACCTATTAGTTGGTGCCACTCACAGGCTTGAGTCTCTTGCTCTCAATAAATCTATTCAGCTATACCCAGAACTGTGCTAGTCCAATGAGTTGGACGTTTCTTACCCAAATTGACACGTTAACTATCACACTCCTTTGTTTTCCTTTGTATCATTTTATCTCCTCTCTAAATATGCGATTAGTGCTGATCTGAGTATCACTGGCGTTTAATTTTCTGTGGTCTACTATATTTTACTTCTCTCTCTGTCATTCCTGGGATAGCAAGATACTGTATTAGAGATCTTCATACACAACTTCTTAATTACCTGACAATATATAGTTACCTTCTCAAATGCTGAGTAGTTATTATCTCCTTTCAACACAGTGGCAGGGCCTGAACCCAGCAGCCAGAGCAGACTGAGTAGAAACTTTCCAGACTACACTGCCGGGCGTGGTGGTGCACACCTGTAATCCCAGACCTTGGGAGGCTGAAGCAGAAGGATCACCATGACTTCAAGGCTAAACTGGGCTACACAGTGAATTTAAGGCCAGCTGGAACTACATAGCTAGACTATCTCAACAAAATCCCAGCGCACACTGTGAACATCTAGCCATTTAGTAAAAAGACCACCACATGACAATGGAAGAGAAATCCTTCCCAACAGAGAAACAAACCTCAAAACAGAAACACAATAAAGTGAGAGAACAAGGCAACAGATCCTTAAAAAAAGAACTCAAAAGGTGATGCCACATAGATACTAAACTAGAAGAAATACTGAAGAACTTTAAAAACTGATAATTAAAATGACATTAAGACACAAATAAGTTACTGAATGAATCATTAACTAAACTGAGCAATGACTTCAAAAAAGACACAAATTAGCAACTGAATGAATTAAGGAAAACAACGTAGGACCATCTGAGTAAGGAGACAGGTGCTCTACAAAAGATCCTCTCAGGAAATCTGAAAATGAAGACCTCATTGAGTCAAATAAAATACCAACTGAAAGTCAACAGTAACCAAAATGAGTCAGAAAAAGGGGTATCAGGACTTTAAAGTGGAGGTCCTAGAACACCTAGTCAGTAATAAAGAAAACTTAACAATAAACAATCAAAAGATTATCTAAGAGCTCCTAGATGACTCTAAAAGAAAAAATTAAGAATCACCAGGCCGCGGATACAGCTCAGTGGCACAAGCACCTGCCTGGCAAGTGCAAGGTCCTGAGTTCAATTCCTGGTACCAAAAAAAAAGAATCATCACACTCAACAACGGTGTAGAAATAGATGCTAGAAGTATTAAAAACTTATTCAATGAAATTTTAGCAGAAAAATTCCCAAAAGTGAAGAATTTTAAGACAAAGCATTTAAAAATCCCAAAGGGACACAATCAGTTAAGAACCTCCACATAACACAGCATAGTCAAACTGGCAAAAATTCAAGAAAAAGAATGGTAAAACCTGTTAAAAGTGCCAAATTTGGTGTGGTAGCACAAATGTGTAATCTCAGCACTCTGGAGGCTGAGACAGGAGGATCACTGTGAGTAGCTATTGTTGTATCTGACAAGGTGACTTCCAACCAATATTGATCAGAAGACACAAAGATGACCACTACATACTGATAAAGAGAATTCGACAAGAAGAGATAAAAATTGTAAATATATATGCAATAAATGTCAGCCTGCCCACTTTCATAAAACAAATACTACTTGACATAAAATAATACAATACACTAATAATGAGGCATTTCAATACTTCATTCTCACAAACACATAGGTCAAGCAGACAAAAAAAAAAAAAAATCTACAGAGAAACAACAAGCAACTGCCTGGTAAGCACAAGGTCCTGAGTTTGATTCCTGGTTCAAAAAAAAAAAAGCCATCAGCATTAAAGTGGAGAATTTACACTATAGATCAAAGGAATCTAGAAGATATTTACAGTGTGTTTCATCCAATGCAGCAGAATACACACATTCTTTTCAGTTCCCTAGGGATTTCTTCAAAATAGACCATGTTTTAGATCATAATGCATGTCCCAATAAATATGAAAGAAATAATCTCATGCATCTTATCAGATAACAGTGAAATGAAACTTGAAATCAACAGCAAAAGAAATCACAAAAACTATACAAACACGTAAAGACTGAATAATGTACTCTTGACCATGAATGGGTCTCTTAAGAAATCAAGAGAGAAATAAAAAATTGCTGTAATTAAACACCAATGGAAACATACCAAAATGTATGAAACACAAAATAGTTGTAAGAGGCAAATTTATAGCTGTACAAGTGCCTACAATAGAAAAACGCAGCAATCCCAAAATGCAGCAATCCCAAATATCTCAAGAGCCTAGAAAAATAAGAACAAACAGAGGGGCTGGGGATTTAGCTCAGCGGCAAAAGTGCCTGCCTGGCAAGCGCAAGGTCGTGAGTTCAGTTCCCGGTACGGGAGAAAAACAAAAAAAAAAAAAAAAAAAAGAACAAACAGAATGCATGAATACCAGAAGGAAAAAAATAATAAACATCAGAGCAGAAATTTTTGAAATTGAGACTAAAAAAATACAAATGATTAGTCAAAAAGGTGGTTCTTTTGAAAACATAAAATAATAAGCCCCTAGCCAAACTTATCAAAAGAAAGAGCAGGCCAAATTAATAAAATTAGATACAAAAAAATCAAATTATAACATATACTGCTGAAATCCAAATTATCAGAAAGTATTTCAAAAGTTTATAGTCCAATGAATTAGAAAATCAAGAAGAAATAAATTCCTAAATAAAAATGGTCTGCCTAAATTAAACAAGATATAAAACATTTGAACAGATCAATAACAGGTAATCAGATTGATGCAATCACTAAACCTCTACAAACTGAGAAAAAACACAGGATGTGTAAGCTAAGTACAGTAAGCCTTACCACCCCCTTTAACTTTTGAGTGTTGGGTATTTTGTCTCAGCCACAAGAAAAGTAACTAAGACACCTTCCTTTCAAGGGAAATCACTTTGAGGAAAATTTTGAAATATAGCCTTCCCCCGGAGACTGAAAACAAGGTATAAATATCTTCCTCTACACTCAATTACAGTAATATTTAGTCAGACTAGAGGTCTTGGCCAATGTATAAAACTAGAATTAAGATTATTTATCACGACCACTATGGATAAATCAGTGTGGGGATTCCGCAAAAAAACTAGGATTGGAGGGGCTGGGGATTTAGCTCAGCGGCAAAGCGCCTGCCTGGCAAGCGCAAGGTCGTGAGTTCGGTACCCGGTACCGGAAAAAAAAAACTAGGATTGGAGGTTCCATTTGACCCAGCTATTCCCCTCTCAGTATCTTCCCAGAAAATTAAAAACATTGTACCACAGCAAGATACGCACACCCATGTTTATAGCAGCACAGTTTGTAAAAACTAGATCTTGGAAACAACCCAAATGCCCATTAACTGAAGAATGGATAAGGAAAGATGTGGTCTTTTTATACAATCGAGTACTACTCAACCATAAAGAAGGATAAACTGGAGACTTTTATTGGTAAATGGATGCAACTCCAGACCATACTCATAAGTGAAATAAACCTGATGCACATGTTTAAACATATTTTTCCCTAGTGTGAGAAACCGAAAGAGTAAAAATGTAAAATAGATATTGTAAAATGGGAAAAAACTTCAAAACAAAAGAGAAACTAGAATGGAAGAATGGAGAAAAGAAGAAAAAGGAAACATATAGTTAAGGCAGTTATACCTCTCATTTCTCTTAGTTCACTGAAAAGTAAGGTATGCCCTTTTATATATATATATATATATATATGAGAAATCCTTACATATATATCCTCTTATATATATATATCCTTATATATATCCATATATATTATATATAATATATATATATAATCCTTATATATATATATCCTATATATATATATATATAGGGAGGAGCGGGGGGAGGGGGGGCTGCTGGGAATCAAACTCACAATCTCACGTTTCCAGACAGGCACTGTGCTGCTGAGCTAAATCCCTGGTGGTATATGCTAATACTGTTTGGACAATTAAATGCCTGTATCTTGTACTCTGATTAACTAATTTAAAGGTAACAATATGCAATACATTAACCATTGTTGCCCTTCTATTATCTTGTTTTGAAGTTTTATTTTTTCATTCTCTTTAAAAGAAAAAAGAAAAAAACATTACTGAGCATGACTGTTGAATCAATAAAGTAAGAGTGTTGGCAGAACACTAGAACTACCAAATAAAGAGAAAATACGACACCACTGACTTTAAAAACAGAAAAAGAAGTCTAGAAATTAGCCGAATGGCAATAAAAAAAAAGGTAGAGAAAGAGAAAAATAGCTGAAAAGAACCATAATTTATTCATTATAAGATGTTGATTTTTCTCCAAATTGATCTAAATTCAAAGCTATTCCTACAAGAATTTTAGGGTCACAGGACAAACTGATTCTGAAACTTTTACATCAAACCAAACATTTACAAATATTTTCAAAACTCCTGACAAACAGGGAGACGTCCTTTGCCAGGCATCAATTACAAAGTTCTATAATTTAAAAAAACAAATGCAGTTACTAGAATACAAACAGCAAGGCATCAAGATAGCTGAGTGCTGCCCAGCAGAGAAAGCCTCTGAGAGTTACCATCCAGACACTGGAATATGGCGACATGGGGAAGACAAGCGGGAGGAAAGTGCGTCCCCTGGACCCAGGAAAGATCTGAAGGGCAAACTGAAGCCTATGGAGAGAGTGAAAAGAGAAACTTCAATGAAGAAAGAGACAGCCAGCGGAGCCTTCTCCCTGAGACGGGACTCTGCACAAGAGCCGTGGTTCAGACCTGCGGACACACGGTGACACTGGCAACCCCAGAGGCCTCCACAGGGAGGCGCAGCAGAGGAGGGAGGCACAGCAGAGGAGGGGCAAAGGACGTGAAGGAGTGCATTGGCTGGTGGTGAGTGCTCGGGCTCAGTCCTCCCGGGCCAGAGCGATTGGCCATCTTGGAGAGGGGCTGGCTGGGCTCAGGACTCACAGCAGCTGCCAGCTCCATCTAGCAGCGCCCAGCTGGGCTCAGGCCCAGGGAAGATGCACTGAGGACAGCTCCAGGCTGAATGGGTCTGGTCTCAGGCAGAAGGTGTGGTCCCGCTGAGATAATCCACTACCCTGCCAAAAACCTGCTCCTGGCTTGCCGGGATAGATCAGCACAGGTCAGGACTCTGATCTCCACACATTGTCTACCAGTGACAACAGGGACAAACCTGGAAGTGGACTGGTTTTTTCTCTCTCTCGTTTGTTTTTTGTTGTTGTGGCTTTGCTTCTGATTTTTTTGTTTGTTTGTTTCTTTCTCCATTGTTTGATTTTGTTTTTATATGAGTGTGAACGTGGTTTTCTTGTGGCTGTGGTTGTTTTGTTCTGTTCTTTTGGTCTCTTCTCCCTCATTCCCTCCAGTCTTCTGCACAGTTTCCAAAATTAGTGTGATCCCTCTTTGTTCTCCAGCCATACTTCTAATCTCTTCCTCTTCTCTTACCTATTTTTTCCCTAACCTCTTCTAAATTTTCTAACCAATATACTTGGGGTGAGTTCCTTCTCTAACAACTTTCTCTGTGCTACTAATTCTCTTTGATGTGCCATGCTTTGGAAAACTTTGTTTTATGCAATACTGGTTAACAAATGGGGACGAGGAACAGGTATTTAACTGGCTTCTAATAAGCAGAGGCCAAGTCTGCTGCTAAACACCCTACCATGCACAAAACGCACAGAATTATCAGGCCTAGCACATAAACGGTGCCACAGAGTAAGACACAACTTACTCTAAATAAACAACCCAACCATTAAATTGATGCAAGTTCTTCAGTGCATTTCAAAAATCTGACATGGGATATTTCAAAGTTCTATTTTTCTTCAAGGATTGACAAGTCTGAATTTCCCTCATCTTCAGGAAAATGAAGTTTCAAAGATATTAATACTTAAGTATGTAGGACTGAGCCACAAAAGGAAATAAGCGTGTATTTAATATTATCAGACGATTTCTAGTAAATAAATGTAAATTAGCATTTGTTTTATAAGAATTATAAGAAAGGTAATTATATAAAAGACTAACGTCCTTAAAAAATAATGGCCAAGAATGTTTTTCTTAACCTGAGTGAAAAGCAAACAGGTAGTCATTTTACTATTATATACAGTGTGATATAAATAAAACCTTTCATAGGGAATAGTTTATCTTAAAGGAAAGCAATGATCACAACAGTAAGCAATCCTAAGTAAACATGTTTGAAGAATGTGTACTTTCTGTATATATCTGTAAGTATTGAAGGTAGGAAGCTAAACTTACTCCGATAGGCTGAAAAATAAGTCCATCCATTTCATGGCTGACTTCTTTGGCAAAATTCCCTTCAAGTAACTGTAAAAAAATTACACATGTATTATTTAGCAATATAAAAACTACTTTAAAATTATTTTAATTTCTTGATAAGCTTTAGTAAAAATACATAAATTGTAAGAACTAAAATTTAAAAATAGGGAAGCGCTAATCCAAAGATATCTTGGTTAACATACTCTTAAGATTTTTCAAACATACAGGAATATTTCTATTACAAGATAGACAAGATATCTTGAACAGTCCTAACTACAACAACCAAAATAATGGATAAAGAGGATGGATGTAGAAATGTATTATGTATCTCAAAACAGATTTTGAATATACCCACTATAAAAAAATGGTAAATTTAAAGGTGATGGATATACTAGCTACCTTGAGTTGATCATCACCCAACACACACAGGAATCAAAAATATCACATTGTGCCTCATAAATATGTACTATTACATGGCAACCAAAAAAATAAAGTAAAATGATCATGGATGAACTATTGAAAACATTTTTAAATGCACAGCTAAACCAGTACAAAATAAAGGAAGATGCAGAGACTCCTCCCCAACTGGAAGTATAAATTATGAGAAGTAATAAAGAGGATAAAAAACAAGAATACACAAAGAACATAGCCAATACACTTGCTTGGGAACATGAATTTGAAGCCACACATGGAAATTAGACTATAAAACACAGACTATGTTTTCCAAAACTCATCAAAAAAATTTTTTAGTCTGTCTTTTTTGTCTTTTCTGTTTTTTCAAGCAGAAAATTTCTTTACAAAGGATATGCAGTATAAAATAAAACTCAGTTTTTCAATATATCTACTAAAGAGAATTACAAATGCAAAACTAATTAATTCTCAGCAGTTTTAAATCCTTCCCTTTCGCAGATTTTTATTATTTTGAAGAACTTCACACACATACCACTGATAGAAGCCCCAACAATAACTTCTACACTGCAAGGAAAAGGCACAATGGACTTTCACAGAGTCAGTTACTGTCATGTTACCTAGAATCTTGTCAACTAACAGGAAATTCAGGATACCTCTGGGATTCAAATAGGTCTTCAAAATTTGGCTACGCTATGTGCTATACTGTAGATTCCTTTCATCACAGTCGCATGCACTTGAAAGTACTACGCTTACAAAAAGGTGCTTTCCAAGAGCAACAACCAAAACTTGGAAGTATCTCTTCAATGCAATAAAATCTGTGATGCCCTTCCAAAACTGATTCCAGCTACTCTGACATTTCTTTCTCCAAGATTTGTCATTCCTCTGAAAACTGAGTGCACTTCAAACTGGAGTCTGAACATGTACATTTCCTTTAAAATGTAATAGTCCTTTGTCACACTCAGAGAGAAATTAGACCAGTGACAGCCAGAAGCAGGAGGATAGAGGAAGGAGATAAAGGAGCTAAGCGTTTAAAGACTTTCTGTTTCAAAAAAAATTTTCTAGAAATAGATGGTGGTGATGGTTGTAAAAAACATGAATGTACTTAACACCACTAAACTTTATACTTAAAAATAGTTAAAATGGTAAAATGTATGTTTTGTATACATGAGATGTGATAAAAAATGCAGTTAGTGTTTAAATTTTTATTATGGTAAAAATCACACTGCCACTGATCTCTTCAAAATAGTCTCCCTTTGTTTCAAACACATTTCTTGAGTTGCGATGTTGGCCGCCTCAATGTCTTAAAATGATTCAAAACATTCACCTTTCATCTCTCTGACTCTGGAAAAGAGCCAGAAGTCGCCCACTGCCAGATCCAGGGACTGAGGAAGATGAGGACACCTCAAAATGTTTTTGTAAGTTTGTCTCTCTTCTGAATGGCCCTCAGTAGCTGCATTTACTGAATTTTTTATCACATCTTATAAAGACACTCATGAATGAAGACTTTCAAAACTGCTTCAAAAAGGGGCAAAAGGATGAGGTGTGTTCAAAATGGGAGGAAGTATTTTGAGGGGGATTAATAGCAATGCATCTTTTACTTTTTTAAAAAAATTTAAGCATTCACCATATAGTCTGATCACCTGCCGTTTGTAAACACACACACACACACACACACACACACACACACACAGTTGGCAAGCCTCTAGATAACAGGATCTTACTGCTACAGAAATGAAAATAACTTCATTTTTTGTTTTACTCTAATATTTCTTTTACTTTTTGATTTTCTTTCCTTTTTTAGTCTATATAGTTATCTTTTATTTGCCTTTTTTATTAGTACATGTTTGCAGTGCACAATGTTGACATTTCATGTATGGAGATGGCATGCATACATAACACATCTTGACTCTTTTTCCCTTCCCTGTCTTCTCCTCCACCTCTTGATCCCCTTCCCACTTGAGAAAGATTTGTCCCCCTCCTTCCTATTATCTATCTTTTATTTTATGAATGAGGTAATTTAAAGGACTGTGATGAAACTTCTTAGGTCACACAGAAGTTCCTCTGCAGCAGTACTCCAGACTCCGGCAATTTTTCTTTCTCTTCTCTCTTTTCTTTCTCAGTAATGGGACTGAACCCAAAGCCTTCACACTGAGTTGCACCCCCAGTACTCCCACTTTTTTTGAGGGTCTCTGTAAGTCACTGTTTCCCAGGCTGTGCCATAACTTGGGGTCTTCCTCCTGACTTGGCCTCCCAAAAAGTGCCAAAATGTCCAGCTGTTTTTTTTTTTTTTTTTTTGGTCTTCACATACCAGAACTTACAATATTACCTATTATGTACTAAAGTTCTAGTATGCGTTTGGTAATTAACATTATTATTCAAACCATATGACTTCTCATGATTTGTGTATTCCTGGGTTTTGCACTATGATTCAATTTGTCAGAAAAGGAAACTGAGAACACCAACACAACAAACATCTAGTTTCAAATCACAAAGTTTAAAAAAGTAAAATCACTCAGATTTCAATAAGACTTCAACTAATAAGATAAGCAAATAACCACACTTCTCTGGCTCTCTAAAGCAAATGCCCTAATGATTTTGAAACTTCCTAAATATGGTCCTTCAATAGCCCCTTAAAATTTACAGGATTTTAAATGGCTGTGGCATGTACTATGAAGCAAATACAAAAGGAGGTAGAATTTTTATAGAAAGAACAAAGCCTACTAAAACAAAATTATGTTAACATTATCAATTTATTTAAATGTTTAAATTCAGATACGTAAAGTAATAGGTTAAATTAGAAACATTACTGTTTATTCTTAATTCTTAAAAAGAAAATTTGCCCAAACTTGCTTATGAATACCTTTTACACAAAAGTGTCTTCATCCCTACAACATTTTAAGACATTTTACACATTTCTGTTATTTTCTGAGTTACACTGTACTTCAAATTATGTATGAAACTGTCACTGCAAATGCCATCCAAGCAGTAAGAACCAACTGAAAAATGTTGCAACAGCACTCCTACCCCAAGTTCCACAGATTTATATTCGTAATTTTAGAGGTGTTTTGCTCCTGGAAGTTAACTATAGAAGGCTGGTTTAAAGGGAAGTTCCACTTTAACTTACATTACTAAAAATGGCAAAAGAGTATCACTTCTGTCATGAAAATAAAAAATTAAGGGGCTGGGGATTTAGCTCAGCAGCAAAAGCGCCTGCCTGGCAAGCGCAAGGTCGTGAGTTCGGTTCCCGGTACCGGAGAAAAACCAAAAAA
>NW_004955411.1:15643558-15696061 GCF_000276665.1 Chinchilla lanigera
TATGTTATCCTTCTTTTATTCTTTAAAATAAAAAAAAATAAAAAAAAAAAAGAACTATCTGAGAATAGTCATTTGCAGTTATATGAGGGGCTGAAGACAGTCTTAGGCCAAGAATAGTAAGTCAATAAAAAACAGAAAAACTTGTTCCCTCAGAAAGTCTGTACCTATCCAAGCCAAAGCTTTCCAAGGGAGAAGGGGCGGGAGCGAGAGCCCACTGCAGAACACCTCTACCAGACTGCGGTGCGGAGGCGCTGCTTGATGCTGACACTGGAGAAGAACTCGCCAGAAACAGCTGTGTACACGTGGAGAAGACACAAGAACATAAACAGAGCACTCTGTGATACAGGGGAGCAGGGCTTACTGAAAGCTAAAAGTGAAGCACCCAGGAAAACCATTTTATACACCAGGCCTCACAAAAGCAGAGCAAGAGCAGCCAGCTGCTCAGGACATCTGAAGTCTGGAACACCGAAGATAAAACTACATTGCAACCTAAACTCATCTCAAATACAAGAACAGAATGAGTCAACCACTACTCTCTACCCACCACATTACCAAGGAAGCCTATTACACTGAAAGAAGTGTATCTACTACTGAATATAAAGGTATTTACATTGCACTTGGGATATGTAGCTCAGTGGTAGAGTGCTTGGCTAGTGTGCAGTGAAAATCCCCAGCACCAAACCAAAAAAGCCCAAAAAGATGCTAACCTCAGTCTGCTTTGTTCATTTAAAAAAAAAAAAAAGAATGCCTGACATTCAAAATTATCTCTCAGTTAGGGATAATGTTGTGTACCTTGTAGTCCCAGCTACTCAGAAGGCTAAAGTAGCAGGATCAACTGAGCCCTCAAGAAAAAAACAAAAAAACAAAAAACTCACACTTACACAAAGCAAGAATAAATGATCTATTTCAAAAGCTGAGGTAGTCAATAGTACAAGAAATACAGAGGTCTTATATTTTGCAATTATCAAAGACTTTAAAATAATCTTAGAAATTTAAAAGTTCTAGAGGAAAAGGTAGAAAATGTGTATAAATAATAGGGAATTTCCACAGAGACAAAAGCTACAAAAATGAGTCAAATGAAAATGCAAAGAAATAAAAAACACAAAACCACAATAAAGGAAAGAATCACTGAATCTGAAGAAAGGCATGTAGCATTTTTCCAACTCAATACAAAAAGAAACAAAACTGCAAATCAAAGAGATGAAAAATTATAACACAATATAGAATACTTATACAATTGGCATGTGACAAAAAAGATATAAGGGTGCAGAAGAAACAATCAGGGGAAATAATGTCTTGAATTATTATAAAATTAATTAGGTGCATGCACACACACATACACACACAAAACCAATGTACGCTAAGAGAATGTGAACAAAGAATTATCGGAAAACTATACAGGGGAAAATCATACAGCAAGAGTGGGGAAAAACTGCATGTGGAGAAGCAAAAATTATACTGACAGGAGACTCCTTATCAGAAACTATGAAGGTTACAGATAATGTAACATCAGCTTTAATGTACTAATAGAAACAATGTTAAACAAATAAAACTTTCTTTCAAAAATAAAGGCATGATTAAGTTTTGCAGATAGACAAAATCTGGTAAAAAGCTGTTTTGTTTTGTTTTGTTGAGACAGGGTCTCACTATGTATGTAGTTCAGGCTGGCCTTTAACTCACGATGTAGCCCAGGCTGGGCTAGAACCCACAGCAATTCTCTTGCCTCAGGGTTCCAAGTGCTAGGATTACAGCTTGTACCACCCTGCCCAGCTTAAAATGCATTTGTACCAGACCAGAAAATAAGGAGTATTAAAAGATATTTCACAGGCAGAAAGAGGATGATACAATAATAAAATCTGTATCTACACCAAAAGATATAAAAAAGGCACAAGAAATGGTTTAAAACCTGAATAAAACCATACTTCATCTCTTCAAAAGATTTTATTTATCTATCTATAATGGACAGCTCGGATAATTGTACTGCTGATGCCCAATGGTTTATTGAAAGAAACAGTTAATGCTTAAAAATTTTGGGGGGGACAAATTTTGCACGCTTATATCTGGTAATGTGAACAACTAATTTGAAGACAACAATATGCAAAATAACAAGCATTGGTGAATTCCTATTATCTTGTTTAGTGAAGCTCTATATTGTTTCTAATTGTTTTTTAAATTATTTTTTATTCTCTTTAATGGTTTGATCAATCTTGCATTCTTACATCTGGTAATTTGAGCAACTCTGTTAAAGATAACAATATGTAATATAAAAACCACTGTTAATTCCTATCATTTGGTTTAAAACTCTGTATCATTTTTATTGTTTTTGCTTTGTTTTGTTTTTGTTATATTTTTATATTCTCTTTAAAATAAAAAAAGATAACTGATCAATTAAAGTCAAAGTACTAAAAATATATGATGGCACTGATTACATATGCAGAAGCAAATATATGTAAGAGGAAATGAAATGCTGTAGTATGGTTCTCACCCCAATTCCAAAGTGGAATATGTTGTATCATTTAAAGATAAAGTGTGAAAAGTTGAAGATATACTATGAGTCTTAGAACTGCTGAAATATATGCAAAGATGTTATCTTTAACACCTAAAAAGTGAAGATATAATGAAATTAAAACTTTCTCAATCCAAATGATGGCAAGAAAATAAGAATATATTGTGGAAACCAAGGAGTAAGACAGCAGATTTAAACGAAGTCTCAGCAATAATTATATTAAATTTAATGGTACAAATACTACAACCAAAAGGCAGAGATTGTCATATTGGATTTAGAACAAATATCAAGAACCAACTATATGCTAGCTACAACAGCTCACTCTGAATATAAAGATCAGCAAGCTCAAAAGTACAAGGATGGAAAAAAATGTTAAATCCCAATCTTGATGAAAAGAAAGCTCAAGTACACAGGCTGGACTGATATCAAAGAGTACTCACAAACAAGAAATACTAGGGATAAAAAGGAATACATCCTGGCCTAGCACACACAAGGCCCCATTACAGGAAGGAAGGGGTGTTCCTCAATTATACATGGAGAATTTGAAACTATTCTCTGAGGAATAAATGAACAAGTAGGAAAAATTTCACGAGGAGTAAGATATCTTGACAATACCAACAGAACAGAAGCATACAGAAAATCAGTATTGGAAGACTAGAAGATTACCACAAAACAATCTAACCTAGGGAGGGAAGATGGAGGTGGGGAAAAGTAGAATGAAATGTACATGTATCAATTCTCCATGATAAAGTAATGACTATGTACTGCAAACATGTATAAATATAAATTTAAAAACAAAAACCCAACCTAACCTAACTGCCACTTATAAAATGTTCCACCCAACATTAACACATTTTTCCCAAGTGAGCACAACATATTTGAAGGTTAAAGTCACACAAAGTATATTCTGATACTTAGAAAGTTGTGAAATGTTCAGAAACTAGATAACAAACTTCTAAATAACCCAGGAATAAAAAAGAAATCAAAAAGTAAATTCTAAGTACTTTGAACTCATTAAAAACAAAAGTCCAACAGATTAGTGTGTTAAGGATATAGCTAACGTACACTTATAAAAAAATCTGACATTAAGTGCCTTATGAAAAGAAAGGTCACAAATCAGTGACCTCAACTTCCACTTTAAGAAAGTAAGGAGAACTCTAAAAATTTAAAAATCACAGATCTAAGAGTCACCTGGGGGGCTGGGGATTTACCTCAGCGGCACAGTGCCTGCCTGGCACGCGCAAGGTCATGAGTTCAACTCCCGGTACCGGAAAAAAACGAAAAAAAAAAAAAAAGAGTCACCTGGAATGAGCTAGCATGCTCCATGACACTCACTTCTCCTAAGGCCTTGATGAAGAGAGAACAACCGCAGTTCACTGGAGTTAAGGAAACACCCCAGCCATTTGGTTTTTTATTTTTGTTAGCTCATGTTTGCAGTACATAATAGTTACAGTCATCATGGGGAGCTGGCACATGTACGTAACACATCTTGACTCTTTTTACTTCCCCATTTCCTCCCCTCCTTTTAAAGACAGAAGTTGTGGTCAGCAACAGAGTATTTGAACCTTAAACTTTAGGAGTAAGAACCAGGAATAAGTTTCCAAGGTGAAAGTGACTAAAGCCAAAAGAAAGTCATCAAAATGAAAATTTCCAAGAAATGGAAAGGCTAAGACGATACACAGGTCAAACCAAACACCAGGAAACTGTGTCCAGGAAGCATGATGACAGCCTTTGAGAGGAGAGTTTAAATCAGGCACAAGTCCTGGTACCATGATCCACATCTATAATCCTAGCTCTCTGAGACCGAAGCAGGAGAATCACCCCCAAGTTCAAGGCCAGTCTGAGCTACATAATGTGAGTTCAAGACCAGTATGAACCACAGAAGCAAGACCTTGTCTCAAAACCCTTCCTCCCAAAAATAAATACTGAACATAAAATTTTAAAAGTGAGGTACAGTCTCCATGGAGCAAAAAGTAAAAAATCACAGCCAGCCTAAAACAGGCTTGAAAGGTCAAGTTTTACTCAATAATTTAAGTATCAAATTTATCTGGATACTATCTCTGATACTATACCTTTAAAATACTTTGTGTTTTCTTCTTTTCTATATTTTAAGTAAAGCTCATACATGAGTTGCTGGTATCATAGGTAAGAAGTACTAGATTCAACAGCTCAATAAAAATAGAATTTCACACCATGCTTTTTAGATTGGTATTTCCTATCGCACACCAATGTCAGAAATCAAGTAAGGGATGCTGGAGACCCAAGGGTAGCAGAAGCCTCGCCCAACAGCCCAAGTAACACCTTTAATCCAGGGTGAAAACATTTACATGAAAGGACATACTCAGGCGTTTTCCCCTGTCAATCTTTCTTCAAAACCACAGTTCTGTTTAAAGTACAAAATGTTTTTAAAACACTAACAAATAAAAGAGTATCCATTTAGAAACTTAATTCACAAAACCCTGGAAGAAATTTAAAGAGGAATATGTGGTCAATTACCCTGAGCTAGGATGCATTCCTTTTCACAATTATACTTTTCTTCTTTCCCCTCTAGATAAAATTAGAAGACAAGTGTATGAAAGGCAAAACAGTCAGTATACCTAAGACATCAAAGTTTTCTAATAAAGTATAGCAGTGTTTCATAAGGTTTTACTTATAAAATTTAAACTTACTTACTTATGAACAAAATCTTATCACTTGAATACCATCCAAAATATTACTACAGAAGGCAGGCAATGTCCCCAGGACCAAAGAAAGAAGGAAAAAGGTTACACAAGATGACTGACTTGGAACTACTATGTTATACAGCTATAAATCATGAATTAGAAGCGAAATCATTATAAATGCACTAACAGAAAAACCTAATACACAAGGGCTTGAAATTAGAAACACTAGAAATAAAGCACAGAAACTTAAGTAAGGAAAACGATAGCTCAAGACTACACTGAAGAAAAAAAATGAATCTGTAATGTTACTGGCAACACAAACTGCCATTAAGAATTCATTATAAGTATAAAAAACACACCAAGTAAATATTTAAACAGGAAAAAACTAACTGTCCCTCCACCTCCAGGTTCTAGTCTATTTCTGAGCAGACTGCTAAGACAAATTCCATGAACGACCTGAGACTACACAATGCAATAATTACATTTGGTGACCTCTTTTAAGTCTTTCAGTGACCCCTAATATCCAAGGCTTTGTTTTAACAAGATCCCCAAAGAGTTTGCATGCCTGGACATTAATTCTTGCTGTTTTTTCATAGTTAAAAGTCTAACTCTGGTTCAGATTAAGATCATTCAATATGTCCATACCTTACATATTCCTCTCTTCATCAGCCATTCTATAAAAGTTATCCCTGCCACGCACCCCAAAGCCAACATCATTATCTTCTGTAAAAAAGATTAATCTGATTAACCCTAAGCTCTGGTCCTCACTTTGAGCATTGCTGTCTGGCTCCGCAGGAGAAGATGGTACGCTGCCGGTCTTCTGGAGAAGCCTGCTGTGTTGGCTTCCCTGATGGGAACTCGGCCATCTTAATCATCGGAGGAGCTTGGGACCTCACTGTTGCCGAGGATGGCTGTGGCACCTTACGGGGGAGCCTGGGAGCATGTTCTTGCGAATGTCACTTCCTGGTTCCAGTGCAGATCCCTCAGCCTGTTAACACAGATCCTTCATCCCAGTGGCACAGATTCCTAGATTCCACCAATGACCTTTGGGCCTTCCCAGTGCAGATCTGTGAAACAGGCCTGCATGAGATGTTGTTATGGGCTCTGGGTCTCCAGTTGGACTCATAGGAGACACTATTATGAGCTTTGGGTTTTCAGCTGGACTCATGCAGATTTCCATGGGATCCAGGCCCTCAGTTGGATTCTTGGTCTATAGTGCACGGACAAGTTTCCTGCACTCTTTTGCATATCGTTCTTTGGGTGACTATTATAAATAGTCTTATAAAATATGTGCCCTGGGGGCTGGGGATTTAGCTCAGCGGCACAGCACTTGCCTAGCAAGCACGAGGTGGTGAGTTCGATTCCCAGTACCGGGGAAAAAAAAATAATAATAAAATAAATAAATAAATAAATAAAATATGTGCCCTGTATTATATTGTTCTCCCTTGCAAAATAAGCCCCAAACCAACACACCCTATTTACTAATGATATCTAAACCACTATGTCATTAAAGTTAGTCAAAATATAAATAGCTTTTGTAGTACTATATTGATTCATTAATCTGCATTACTGCAAATAAAATTCAAATTCCTGGGTTTTGCACTATTTTTCAATTTGTCAGAAAAGGAAACTGAGAAAATCAGTTTTTGGTTGTTTTAATTCCATGTTTGCCAAAAACCCCACATAATTTCACAACAAGTGAAATTTCACAATGAGTATAGTTGACTACACTCATGGAATGATAAAAGGGGTGGGGTTTTTTGCCAGATTTCCATTTTGCTTTTTAATTTCTTAATTTAGACATCATACTTGCATTTAACAAACATTCACATAGGGTCAATAACTCACGACCACTGTATTATCTTGGAAGAGCTAGTGGCAGGGTCCAGTGTGAAATTCAAATGCCTGTTAAGTACCAGGCTATAAAATCTGTAGACTCTGCAGATGACAAATAAGAACTAGTAAGATCTATGAGCAAGTGGAGAGGACATCCTGATCTATAATATTTTTTAAGTATTATATGAGCTTACACTTTATGGAGCTCATCAGTTTATGACTTAGTTCATAAAGACCACAATACACATGACATAGTCATTTTACAGTAAGTACTTTTAACAGAGATGTGTAAGACTTCTAAGGGAATAGAAAATCAATTAGGTTTTCATTTATCATTCATACATTTATGTAAGAGTTTACTGAGCACTATCTATGTATTCATTTTTCTAAGTAAGTACAGGAAGACCAAGGAGAAGCAGCACATATAAAAGTATATGTCAGGTACTATTCTAAGCACTTTATATGTATTAACTCATTTTAGCCTACTAACAATCACATGACGTAGGAACTATTACTGTCCCCACTGCCCTTGCCCAAATTCACACAGTAAGCAACTAAGAACCCAAATTCATTCTGCCTCTGGAACCAACTCTTAACTGATACCCTAACCATTGCACTTCCAAAACTTCCTCACCTGTAATCCAGGTCAAATGTTCCTTTGACATATTCTGACAGTACCGTACACACACAGCTTTTGTAATTTGTCTGATTATTACAAATTAATGTGTGAACTTTGTGAGGTCAAGAATCACATATTCCATCACAGCTTTTGTAATCTGTGTAATTATCAAATTAATGTGTGAACTTTGTGAAGTCAACACCACATATTCATTGTATTTTCCTCATCTATTATAGTAAGCTGGCACACAACAGTCTCACTTCACCAAATGTGGGCTAAATAAATATAAAGTGAGGAACAGTACAAGGATCTGTGAAAACAACAAATGTGGTCAGGTTACACCCAGAGGTTACAGGACAGGTACAAAATATGTGAAAAGTATTAACCCATCAGGTTGTGTAAAATGAAAACAAAAATGTGAGAGGAAACTTTAAGTTGCCAATTTGACTCCTGTAGTGAAAGATTATTGAGAGTAAATTTTTTTTAATGAAAATAATCTCTTCTAGTTAGTAACTTTTTCCCAAATCATCCCACTACTTTCATTATTTACAATGAAGATAATAGTAATAGTGTCCTGCCTGGTCTTTTTGCTTCTAGGTTAACTTTCTTTCTCCACTGAAGCTAGACTTGACTTTTCAAATCAACTTTTCACACGCCACAGCCATTTCTAAAATTCTCTGTACACTCCACTGTCTACAGTTCAAGTTACCTTAGCATAGTTTTTAAAGTTCTTTTTATTCCTGGGCAACCTCCCCTGAATATAATCTAAATACAATAAAATGTTCATCTTTTTTCAAAATGTTTATATATCTTGATACCCTTAAGCCTTTATTCATCAATATTCTGTATCTAGCTTACAAGTTAAAAGGAATGTAAGCAAATATTTGTTTTATATGTACAAGAGCATGAGCTACTGGTTAAGAAGAATATTAAATACTTTTGGAAAAAATGGAACACAATACGTATTTATCTATGAGTACATAATTCAGTAAAAATAAAACTAAGCTATCTAAGCAGCTGGTCTGAACATCTCAAAAACATATCCTCTGTTTAAGCAAGGATGCAAGAAATAATCAAATTTACCAAAGTCTGGCCTCTGCCCACAGGTCCCTCTAGGCCACTCCAATAAGTTGCCTAGTAGGAATATCTTGGCCCCTGGTGGTTTACAATGAGAACGTGATTTACAGTGAGATTTACAATGATTTGTAAGTAACTTGAACTGTAGACGAGTGTACAAAGAGTTTTAGAAATGGCTGTGGCGTGTGAAAAGTTGATTTGAAAAGTCAAGTCTAGCTTCAGTGGAGAAAGAAAGTTAACCTAGAAGCAAAAAGACCAGGCAGGACACTATTACTATTATCTTCATTGTAAATAATGAAAGTAGTGGGATGATTTGGGAGAAAGTTACTAACTAACATGACTTACAATGAGAACTTTTGGAATATGTCATATCAATTTGCACCTCCAGAGAACTGAGACTAAATGTAATAACCTGAACTTCTGCAAGTAGACAAAGACTAAAGGTTGAATGCACACGAAATATGTGATGGAACACCTGGATAAACTCTGGACACCAAAAGGCTTGTGTAAGTTTCTGTGGTCAGGCAATTATAGCCCAGAACAGGTAATGCTGCTCATAACTCCATGGGGAAAGGAAAACCAGAAGCTCTCTCCCCAGTTCTGTCCCATGTGTTTTTTCCTGCCTAGCTTTAATGTGCATCCTTTCTTTGTAATAAAACTGTAACCCTAATGATAGCACTTCCCACGTTTTGAGTCATTCTAGTGAACTATCAACTTGAGGAAAGTACCACGGACCCTAGAATTTGTAGCCAGCAGAGCTATAGTGAAGACGGTCAGAGACTCCCAAACTTGAGGCTAGTGTATGAAATGAGGGCTGCCTCTGAAGACTATCCAGTTGGCCTACGCGCATTTGAACAGGTTTGTCACTTTCTCCAGTTAACACCATTTAGGTTGTCCTCAACGTCATACCCAAAGGCGGGAAAGCTTGGGACTGCCCTGTGGGGCAGTACTGCCAAAAGCCCATTCAGTAAATGGCAGACTGTGGAGTAATGCCACAGTTGCACTGTCAGTTAATGAATAAAGTGGCCTAGTTAGCCGTCACAAACGAGACCTTTAGCTTAGTTTCAGTAGCACTGAGTATCCCCAGACGAGACAAGCCACACTGGGACACCAAAGGCACTCAGCTGTAAACTAAGCACGGCTGTGGTTGAATAAAGTACTAGGAAAACAGAAGTAAGTGCTTAGGAAGTAAACTTTGCTTTCCACGACACAAAGAACATTTAACAATTCCTTACTCTTTATATCAGTTTTAAGCTAGAACAGAAACAGAAAGCTCAATAAAACAAGATTTCTATCAAGATGCTGTGTAAATTATTTCACAAACAAGGAGAGCAAAAGAATATAAATATAAATATATTGTGTTATATATGTTATAGTGCTTTTGTTTCCTATACTTGAAGGTTAAGCATTTATCAAAAATTTAATGCAGCAAATTAAATATACGGTCCACTAAAATTTAAACAAATGTGCAATTTAAAGAATACTTGCTTTCACAAACGTACTGTCCCTGGACTTCTAGGTCCAACTTGAAGTTCTTAATTCTCTCCACGCACCAATTTGTACTCCCTCCCAGAACAGTTACGGCTTAGATCTGAAATGTCCCTCTAAACTCTCACGTGTACAAAGGTGTCTGCACCACGGGGGAGCTATGCTCGTCAGTGGATTCATCCATTGGTGAGTTCAGTAGCTAAATGCACTATTTAGGGACTGGGGTCTCATTGAGGACAGGTCACTGACAGTGTGACCTGGACAGTGCACTCCTGTTCTCAACTCCTCCCTTCTCCCTCTCCTTCCCATCCTCCACCTTCTCTACTAACATGTCCCTCTGCCACACCGGTTCTTCCCGGGAGCCAGCCAAGCACAGACTGCAATCATGAGCCCAAATATCTTCCCCTGTAAGTTGTGGGTATTGGGTATTTTGTCCCAGCAATGGCAAAGTGACAAAGGCAAGTCCCATCTTACTTCACTCTAGTGAGTCACACTCTTCTCTCCTGGAGTGCACATAGGCATACAGTACTCGTGGACATATATTCCCACTCACGGTCCCTAGACAAAGACCAGCAATCCTAAGGACATACACAAATAAAAAGAGAGAGGCAAAAGTAAGAACAGGCAAAGAGACGAGAATCTTTTTAAATAAGAAAAAAGAATAAATAAAAACAGTGAAAGACACTCAGCATATGACAAAATATTTGACATAAAATACTGTATTTCAGAAATAAAACTAAGCAAATATATTTTTGGTATTTGAAAAGTGGTACCCTTAAACCATAACAGCATCAATAATAAAAAACTATCCTATCTAGACAAAACACTAACTTATAATATATCAAAATTTTGAAAAGGTGGCCCAGATCTGTACATACCTCAAATTTCAAAGTCATATTTTTTCTGGGTGCAACACCGTCTAAAAGCGGGAAGTGGGAGATACAGGTGACACACAAGGCAGGGGAGATTCAAAATATTATAGAGAGTTTAAAATATTCACTTTGTCTGAAATTCAGTATTGCTTGTATTGTTCTTGTGTTATTTTGTAAATGGATGTGTTCGTTAATATGTTTTCATTCTTTTATTTTAAAAATAAAAAAAATAAAAGCAAATATAATATTCACATACAAGTATGTATGAGAACTTGGAACTCAATCCTCAATGTCTGGATAGTGAATACAGTCCAAGATACCAAGCAACAAAGGTGAATGTTAGCTTGTTCCAACTCTTAAGAGACACATTCAAAAACAAAGGTGGTTTCTATAGCAGAAATAACTCGGGTCTAATAATCCTAAAAGGAATCCATATAACACATACACACACATAGACTTAGTGCAATTATCTTAACTCACAGGTGAGACAGACAGGACTGAAAAGTTACATTCTTAGACCTTTTACAATTTGATTTTTCTGTGTTCGATAAAAATTAGCTGTGTGTGTATATATATGTATATATATTTTAGAGAGAGAGAGAAAGAGAGGGAGGGAGAGCGAGAGGGACAGGGAGAGAGAGAGGGGAGGGGAGGCGGGAAGGGGAAGGGAGAGGAGAGGAGAAGAGAGGAAAGAAAAAGAGAGGAGAGGAGAGGAGAGAGAAGGGGGTGTATATATTCATATACAAATATAATCTCCAATTTTTTACAAAACAAAATTAATGAACCACCCTGAATTATATCATACCTCCTCTCTTCAAACTAACCAGCAACCTTAGCCCTGTCTCCTTCAGGTAACATTTACCTGAACCTAAACAATATCTATTCCATCTCACCCTTACACCTCCCTTGCAACCTAATCCTAGTTCCCCTTACTTTTAAATTATTCTATCTGTATAGATGTAAGATGATCTAACATTAAACAATTTACTTTCTTCTATCCATCTTCTATTACTAGGGACAGAACTACATGGTACAGTACATGGGGTAGGGTTAAAGATTTAGAAAATAACTACAAGATTTTACGTCCTGAGAAGCCACACAAATAGTACAATCTGAACGCTGAATTCACTTTTTAAAACAGAAAAACCTACAGACTCCTCCCAATTATCTTTAATTTCTATGACATACATATCTAGCTTAATTTTTTCTGAGTATTCTTAAGCATCTAAAAACCAAGCAAGCTGTCATTTTTTTAAATATTAATGAATATAAGGCATCAGGCTTAAGACAAGCATAATTTAACTTCATGTTGTCCAAATGAAACCAAATCAACCTAAAGAATAACGTACATTTACTGAAAAACCAATGAATTATGAGCATTGTAAAAGTTTTTAAAAGGTTTGTAATTATGCTGGAAAAATTGTGATCAACACACAAAAATAATTTTGTACAATACATAATCAGAATAATCTCTTTAAAATAAAAAATGAAAGAAAAATACAATGGGGCAATTATTGTTACAAATGCTCTGTAAATAAAAAAAAAACTTAATGAATTAAGTTGATCGCTCCCAAAATCAGAAATGAATATGATTTTGAAAAATTTAATCAAATTCAATAGAACTATATTCAGACCTCCAAAACCATTCATGTAATCATACATTTTCTTTCTCAGGTTCATAACACATAGAAAAATAGACTACAGTTAAATTTTTCTCCTGATGGATAAAATTGTATCCACATCATAGTTTCAATATAGTATCACTATTCCTTAATATAATATGATCTCCAACCTACTTTATTTTAGTTCATTATTCACTAGACATGAAAATTTGAGATTCTAATTCTCAAATATAGTTATTGCAACACCTGTGAGAACTAGAATAAATCATTTTATATTAAGAATAGTAATCTTAATAACCATTAGTGTCCTCCAAAACCATGTAAAATTTTGTTTAAATAGGAATACCTAACAGATACATTAACTGAGAAAGTTCATAAATTAAAAAGACCCAAGAAGAGTGAAAGTGAATCTGAAAGAGGTCAAGTAGCTAAAAAACACATCTCACATGACAATGAACATTCTCCTTACAATTTAATCTTATCTCTAAAAGCTCTAGTAAAGAATCCTAATCCTTTGGCATCATGTCCATCATCCACTCTACCCTTTAGCCTAATTTTTCAATGCCATTTATCAATACTATCACCAAGAAATTTTTAGCATGTGAGTCTCAATGATCTTTCTCATGTGTGCCATCATGCTGCCAGTATCCAAATGGACAATCCACCCAGCACTAGTGTCCAAATTCGTCAACGTTTTTCAACTCTACCACCACTCTCTTCTACTCTACTTCAGTGACCCCCTACTAAAAACTGCTAAGCCCTTTATTACTTCAAATTACTCCAATGTATTTTCCTAAAAATCATACTTTCACAACATTCATTTCCAATCAAAAAATGAAAGACATTTCTACCTGCAAATCCTTATTTTACCTTCTAAAAATTATTTCACCTACTGGGATTGACAGAAACATTTCATTTTCATCCTCATATTCTATACAAATGCTTGTATTACAAGGGATAAGACTGCATGGAATAGTATATGGAGTAGGGTTAGAAATTTGGAAATTAAGTATGAAGATTTTATGACCCGAAAAGCCACACAAATAGTACAATCTGAATGCTGAACTCATTTATTATTTAAAAGACAAAAACCTAGACTCCTGCCTATTATTAGGTGAGAAAGTCTAATTTTAACAAACCATAATATTAATGATGATGATGACAACTATGATGATGAGGATGATGACACCTTTCTGAGGCTAGTGGATCCACACTCATAAGTCAAAAAAGCAAAACTAAAAATACTTAGTTAACCCTCCAGATTCAGGAAATATGATGGAAAAAGTTAAAAAGCAATCATGGGCCGGGATAAGCTCTGGGCAGAATTAGCATGAATAAGGCCTTGGGTTCATTCGCAGAAGTAGCAAAACCATAACAAAATAGTAACAACAAAATCAAAAGCTTTCTTGCTAAGATCGGAAACAAAACGGGCTATCCACTCTTGGCAGTTTTTTTCAGTACC
The DNA here is from genome assembly GCF_000276665.1 of Chinchilla lanigera. Lineage (NCBI taxonomy): Eukaryota > Metazoa > Chordata > Mammalia > Rodentia > Chinchillidae > Chinchilla > Chinchilla lanigera. The sequence continues at coordinate 15,657,704 of NW_004955411.1, forward strand.
ATACTGGAAGCCCCAGGTAATGCAATGAGACAAGAAAAAATACAATAAAACACTATCAGTGCATCACCAAAATTACTTAATGCAGTAAGACATGGAAAAAAAATTAAGATCGTATCGTTTACATTAGCACCCAAAAAAAGGAAATAAAGGTTATTCCTTTTCTAAAATGTTTGAGCTGTGTTTTAGAGTTTCCAGGATTTCAGAATACTTTCAGAGACTTTACCAGTTGAGCATCCCTAATCTGAGAGTTTGAAATACTCTGAACTCTCAAACATTTTGACCACTATGTTCCCACTCAAAAAGTTCTGAAGGATTTTTAGATGTTTAGGATTAGGAATGCTCAATCCATACTTAGGTCTAAAATAACACGCAATGTACAGAACTCTAATGAAAGAAATCAGAGAAAACTAAGTAAGTAGAAAGATATCCCAGCAGTATAGGCAAGGAGAGTCATAGACTGACATTACTAGACTCAAAACAACTACTGTACCCAAGAGTGTGTAGTACTGGAAAAAGAATAGACAAATAGACCAAGAGAACAGAATAGAGGCTAGAAATAATCCATACAATCAAGTGATTTTTGACAGAAGAGTAATGGCAATAAAATGGAGAAAAGATATTCCTGTCAAAAAGTAGTGCTGCAACAACTAGAAGTGTACATACAAAAAGAAAAAAAAAAAATACAAAGTCTGATTCATGCACATTTCAGTATGCTTATTGTATGTCCATTAAGTTTGTTTTTAGAAAAACAAAGTACCTAAGCCAGGCATGGTGGCACACGCATATAATCCCAGCACTCTGCAAGGCCAAGCAGGGTAGCAAGTTTGAGGCCATCTGGACAACTCATTCAGAGACTACCTCAAAATAAGGACACAATGAATATAATCATTATGCACTGCAAACATATACTAATGAAAAAAAATTTTTAAACACCAGCTATGCGAAAAAAGCCAGTCACAAAAGTTAAGCTTTTTTTTTATATAAAATGTCCAGAACAGGCAGACCTCTAAAGAAAGCAGATGAATGGCTGGCTATGGCGGGTTGGGAGGTTTGCACGATGGGAATGGTTTGCAAAAAAGGACGTGGGGTTTCTTCTGGAGAAGGTAAAGCTGTCCTAAAATTGACTGTGGTGATGGCTCCACAAATCTGACGCATACATTAACCAAATTCACTGAAACTGTACACTTTATATGGGTGAGCTGGTTAGTATACAATTATACCCCAATAACGTTGTTTAAAATTTTAAATAATAATAATAATGAGTTAAAATGTGCTATATACGAAGTATAAACCTAAAATAATATGACTCCAAAGTACTTCAATAGTAAAATGGACAAAGATAAACATAAGGAGGATCATAGTACTAGTGTAATGTCAGAAATCAACACAAACAGACTAAACAAGTGAAAGGACAGCTTGCAATTTTAAGAAATATGTGATTAAAATACACAGTGAATATTTTAAAACTATTACCATAAAAACAAAATGCCATTAAGCAACCTCAAAATATTGCCCCTCACTTCAAACGTACCCCACTACTCCTACCACTTTCTAAAGCAGTTCTAGAAGTCCTCCTTCATGAGTGATTTTATGGGGTTTGATAAAAAAATATGGTGAATGTTGCTGCTGCACGCCACCCCACAGAAGACAGGCTCACGAAAACACTACAGTAGGTCATCATCCACCTTATTCACCAGATTTGGCACATGCAACGAAGACCAGGAAAAGTATTTTGAATTGATTTGGGACACTGAGGCAGCCACAACAGTGCAACTAAAGACACAAAAGAAGGCTTCCAGAATCGCCTCAGAAAGTGGCAAAAATGATGAAATTAATGACTATATGTCTTTTACTGTAATAATTTTTAAACGTTCACTGTATTTTTCTCTCATACCTCATAAATCCAAATGAAAAAGTATCTATGAATTTGTTGTCACCAAAAACATAGTGTGAATATTTCTGAGGCAAAAATTATAGATGGCATTGTAATTATACATATGAGTGCTAAGAGGCTTTCATTTTACCTTTTAGTCCACGACACATCAAATGATCCAAAAATAAATACAGATATAAAATCTAAAACCAAAAAACATAATTAGTAAAGTAGAGCTGAGGGACATATCAAAATCTTTACCCTAGAATTTTTTAAATGCCATCTTTTAAATGTCTAATACATACAGCAAAAATGATGACAGCATATAAATTTCAAAAAGTGAGAAAAGAACAGAAAATAATCTCTCATTTCAGTACAATAAAATTAAGGTTTTAAATTAATAACAAATCCAGAAAATGAAAAGCCTCTTTCATTAGAAATTTTAAAACTCGTTAACAAGCTTGGGAAAGATGAATAAGCCAAAACTGCAATATTCTTAAAGAGTAGGAACTATTAGATGCTACACCCTAGGATGAAAATTGGTTAGCAGGAGAAAAAAATTAAACTGCTGCCATTATTAAGAGAAAATCAAAGAAACATAAACATTCAACTATGAAATCACATGAAAGGAAGGAATCATAAAACCAGAAAATATGTAAATTCTTATATTAAACTGCATTCCTCAACTCTATACAAATAATTTAAAACAGGAATTAAATATGTATTTTATTAAGAAATCATAGTAAATCAAACACCAGGTGAGAAAACTCTAATACCTATAAATTTCTATAGGAGAGGTGAAAAGGCTGTTAACCCAAACCTCAAACACTTGCACCCAAGTAATTTCATGACACAATTCTTTAATAAAACCTACAAATTAATCACATAATTTCAATGCTTGTATTAAAACTTCAAGAACACAGAGGAAAAACACCACCTCAGGTTTCTTTATAAAACAGGTACAACATTGTTGCAAAGTTCCAAAACTTTATAGAATAACAAAATCAACCTCAGCAACACATTTTTAAAACTAATATACTAAGATTAAATAGAGTTTAGCCTATAATACAAAAATGATTCAACATTAGGAAATTTTCATGTAATTCATAAAATCGACACAAACAGAAAAAAGATAGCACTGATAATCACCATATCTATCATATGAATAAAAAAATAACATTTTATCTAAAGAATTTTTTTAATTGACAAAATGGAACACTGTCTTCACTGGAAGTATTCTCATTCAAATCAGGAAGGTGGTGGTGATGGAAGCACACATCTATAATACCAACACATGGAAGGTTGAGAGAAGGATCAAAAGTCGGAGGCCAGCCTACGTAGTAAGCTTAAAAGAGTGAAATAAAGGGCACTCAGATTGAAAAGCAAAAAGTGGCATCCCCCCATATAGGTTACGATGATCTACAAAAATTGCTGAGACAAATTTTAAAAGGTTTCTATGAAAGAACTATAAAATTCAGCTTTGTTTAGGATGTCTTCAATTCCCGGTACCAAAAAAAAAAAAAAAAAAGGAAGAAAAGTTTATTGCCAGGGATATAGCTCAGTGGCACAAGTGCCTGCCTGGCAAGTACAAGGTCCTGAGTTCGATTCCTGGTACCCAAAAATAAAAAATAAAAAAAAATAGGATGTCAATTCTCTCAAGTTCACCTATATATTCAGTGCATTCCAGTCAAAATCATAGCAGGAGTTTATAGAAATTGATAGTTGATTCTAAAATTCACATAAAAATAGGCTTCAAATAACTCAACTTTGAAAAAGAACAAAGCTGAAAAGTAAATTACTACCCTAAATTCATGATTTATTACCAAAAAAACATCTAACTGGTATTCAAGACAAACACATGCATCAAGGAAAAAATGCAGATAGTTTACAAATAGGCCCAAAGATACGTGAATACTTAACTCTTTATAAAGGTACAGAATTAATTCAATGAAAAGGATAGTTTCTTCAATCACTGGTACTGTAACCACTGGATATCCATATGCAAATTTTTAAAAATCCCTACCAACAAACTAAAAACAATACAGATGACTACAAGATAGTTAAATTATCGAAACTGTGTGACTGTAAAAATAAACAATGATGCTGGGACGGTGATATGGCTGTGATCCCAGCACTTGGGAGGCTAAGTAGAGCAAGAGGATTGCCACAAGTTCAAGACCTGCCTGTGCTACACAGTAAGTTCAGGACTCACCTGGACTACGTAGTAACACCCACTCTCCAAAAACAAGGGAGGGAGGGAGGAGGGAGAAAGGGAGGAACAGGGAGGGAGGGAGACAGGGAGGAAGAGACCTACAGCAGGAGGGAGGGAGGAAGAAAGCAAGCAAAATCTATGTACTAATACAGGGGCAAAAGGACTCAAGAAAACCACAGAGTTTTTAAAAATAAAAAACAAATAATGCCTAGCATGCCTGAGGCCCTGGGTTCAATAGTCAGCACCACAGGTGGAAAGAAAGAAAAAACAAAAAAAATTTTTTTTCAGATAGTGTTTCACTATGTAGTCCAGACTGGTATTAAACATGTAGCCCAGGCTGGCCTTGAACTCATGGGAATCCTCCTGCCTCAGAGTGCTGGGATTACAGGTATGCACTACCATATCCGGTTTCAGAAAAAGTTTCTAAAAAAGCAAGACACAGAACAGTATGTAAGAAATCAGTGCTTGGTTGGGGGTAGGCGTGGTAAGAATAGAAATAAATGTATTGCTTGTTTATGTATACATTATGAATAGATCACAAAAACAGCAAATGGTTATTTTTCTAAAACAATGAAAAATGAATGAAGAATGTTACCATATTTAATCTGCTTAAATAATCCTTTCTCAGATGGCCTTCAAACTGGAAATGTAAACTGTAATTGTAAACTTCAAAATGGAAATGTAAATTGTAATTTGAAAACTGGCTATTTGCTATGACTATGCTGACTTTCTATTCCAACTATGTACTAAAGTTAAAAACTGAACAGCTCATTATCGCCTCATTGTCTCTGATATATCCAATTACAAAAAATGAAGACATTATTAATAAAGCTGTATTAATAAAGTAAACCCAAACTTTGTAGGGCCGGGGATACAGCTCAGCGGCACAAGTGCCTGCCTGGCAAGTGCAAGGTCGTGAGTTCAACTCCTGGTATCAAAAATAAATAAATAAAAGATTTGTAGATATATAGAATTTTTTAAAAATAAAAGATACACAGAATTGAAATTCCATTGCTTTCTACAAAAACTTTGCATGTTCCATAATTAATTTTTAAGCCACATAAAAAACCACCATTCTTCAAAGAATTTATATATAAACAAAGATATGATACATACTCCTCTTTCAAATGCTTTATCATTCTTCATATGACTATTTTGCCATTCTCAGCAAAGACAGAAATAAGAATCTATAGCTATAACATACAAACTGTAAATATGGTCCTATACTGGTGTGCTAAGAATGTTGCAGTTCTGTTGCAAAACTGTGTCTTCCTTTTGGAGTCCATGATCAAAAACATTTCAGTAAGAGTAGAGTAACTGAAGACAAGGAGGGGGAGAGTAGGGGAATGGGGAAAAATATTAAATTATATCATGTACGGGTACAAATTCCGTATCATGAATGTGATCATTATGTATACCTAAAATGTACCAATAAACCTAATTGAAAAAAGGAGTAACTAATGACAAAAAAATAATACAAACTGAAGAGGTTGCAGGATACTTATATTTAAAATTCCAAATATCAGAATTGCTTTACCAAAAGAATATCCTGTGAATTAAAAAGGAGTTGTATAAGTTGTATAAAGAAAAATGTAAGAACACCTTGAGTCTTTCTCGTAAAAAATTACACGAAAAGTTGTTCAGCGTAACTGTCTCAGTTGTAAGAACAGTTCTAAGGTCACACACGCAAATACAGTCTTCCCTCAGTACCCTGAGGAAATCAGGTCCAGAATCACCACGACTCCCCACAGCGCCACCTCCCCAACCCGTCCCAAGCAGATAACCAAAATCAGCAGAAGCTCAAGTCCCTTATATTATTTTACAGTAGCGTACATGCACAGAGCCTACATACACCCTCTCATACACTTTATATCATCCCTAGATGATTTAAAATGCCTAATGTTACACTGCATTGTTTAGATGACGATAAGATAAAAATGTTCCGTACAGACATGTTTTTCCTCAAATATCTTCTATGTATAGTTGGATGCAGAGCCTGCAGATAAGGAGAACCAACTGTATTTCTAAGCAGCACTGGTTCTGAATAGCATTATACTATCTAAGACACTTTTTCTTAAATGTTGAACTTTAAATTATGAAAGTACACGCTATCAAATTAGCTTATTAAAAATGAATGTAAACAAGTAATTTGGCTTCTGCTCAACTTTTACACTGTATTTTAAATAAGAATGTTAAACATATCTTTAGCCTACCATTAGGCAAGGCACAGTAGTACACAACCTTGTTCGCCTGTAAAATCCCTACTGCCAAAACAGATATAAAGGACATTCAGTAACAGTCTCCTGCAAGGCAAGTGTAATACCAAGTATTTATAAAAGGAAAATGTCAACTTTGTAGCTATTGAAGTGAAAAAGATAAGCAGTCAACAGTACAGGGATTCCTGCTAATAATACATCCAAACGTTATCAAAGTTAGCAAGTTAGGGGCTGGGGATTTAGCTCAGCGGCAAAAGCGCCTGCCTGGCAAGCGCAAGGTCGTGAGTTTGGTTCCCGGTACCGGAGAAAAACCAAAAAAAAAAAAAAAAAACAAAGTTAGCAAGTTAAATGGATTTGAGCAGAAGGAGATGAAACAAAAATTTACATTATCTAGGGTGTGAGATTATGCTAGAAAAGAATTTAAAACACATATATTGCATATACTGTCATATATCCTTTACAATCATAACGTTAAAAACTCCTTCCTGTACAAATAATATTTTCTGGGTTGAACATAAAAAAGATAGTGATGCTTCTTTGGGGCAATAATTATTTGAATGCCCATTTGGCATAGAACAGTGGTTGTTAGTAGTTTACAAATTAATATTCCACCAAAATACAATTTCTTAGATGCCCTATGCAATTTTCATATAAAAGCACCACTACCCTACTTATTCTTTTCTAATCTAAACCATAAACTCAACACACAATAAATATAAAAAGCAAAAACCGCTCCCAGAACACGGTTCAAACCTAGGTATACCACTCTTTGAGGCTTTTTAGGAAACGGTCATTAACCTTTTTAAATGTCAAATGTGACATATTATCCTTTTTTAAAACCTCTAAAAAGTTTAAATGCTTATCAGCACACAGTCAAGTATAGGACCATGTTCCATGCATACTCAAAAGACATTTACATTCTGATAAGAAAAGTAGAGCTTTACAACTGTTAACATATCTGCATCAATCAGAACTCTCAATAAGGTTTGCTGAAAAAGTTAACCACTGCCACACACTGACATTCAAAACGTGAATAAATAAATAACAAAAGGAGGAGGGAAAGAGAAGGAAACAAATTAAGAGATGGATTCAATGAATCATAAACAGACTAACAACATGAATAAAGAATACACTATATGTAATTGGTATACAAAAAAATAAAGAATCCCACCAAAAGCACTAATGAGAAATAAAGAACATTTTAAGAAATAGTCATTATGTAAATATATGTCATATCCTAACAGCAGAAACTCTAAGGTACACTTGCTTTCAAATGTTAAGATATGCCCAATATCCTAACAAAAACAAATAGTACAGTAGTGATAACAGTAATACTTGTAGTAGTATTAAAAACTAAAAGTGATGAAGGAAGAAACAAAATGCCATTGAGAGATCTTAAGAAGAAAAGACAGTGAGTTAAAAAAAAAAAAAAAAGTGGGACTGGGGATTTAGCTCAGCGGCACAGAACCTGTCTGGCAAGCACAAGGTCGTGAGTTCGATTCCTGGTACCGGAAGAAAAACAAAAAACAAAAAAATGCAAGATACTAGATAGACTAAGGAAAAAGACAATTCCAGGAAAAAGTGAAAGATTAAAAATAGAATATCTAGCCAGCTGTGGTAACGCACACTTGTAATCCCAGCACTCAGGAGGCTGAGACAGGAAATCACAAGTTCAAGGTCAAATCATAAATTCAAGGCCAGCCTAAGCTATACAGCAATACCTAACTCAAAAAAAAAAAAAAAAAAAGGTAACTAATAGAAAATAATTTTAAAAGACTATTTTGGCAATGAAGGGTTTCTCGAGCAAGATGAAAAATCAGGAAGATCTAAGAAATATATTGCCAAATTTAGCTACATAAAAACTGAACTTTTCAGGCAGCCCATTCGGGACCCCTCTTGTCTCTCTCTCAGATAGAAGCGCTTTCCCCAATAAATATATTCTGCTCTTAAAAACAAAAAAAAACAAAAAAAAAAAAAAAAACTGAACTTCTCATTTATGGAAAACACCATACAAAATATTAAACTTATAGCAACAGACTGAGCAAAACAGCATTTATAAATCCAAAAAACAAAATTAATGATAACTGGCATTTACTGGATGCTTCCTATATAGCCTGTGCTTTTCTAAGGGCTTTTTGTACAGTGCTTCATTAAATTTATGTCACAAACGCATATACTATAATCTCAAATTATAGGTCAGTAAACCTTGGCAGGAAACATGTTAAGTACCTTGGAATGATCCTGAACCCAGTAAGGAGCAGAGAGGAAATACCCGAGTCTAGCAAGAGACCTCATGGGCCCCCTGCACATCAGAGTACTTTGCCTGGTGTAGGCCAGGGAGGAAAGGACCATGAGCCAGGAAAGACGGAAAGGAGCTCTCTGGAGAGGGAAACGACCTCGCCTGCTGGAGAGGGAATGGCTGTATTTGGAAGGCAATCTGGTAGTAATAACCAGTATCATCCACAATTTACACACCTAAAATTCTACTTCTACTTATGCTTAAGAAATAGCAATATAACCAAATAATGGAGCAATGTTGATAATAGCAAAGACTAGAAGCAATCTAAAAGTCTACTGATAATAAAATAATGTATGGTAGATCTCTACTGTCAATACTATGTAAAAATAAGGTGGCACATTTTATGCACTGACATGGAAATATCTTTAAGCCATATTATTAAGGGAAAAATACAACAGTCCTAGAACATTTGGCATAATCAATTTAAGTGTCAAAACCACAAAATAAGAAAATATATAAACATATACATTTTTAATAAGAGCATTACCACACCATGTACGGTTTACATTTAGGAGGAGTAGGAACAGATCTAAAAAATTATTTTCACTCAGTATGATTCTTAAGTTATGTATACCTTTGTAAAAAACAGTGTGGCTGGACATGGTGGTATACACTTATAATCCCAGCACTCAGGAGGCTGAGGCAGGAAAATGGCAAGTTTGAGGCCAGTCTGGACTATACAGCAAGTTCAGGATCTGCTCAGTTTCAAAAACAATGATGATGAAGTTTAATGACAATAATAATATGGACCAATGGCCATGAAACAAGAACTGTTATGAGAAACAAGGAAGTAACCGACTTCAAGTTTCCACTACCAAGAATACCACTAAACAGGAAAAGCCTGGGAATTACATGTTCGGTCAATAGTTGCATATCTGATTCAGTTACTTCTGGTAAAGTCAAGGCAACTGGGCAGTAAACTCATTCACAGTCCACTCACAAGCTCCATTATGACAAAAAGAAAAATACTGAGTACAGTGATATATGCTTATAAGGCCAGCAACTCAGGAGGCTAAGGTGGGAGGGCCCTGAGTTCAAGGCCAGCCTGGCCAGCTTTAGCAAGACCTTGTCTCAAAAAAAAAAAAAAGTAAACATTACCTTTCTTGAAGCATGAATGTCAAAAAATGGTTTATTTCGGACACTGAACGGTTCCTGTGTTTTGTCAATGAGCCCACTCTTGATTTTTTCATGCCGAGGGTTGATAATCTCTCGCTCTATACACTGCAGACGGATATTAAAATCACAATCTCCGACTGGCTGGGCCTGAATCATAGAGACAACTTTTTAATTTCAACCCCCAAAACTATTTTATCAACATAATTAGGCTGCCTCCTTGTATAGAGTGGCATGCCAGCCCAAATGACCAGTTTGATTAGTGATACACACATCTAAAAGTATGTAGTTATTTTAGAGCCGTTAATTCATAAAACAGTGTAAGAAAGTGACACAAAACTATTATAAATTGATTGAAACATTTCACTTTTGAATTAAAGCATTAATATATTGACTAGTCATTTTTATTACTTACATAATTCATTAAAACATCTGTATGCGATACATATAACTCAGAAGAATAAGTAAATGACACATTAAAACAAACAGCACAGTCACCTAACACTGCACAGTGTCAATAAGACATTTCTTAAATACATCTCACCTCTAAAAACTAATGCAGCAAAACTTTACATAATATGTTCAAAGTTATGCACTTATTAGAAAGGCAAAGTTGTCTTCTCTTCTCCCCAACAAACTTCACTTTTGAGTGTCCTTAAAGCACATATGATTTGAACCATAAAATAAAAATTGAGAATAAGATGAGAAGAAACCTCTACTGGATGTCCAATAGAAACAAAGCCATCCCTATCCCTTAGGTCTACTTACAGGCCAACAAATGTTATTTCAGAATCTGTGAAAAAATTAGCCAATTCTGGAAAGTATTATTTTTCAGGAATACAGTAATCAAAACATAACAAAATAAAAATTTGATGTTTTCTAGTCTTGAGGTCCTTCCCTCCTTCCCTCCTTCCCTTTCTTTTGGTTTTTGGAGACAGGATCTCACTGTGTAGTCCAGGCTGGCCTTAAACTCACTATATAGCCTAGTTTGGCCTTGAACTCACAGAATCCTCCTGCCTCCATCTCCCAAGTGCTAGGATTACAGATGTGCGCCATCACACCTCGCTGCCTTGAGGTTCTTAAATTTGAAACTCTATGTTTGAAATATACAAATTCAACTCAAAAGATGAGATATATACACTGAAATTTTCCAGGAAAAAAATGTCATTAACTAACTTGGATTATGGCAATCCTGAAGCTTTTATGTGGCAATTTATTAAAGTAGACCCCCTAAAAAAGAGCTTTAGGGTTTTTTTTGTCATAAATGTTCAAAACTTTAAAACTTAAATACTTTTTATTTCCAAAATTTTAAATGTTTTCATTTTGACTTGAATGATATGATTTGAATGATATACATCTAGAGGAACAACTATACCTTTTCATAGATGTACACTACTAACTTTATTTACAAAAGCTATGTAGTACTGCCTAAGTAATTGAGACGTTCATATTTTAATTAAACATGAACAGGAAGACATATTTGTGTCTTCAAGTTAGACATTCAATGCCTCATAATTTTTCTCTTTGGAGGGTTTTTTTATTCATTTTTTAAGAAATAAAATTGGCCTTTTTAAAAAACCTAGTACAGGGTCTACAGCCATACCACCCTGAATGCACCCAATCTCATCCACAATCAAGTACAGCGTAACTAAAAGCCAAGTAATTTTTTAAAAAAGTAATTTCTATTTTATATAATGCTATCTCATTCTATCAGTTAAACTGTTTTTCTTTATTCAATTGAAGTAACCTAAAGACAAATACACAGGGAATATATTAGGCAATGCAAGAAAAAGGAAACACACAAAAGTATTAAATAAAAAGATGTCCAATGAGTGTATGATATACACACATACAACTTGAATAACAATTTTTCTTTCCTATTTGAGGCAATAACAAATACACTATGTTAAAAATATATCTTGGGGCTGGGGATTTAGCTCGGCGGCAAAAGCGCCTGCCTGGCAAGCGCAAGGTCGTGAGTTCGGTTTCCGGTACCGGAGAAAAACCAAAAAAAAAAAAAAATCTATTATTCCAGTGACAATTTTTATTTTATAACTTAATAATTTTCTATATTATAAACTAGTATGGTAGTGTACACCTGTAATTCCAGCACTCAGCAGCCTCAGGGAGGAAGACAGCATGTTAGAGGTCAGCCTGGGCTACATCACAAATTTAAGGCTAACCTCAGCTACAAAGCAGGACTCTATCTCCAAAAAAAAACTCAGAACAACAAAACAAAAACAAAAACATTATGAAAGGTACTTACATTGAATTTAATTATGTCATATATCAAGTATCTAGGAACCGTCTGTCCATTTACTCTGTCAATAATCATTTCCTTGAAAGAGAGTAAGTAGAAAAGATCAGTTTTTCTAAACTTTAACACCAGTGTCTATATTTAATTGAAATAGAGCATATACACAGAAAGCACACAAACCATATATACGATGATGGAATTTCAAACTGAAGACCCTTGTACTGAGACCAAATCAATACATTGTCAGCACCCAAAAATTCTCATTCTGAACTTATTATGTATATTGAATATTGATAATATCTCCTATCTTAATATATAAACTATATTTTGTTTCATGTTCAAATTATTAGACAACATTTAAGAGTAAAAAGACAACAAATTTTAATTTCTAAAAAGCAGGGTCATTTTTAGAAATAATTTTATTGATTAAATACCGCCCTAAATTTTGTTTTAAACTAATTATTTTAATCAAACTATACAATGACACACATTATAAATTTAATTCAGGTCTGGTCTTTTTTTGGTTTCATAAATAGATTTCTGTAAATCTACCACAGCCATTAAAAAGTCAAAATGAATTGCATACTCTTAACAGAAAGAGGTTAAAAACACTAAAGGATAATTACAGATTATATACATATAGTGCTGCATTTTATAAAATTTTAATTATTACTAAGTTTTTGGACTAAAAGTATTTTTCTTTCTTCATATTCCTCCTAGTGAACTAGGCAGGCTTTCTTGCTATCCAATTTCATGTCAGAAAATTCACACACAGGGAGAGGATATAGCCCAGGAGTACAGCACTTGAATATCATGTGCAAAGCATTGAGTTCAATCCCCAGCACCACCCAAAAGCAAATTATGTTAGAAAGTCTACACAATGTAGTTCAGTGGTACAGTACTTCCCTAGGATGTACAAGGGCCTGTGGTCTACTCAAAGTCCAAATACACACACACACACACACACACACACACACACACTGATTTAAGGTAGCCTTGATGGCACACACCTGTCATCTCAGCACTCTAGGAAGCCAAGGCAGATGAATTACAAGTCAGAGTTCTGCCTGGGCAACTGCCTTAGCAAGACCTTCCCTCAAAATGATAAATAAATACATAGAAAGGGCTGGAGAGGTAGCTCAGTGCAAAATTCCTGGTTCAACGGGGAGGGGCTGATTTAAGAAAAATATACTCTATTGTAAGAAAGTATTCTCAATTTCTTTCCTAAATGTGTTCAAGATAAACATTTACTTATAGTTATCTTTAACCCAAAACTTGACTTAAATTAAATCACACTTATTTTAAATTGTGTATTGAAATATTTTATTTAAACGCTCATATCTGAACATTTTATGCAGTAACAGGGTGGTTTACCAACAAGTTTCAATTAATTACTCTTTTGAAAAGAATTTCTCTCTCAATATCTGATAAAATGAGCAGAACTATGCTTTACTTTAAACATTATTTTCAAAAGCCAAATCACAAAATGTGTTATCAGCAAATAAAACAAGTAAAAAGGAATAAATAAACTAGTAGTTAAGCTGACAGCCAAGAAACTAGCACGACTGCAGTGAAAGAGACACAGCTGGGTTCAGCTCTAGGGCCATTCAATCTCTAGAAGCCCTACTTGTAAAATGACAAATTCCTGATAATTTTCACTATTACAATCAAATATAAATAGGCAGACTCAGTGGTTATCTGTGTCATCACCTTTCCCTCTCCTGACTAAAGAGTAATAAAAATAGCTGAACACATTTTCTGTATGAAGTAAAGGCTCGAGGAATCCCACAGTGCAGTGGAGAAATAACGTGAGTATCATCTCCCAACTAAGTGAAGAACATAGTCACCGAAATATCTCTGTTCTCAAAGAGAACAGAGCTTATGGATTCTAAGGAAGACCAGATCCCTTAAATAGCGGGAATTACTGAGTTAGTTATTCCCAATGACGCCAACACAACTGCTCTTCCCTACAACTGCCACGACTGCCATAGGCTAAAAACTCAGTAAACACAGAATACAGTATGCAACTTAAAATTCAGTTAAGAAAACTGTACCTGTGGTGTACTATTGCCGAGTTTATAAAATGGTGGGTAACTTACTCTGGAAACCAGGATACTTTTGAAAATGAAACAGACTGTTCTTCATAATTATACTAAATAACAGGTGTACACCCATACTATCTCAGCCAAATTAGGCCAGATGGTATAAAGCACTATTTTACTTGAAGAACAAGAGAAAGCTTGCTAATGAGGTACATGACAACCACTAGTTTAATCCTAAAAGATGTGAGATATTTTCTAGCAGGACAAATGAGAAGTAAACTGGTATTAAGAAAAACATAAAAAAGGATGGTAGGGGGTAAATTTTTCAAAGATGATTATAGGTGAAACTCATGGTTTAGGGATCATAGTCGAAGATGAGACTGAAGACACAGGCATGCTTGGGATGTTGAGTACTTCTACTTTTGTGCTATGAGCAATGGACAATTGTTGAAAGGTTCTAACTTCTCTCATGAACTGTTCTCTGAAAAAATCTATGAGCGTTTAAAGCTCATCCTTTGTAAGCTACTCCTTGAAATTTTTCAGATAAGGTCCACTTCACTCTAGTCAGCACAAACTATCTGGATGATGAGATGTTTTGGAATTAGTGGTAACATGTTGTGGCTTACATCTAGATGTCTCCCCAAATCCTCAGGCACTCATAGGTGGCGCTCTGGAAAGGTGACTGGATTATGGATGTGTGTTATATTTGTTAATGGATACTGGGAGGTGAAGGCTGCTGGAAGAGATGGCCCACTGGGGGTGCAGCTAAGATAAATGTGTATCTCCTCCTCCCTTGATTGCTACTGCCTCCTGGTTCTTGCTAAAGTCATAAACTCTTTCTCTTCAGCCATGATCCTCTGCCATGCCACCCTGGTTGGAGCCAGCCAAATGTGGACTGAAATCTCCACAAACTGTGAGCCAATAAACCTGTCCCCCTTTAACTTGTGGGCATTAGGTATTTTGTCCCAGCAAACAAGAAAGTAACTAAGACACAGTAGTCACCAATGTTGGGAATATGCAAAAAACCATGGACATAAAGACCTTAGAATGACAATTTTTATGGTATTAGAGTTATATCACAACTTTTAAGAAAGGAAACTAAATTCTAAAAAAGAAATCCTAAAAGCAGTTTTTCAGACTGAAGAGAAATGATGGAAGACCAGGTATACAAGATATATTATATGTTAGTTATGTGTGTGTCAGTTATACACGTTATATAATACAGGCACAACAAAATGACTAACAGGAAACATCAAAATGTTAAAAAATAATCTCTTCTGGTACTTGAATTTATAATATACAGGCTTTCTAAAATTTCACCAAGCACACATATTCTTGTATGAAAAGATTAACAGTTGAAAAAGAAAAATCAATGTTCCCAAGATTCTCACTATTAACTTTAATAAGTGACTGCTTTTTTTTCTTTTTTGAGACAGGGTCCCACTGTGTCGCTCAGGCTGGCCTTAAACTCACTATGTAGCCCAGGCTGGCAGGCTCCCGAGTGCCAGGATTACAGGTGTGCAACACTACACCCAGCATTAACTGCTACATTCTTCTCTTTGCCACAGTGTTAAATTGATTAAATTCACTGATTTGTTTCAAATGAATTAATACAATATTTCTAACCTATCTTCTACCTTTTGTGGGTTAAGGAACATAATTTAGCAGTGCAAAACAAAACCACAGTGCTTACATCCGAGACCCAGACAATTGGGTTGTTTGAGTTATTCTTGGATTTGGTATTTTACAAAAACAATTTACAAGTGAAAATGCAGGAGAAGAAACTAAGAGGACCAATATATCTAGAAAAAGATAAGGCAACTATAACTCTGGCTCAAATAAGCTGACATCATGAATCATATGCTATTTTAAAACCTCACAAGAATCTATTATACCACTCTCAGTGATCCAAGCTTGGAGTAAAAATAAATAGTATTACTAAGTTAAATATACAGATTGTTAACCATCCTTATTTTTAAACATTTTCTACCTGGAATGCCCTTAGCCTATGTCCAACAAAAATCTTTTCTAAGCCAGACATGGTGGTGCACGCCCATAATCCCAGCACTTGGGAGGCTGAGTCATCCTGAGTTTGAGGCTAGCCTGTGCTATATGAGAGTTCAAACCCTGCCTGAACTATATAGTGAGACCCTGTAGCAATCTCTCCCAGTCTAAAAGCAACCCCAACAACTTATTTATCACAAAGTGCCACCAGTGCAATTAAATCTGAACACTGAGGCTTTAGTTTAGAAAAAACAACTGCTATCCAATGCAGAAGCTCGACAACTTGGTTCATGTGCTGACAAGGGTGCCCTGCGTACCTGCGTGCCACAGGTTTGCCGTCACTGATCTGGCATATGATAAAAAATAATTACTTCCAATCAAAAAAGGAGTACTGACTGAACAGTGTTAAGGTAACAGGTTAGATATGTAAAAACTGCATTTCATCTTCTTTGTCAAAAAGGATTTCAGAAGGATCAAATATTTAAATGTATGTACTAAACTATAAATATATACTAGAAGAAAATACAGGTATCAGGATAATTTTGAGGTGAAAATACCCCTTCCTTAAAATGTCATAAAAAAGCCAAACATTTTTATGAAGCAACATATTACAAACCAAGGTGCTCATCATGTAACACACATACGTGCACATATACAGTACATGTACAGGTTTTTTGGTTTGTTTTTGCTTCTGTGTGTTGTCAGAGATCAAACCCAGGGTCCCACGCATGCAAATCAAGCACTCCACCAGCCTAAGGTGCATTACCAGCCTAACCAATAATATTTTTAAATTACTGTGCCCTAGGAGAAACACAAGAAAAGGAAAATACATTTTCTCAAAATAGGTGACACAAAGTAATCACCTAAATAAGACAAAAAAAGAATCTTATAAATCAATTTTTTAAAAAGGATGAAATCTACAAAAAATGGAGGGGAGGGGAGGGGAGGGCTTGGGAGAGAAATGAAAAAAAAGCCATCAATGGAGAACTGGTCAAATAAATTACAGAATGTTTTCTCAAACTTGCCTAATCAGACTCACTAGGTCATCTTTACAAATCCTATGCCCTGGAGGATTCCAACTCATGAACTGTAGCATGGACTGTTGGAAAAGGTAACACCTTGAACAAGCACTTTTTAATCCTAAAATTCTCACCATCAAGACAGTTTGAAAACTTCAAATTTCGGTATTTATACATAAAGAGCCCTGCAATTCAGACATTTATATTAAAAACATGTCCAACACAAATTGCTAGGGAAAAAAAGTGACCAGTTATAAAACACACACATCATTTGGTTCTCTTCATGCAAAATTATGTAACTACCTATTCACATGTGCTCACATTTGATCCGAGCACTCACTTTCAACCAGGGTAGAGGTACCGTGAAAATTCATAATTTTTCTGGGACTGAAATAGAGCCCTAGCATCCCTCAAACTTCTGATACACGTTCTGTCTAAGAACCTATGCTCTAAATTGCTGTCACTACTATGAATGTGTCAAGTACCTCTGAAGCAGACCTGTACCAAGAAAAGTCACAATGGTCATCAAAAGAACAATGGCCATCAAAATGTAACAAAAGTGGTACACGCCTGTAATCCCAGCACTCAGGAGGCTGAGGCAGGAGGGTTCTTGCAAGTTCGAGACCAGCCTGGGCTACCAAGTGAGCTCAAGGCCAGCCTGAACTGCACAGTGGGACCCTGTCTCAAAAAGACCAAAAAAAAAAAAAAAGTAACAAAAGATACTTTGACAGTCAGAGTTCCAGTGAGTTTTACTAGCATTTCTGTGATTTTGTGTATTAGTTTAGTTATTAAAGTGAATCAGTATTTGTCGTGTTGAGTGTAACAGAATTTTTTAAAATACTTTTTTTGGCAGTACTGAGATGGAGTATACCCTCTGCTCATTTTTTATTTTTGAATTTGATACAGGGTCTCACTAAGTCACTGGATTGCCCAGGCTGGACTCGAACTTGTGATTCTCCTGTCTCCATCATCCAGAGTGCTGGGATTACAAGTGTTTGCTACTATGCCTATTCAATTGTGAAATTAACAGTGGTTGGTTTCAAAAGCATAATTCCTTTTGGTAGCGGGGAGGAGGAGTACTGGGAATTAAACTCAGAACCTTGAGTCTGGCAGGCACGTGCCGTGCTGCTGAGCTATATCCCTAGCCCCAGCAAAATTCTCTTTAAACAAGGATTATAGCCAAAGAGCCAAAGGAAAATGTGATAGGTAGTACTATATAATTAAAATTCAACTGAAAAGTAAAATAACACAATAAAATTAGTGTTTTTCAAGGAAAATTATTTTCTCAACAAAGAAAAAACAAGATTTAATTTTGTTCACTTATTCTGATAGTGACAATTATCAATACACAATCCACTTAATTCACTTTCCATATCTTTAATAATTTCCCCACTAAAAAGCAAAAATCTCAAAATCCTCTTCAGGTTCAAAGATTAAATTGGCAGATCCCTAAAAGAACATTTATTCAAAGTAAGTGGAGGTGAGGCAGAAAATAACATCCAAATAAAAATTAAATTCAATTCTAAATTTCTTAATAGAAAACACACTCATAAGGGAAAGAAAAACAAGTGTTTAATTTACATATAAATATATAATACATATATATATATATATATATATATATATACATATATGCACAAAATACTTACCCCATCCAAGAGAGTACTTGATAAATGCATACGGAGATCTTTACGAAATGGAAATTCCAGATTTGAAACGTGAAACACTGAATTGTCTCTATCAATCATAAAAACTTCATTTGTGCCATCAATTAACATCATATATCTATAAATAAAACATTAAAAAGGTAATATTAACAGTACGGTATCAACAGGGTTATAAAAAATAATACAACTGGTTGTCCTTAAATTTACTACATTCTTCCTGTAGGAAGGTGCACTAGAGTCTCTCTGTTATGCAAGTTAAATATTACAAATAACACCTTTTTAACTAAAAGAAGAGTGTGAGGAAATGTTTTCTACGAGACAATGTGACATCCAAGAGCTATGGGTTTTTTTTTAATTTTAAAGAGAAAAAATAAAACAAAATTTCACAATAGGAGAGTAACAATGATTGATACATTGTGCATTGTTATCTTTAAATTAGTGACTCAGAGTACAAGATATAGGCATTTAATTGTCCAAACAATATTAGCATAAACCTTTCTTTTCATTGAATTAAGAGAAATTAATAGTATAACTATCTGTGGAGGACCACCTTGACAACTTTCCTTGAAAAAAGAGCGATTATCTCCATTTTAGCTAAACCTGGCCCTATTTCCACGTACTGATATATACAGAGCGAGCTAGGACTTTTCCTTATCCCTTCGATTGGCTTTAAGCAATGCAAATCAGAACACCCAAGGTGCTGATGTGTAGTCTTTGAAGCCACGAGACAGGGCACTGTTACCCCACCCGCTTAGCTCCCAAAAAGCATGTGTGAGCCAGGCAGATGGACAGCTTTGCTGAGGCTATGACTTCCTAGGGCATAAAAGGTTACACATCAGAGCTGAAGCACCAACCCCAAAACATCACATACTACCTCAATAATGATATGCAGATTACTCTTTCTGCATAGCCTTCTCTCTGCATATTGCAGAGGTGATTTCAGACCACCTGCCTAGCCCAGCTCACAGCACTCAGTATTTCCTGACATTCTCACAGTCACTTATCCTCAAGCCACTACCTTCTTCAAGAATTAATAAAACCTGGGTTCAGCCCTGGGTGGAGGCCTTTGTCCTGGGTAGCCATTATCCTCGCTGGACGTAGGACCCCTTGGCTCCCCACAACTACAAATATGCCTTATGTCTTTATTCTCATCATGGGTTGCACTGGAAGTGGTAAACTCGAATTGAATTGTTAGAATTCCAATAACTTTTCCATGGGATTACAAATACAAACTTCCCAGACTGCGACAAGGACCAGGAAGGGCTCACTATAACTACTTTAACTATTGTGTGTGTGTGTGTGTGTGTGTGTGTGTGTGTTTGCTTTTCCTTTCCTTCTTTTCTCCTTTCCCCATCCCAGTTCCTCTTTCCTTTTGAACAGTTTCTTCCCATTTCACAATAACTATTGTACATTTTGCGTTTTATTTAGTCTTTCAGCTTCTCACAGTGGGGAGACAATACAATGTTTACACAAGTGAGTCTGGAGCCACCTTAAAGAGAATGCTTCTCTAATTTTTATTAGACCTTAACCATCAGGAGTTCACAAAGTTTATAAAACACACATATTCAGACACACACTTGTAATTGCATTTTAGGGCTCAACAGTTATATGAATTACATGTTATCTTCTCTACCACAAAATGGAAAAAAGCAGGGATTTGCAAACAGCCAGACTTCAGACTATCCAATAATGCTCTTTCTACCATACCAGCCAGCTACTAACAACCAACTCCTCTCTGAACCATTATTATGATATAGCAAGATATAATTTCAGAAACAATTTTTCTTCTCATCCATGACTGTAAAATTAAAATATTTCTAAATACAAGCTACAAAAATTTTTATCAGTCTTTATATTCTAAAATCCAGTAAGTATTCTAGTATCCACTCCAGTCAGCACGCAGGGGAAAATTTATACACTTAACAACCTGTCATTCTTCAAATGCTCAAGTTACCACCTCTGATTTATCATATCAAGATATATCATATCTTGCGTGGAGTTCTACTTTACACCATATAAAAAGTAAAGTCTACATGGGCTGAGGTTCAGGAAATTCCTGACTGAGAGGGCAGACCACCAAATGAGTAACAGCAAGAGCTGGGATTAAAATAAAAACCATATTTAGGCACCAAAGTCTTCAGAGAATGCTGAGCAAGAATACAGGCAAGAATACAGGCAAAGTCAAAAGTCATGACCCTCAAAGAAACAATCATCTTGCATAGCCAGTTTTATTTGGTGTTCAATGAGAAAGAGTGGAAGAACAACCTAGATGTACCCCTGAAAATGGAGAACTCTGACCAGATATCCCCACCCACAAGGTATAAGAGATATGTCAGAAAAAAGCAGCAACAATAGAAAAAGGAAGAGCAGGTGGCAGAAGAAACATTACAGGGAGAGATGGCAGCTGATACAGAATTTGGAGGACAATCTGTCATAAATTCTCTGAAGAGCAAGGTACACATGTTTAGTACAGGTGAGAACAAATGCCTAAGGAAAAAGAAGGGTGTGAACACAAGGGGAACAGCAACCAGGAAGCCCAGAAGGGCTTACATTTTGGGACTACCGTGCCGGTGTCTGCTGTTCCTAAAATAATTAGCTCCCACAAGCCCCCTGAGGCGCGCTCAGGCCCTGCTGAACGCTGAAATAGCAGGACCTCCAGCAGATGGGTAGTGTGGAGACTCAGGTTTCACTAAAATCAGCTCCACTTCGGACTGAATGTGCATCTGAGAGATGCCAAGCCAGCAAGAGGATCAATATCAACAGGAAAACTCAGTTCTCAAGACCTTGTTCATATACTTGTTTTTTTTAAGTACCAATTCCTAGTGGGTAGAACATATTTAGGTTTCTTAAAGGAAGCAATATTCTGAGACTGTGTTTCAAAAGGAATTTAAGCCAACATAAGGAAAAGTCAAATAAAAAGCAATTATGCTATCATCTATAAAAATGATATTAAAGACACACAATTCATCATGTGGCTTAAGGACCAGGACCAATATTTTGCAAGCTCAATAGTCAATAAAAAGGTATTCACAGAAAACAAGTTAGGGAAGCACTGTCTCTCTCTCTTAGAAAGTCAAGATACTAGGATAGTTAAAATCACTCATACTAAAACCTATCAGTAAGTGTGTTTATATTACTAAATCCACTGTCTCCTAAACTTAATCCTGACATCTGTTACTTCAACATAATTAACATAATTTAACCTAATAAATATTATTGGGAAAAGATGACTTAATGCTAATAAAATTTTAAAATTTTAAAAAGAAAAATAAATGGTTTCCTCTTCTGAACATATGATGAAATTACATTTCTTTAACTGCCCAGGGGCTCGGAATTAAATTTAATATTCAAATAGAATAAATATGAAATCTCAGAGGCCTGGTACTCTTACTTGAGACAGACATAGATATAAGTATAGATACCCGCTATCAGACCTTCCTTTTTACTTCAAATAATCAGTTAAAAAGAAATACTATGTACACATATATATCAACAGATTTAAAAGGCTAAGAATGAAAAGGCTTTAGAGAATAGAATTTTTTACAAAAGATTGCTCTTGGGAAACACAGCTTACATCTGCAAGATAGCAGAAAAATTATCGAGCACTTGGTATTTAGAGAGTCTCACGCACATATAAATTTTCAGGCTTTGGAACAAGTTGCTAGGCTATAATTTTTTGGCTTGAATTCTAATTCCAAACTTTCTTTTGTGATACTTACAAAATGTAATGAGCTATTTCATGTTAGAGAAGAAAAGGACTCCAAAGTCTCTGAAAGTAGCCAGAATACTTAAAAAGAAGCAACTATCTCACACACTGCCAGATACTCACATAACTATGTTTATATTTTCACTGAATGCAAATCACTAGCATAATATAATTTTTATTAATTAAAAAATTATCAATTGAAAGTTTAATGTTCAGATTTACAGGTATTTATTCTATAACCATGCTTATTAAAAGATAAGATTTAATTAACTCAATAAAAATTTCACTGAATTAGAAAACACTGATTCACTTTTATTAAGTGTATATACCAAAGCTACATAGATTACAGAAAAACCAAACTGATTAACTACTTTATAAATGTTATTTCCAGCCTGACTAGAAACATATCTTTCAATCTTTCTCTGGCATTGAGCTATGAGATATATAATCAAGTAAAACATCAAAACATATATTAATAAATTTAGGAAATATATAATTAAAGAGGAAAATTGATGGAAAATACTTGTAACTAATTTAATCCCAGCCTGGGTAACTTAGTGAGAACATGTTTCAAAATACAATTTTAAAAAGGGATAAGAGTCTGGCCCTAGCATGCACAAGGTCCTGAGTTTAAAATCTCCAGTACTCAAAAAAGGTATAAAGTATATCTTGATACCTACTCCAAAATAAAATAGTGGTAACTAATAACACCGTTGTTATGGTTGATACACTGTGTCAACTTGGGGAGTCTAGAGGTTTGGCTAAGTGACTCAGCAGGGAGCCAGGGTTCTTACTTTGTATTCATCCTGAGCCTGTGGAAGAGGAGGGCATGGAGATTACATAAGTGCTATACGCCCCCTGGGTGGGGGCAGCCTGTTTACAATGTAAGCCAGGGAAAGAAGCTGCTTGCAGCCATTCCTCCCTTTTGCTCTGGTTGTTTTATACTGTATTCTGCCACCATAAACGTTTGCCCTCTGCCACGTGCCACTCTGCCTCAGAGCCAGCCAAATATAGACTAAAAGCTCCACAAACTGTAGGCTAAATAAACCTTTCCTTCCTTAATTTTGAGTGTCAGATATTTTGTCCCAACAACAACAAAAAAATAACCAGGACAATCATAAAGTCTTAGTTCACATTCCCACCAGTAGCCTCAAAGTAAAATGGGCTTTGTTTTTTTTTTATTTTAAAGAGAATAAAAAACAATAAAAATTATACAGAATTTCAAAACAAGATAGGAAACCAGCAATGGTTATTATATTGCATATTGTTGTCTTCAAAGCAGTTGCTGAGATTACCTGATATAGGCATGCAAAACTGATCAACCAATATAAGCACTAACTGCTCTTTCAATGAACTAGTAAGAGATTAGCAGTACAATTTTTTAGCTATCTTGTGTATATATATTTTCCCCCTCCTTTTTTTCTCCTTTCCCCAATCCCAGCTGTTCTTTCCTTCTGAACAGTTTCTTATCTTATAATTTAACCTCATCACCAATTCAGACCCAACTCTGATATCTATTTTCTTCTTTACTACAGACCAGATGCCTTGCACAGTCTATCTGAATACACAGAAGATAATCAATAACTACTTGCTAAGCAAGCCTGTATGTGTAGGGAAGGTTATCCCAACATTTCCTAACAGTAAAAAAGTGTATCCGTACAGAGACTGGAAACAAGAAGTCTGTTCCCCCACCTCCAAATGACAAAACCCAACAGGAGGGACAGAGCCAGGGGAGCAGGGAAATGCCCTGTGTGGACTCCACCCATCCCTGGACATAAAAGAATGGCCTGGCCCTGAGAAACAGCAGGTGAGTAAATGCAGCCCACCAACTTGCCAAACCCCAGGACTGCCAACAGAGTGGGGTCAACCTGAGGGCAAGAGAAATATGAGGCCTCTGTGACGGAAAAGTGAACAGTCACAGTGGCGAAGACGATAGCGAGAACGGCATTTTATGGAGAAGCGGATAAATTAAACACACTTGAGGGGCAGACCGCAGGGCAATGTGTTATTTGCTAGAGATGGGGCCGAGAGAATGAGAGATGTTAAGATGACTTCTAAGTTTGTAGCTTGAGAAACCGAGCCCATTTATTTACTAGTCCATGGGGCACGTAAGGAAGAAAGAGGAATTGTCCCATTTTGTTTAGGAAAATGAGATACACTTCAGTTTTTCTTAAATAGACACCAAGAGCCCAGATTTTCTCTCTCCCTGTCTTTAAAGGGCTGGAAACAGCCTCAGGATTTCCTTTTCTAAGACCATTAAGTGACAGAAGAAAACGAATAATTCAAAAATTATTTGTAGCAACTGCTGAGACGCTGTGGGCAAGTGCCGACTGTGACTTCCTACTACGAAAGCCATTCCTGGGCCTTCACCTTGGCTGAGGCCCTTGCTGCTGGCTGCCCGCAAGCCCCGTGCTTTTTCCAAGACTAGTACTCCAGAAAGCCTCCCAATACTTTTCTTTGCCCAAATTAGTTAAAGTTTATTATTACTGCTCACAGTCAAGAATACTAATGGGTGCGCTTCTGGTTTTTTTCTTTTCTTTTTTCTTCTTCTTCTTCTTCTTGTTCACTGTACACCGCTAAGTTCAAGTAAGTTAAACATGCCTGTGATGTAACCGCACGGTTTCATTCCCAACCAAGGGTTACATAATACTAGCTATTTCTATATTTTAACTTCATACTAAAAGACATGACATCCACTTTTCACCCTGCAACAACTGTACAATGCCAAGAGCAGAGTTAACTTTCCCTACTTCTCTCACAAGAATCTACTCTCAAGCCTCTGCTGCTTCTACACTGGCTACGTCTCTTCTCATTTCTGTTCCCAAAAGTACTTCACACAAGTCCCTAAAAGCCAACTCTTGGAGCTGTAAAAGTTTACAGAAATAAATTCTGGTAACAAGACTTCTTACAAAGAAAATCCAGAGTTTAGGATTACTTTCCAAGACACAATTTATAAGCCTTCCTGATATAAGAACAGCTGATCAGATCTGCCCCTTACTCATCGATACCTCTCATATCTTGTTCTAAAAACAATATAAGAACAGCTAACTTAACAAACCTGGGCCATCTTCCTCCTCCATGGAACTTATGAACATTTTGCCTGTTATCTCTTACTACCTAGCTAACACAGTAAATTCTATCCCTGATCACCACTTTTGCAAAATAGCCCCAGTCCACTTTAACCAATTGTTTTTGCTGTTTCTCCCCTTTAGAGAAAAAGAAATATATATATATATATATATATATATATATATATATATATATGTATGTATTTCATGTTAAGTGCATGTTACCCCAATTTTTAACAAGAAAAATAGTTTTCCTCCTTATCTTCTTTACTTAGTTTCATTCAATAATCTGAATTCTGATCAAACCTAGTGAAACATCTGTATCAGGCAAAATTAAAAGTAGTAAGTTTTTAAACCACCTAGACAAAATAATAAAGAATCACGATCACAGAGTCACTATCATGATATCCATGTCTCCACTTTACCTCAAAAAACTTCAGTTTGCTCATGGAGAATTTTTTTCTTTGTTTTTGAGATAAAATCTTACTATATAGTTAAAGCTGGCCTTGAACTCACTAAGTAGCCCAGACTGGCCTTGAGCTCACAACAATCCTCCTGACTCACCCCCTCACACCATAGCTGAGATCACAGGCATGCGACACCCACACCCCTAAAGAGTTCTTTAACTGTTCAAAACAGTTTAATGAACATCCTATGTTGTAAATACAGCTAAATATCACTTATTTAATTACTAGCGCTGTACTAGTACTAGTACCTTTGGTCATTTTCACAGGAGATAGGCACAGGAAGCAATTTACCTTCCTTAGGGATTAAATAAAATTTGCAGGCTAAACTGGAAACCCAACCACTATTTCTACTATAATTCCACAGAAATATAGCTCGAAGTGAAAGAATCTCAAAAAAGCTTCAGAGAGTTTAAAACATTATCATTTGCTTCACTTCCACAAAATAACCAAGATTTAATGATGAAATAATACAATCCTATAGGTGAGTTCTGAGGTGTTTTCCAACTAATGGCTATTATTTACGTGACACAAATAACATTTCAACTCCTAATAAAAAGAATATTAAGAGAAAGTACAGCTGTACTTTAAATTCCTAGAAATACAAAGAATTCAAGTTATGATCCTGTTTTCCATTAGCAAATTAGAGAGCATGTACAGATAGTAACACTACCACCTAAGCAGTTTTAATTCATCACTGCTGTGAACCATTACTGAAATAAAAACATGATTCTAACAGTCTGTCATCAAAATTCATCACAATTGTCACCAGGACTGTAAGTGCTGCCAATCCCGTAGGTATTTGATTTTGACGCACTGATTCGAAGCACAGCAGGCTTCTTCAAAAGGATTAGCACTTCTTTCATCCTCATATCACATCAATTTAAAGTCGTGAATCAGATCTTACTATAGCTCTATGGTCTTCCACTCACTTCAAGCCCACAGCTCCATTCTATGATGTGATCACATACATGCACAGTAATTAAACAGGCAACATGTATTATTTAATGTTAAATTACAAAGCCCTTTCACTATCCCATCAATTTAAGTGTTAAATCTGCCTAACCAGTCCTTTATCTTGGACTGTTAATTATATATTAAATAGCAGCCCCGCAGCATGTCAATGAAGATTTGGACAATTTGCCAACATTTAAATGTCTTCTAGGTAAATACAGACATCTTTATTGTATATGTTGCATTTAATACTACAAATTTTCTACAGTATCCTGTTCATCAAATTTTATTTAAGCTTAATAAACAGTACTTGGTAAATGCTATCTATAAAAAAATCATCAGTCGAAAGGCTATTAACTTTTATTTCAAATTTAATTAATTCATCACAACCTCCTTGATGATCAGGAGGTACGTATCATAAAAACTTCAAAATCTCCAAGCCTTCTCACCATTAGGCATGTTTATCTGTATTAACAGATTATTTTCAAAATCATAACTGTTTCTACTTACAAGAAAGCCCCTTCAAAGCTGGGCGTGGTAGCAAATGCCTGTAATCCAAGCACTCAGGAGGCTGAGGCAGGAGGATCACCAAGAGTTCAAGGCCAGTTTGAACTACATAAGGTAGTGAGATACTATCTCAAAATAAAAACCTTCAACCAGTAAGACTTAAGTCTTGTGCAAAGCTTTCCACCAACATAAAAATGAACAATATTTTAAAAAATAAATAATATTAAGAGTTTGACACAGTAAAGGACCCAATGTTAATTTTGATATTCTCCAGCTATTCCAATGAAGTAACGCCATGCAATATAAATAATCAAGTACAGTACTGCATAAGATAACACATTTCTTTCAAACTACCCAACAATTAAAAACCAATTTACTTTGTTTACATGAACTATTAATGGTAAAGGTGCTACGGTTTGGGGCTTTAGGGGGAAAATAATAGTTCCAGAGCCTGTGGTCTAACTCCAGACTCAACAGAACTGGCTAAGAAGACTCTTGAAAATATGGCAGGCAAACTAGAGCCAAAAATCTCAAGTGTCATGAAACGGCTCACTTCTGGGAAGACAGCACAGAAAGAGCCTCTCTGAGATTTGGTGTCCAGACACTGAAGTACAGCAATGTAGAGAAAGAGAAGAAAGAGGGAAGTGGGTCCTCTGCATCCAGGAAGCACCTGAAGTAAGAATCAAAGCCTACAGGGAGAGCAAAAAGAGAAACTTCAATGAAGTAGAAGGAGGTGGCAAGAGACACCTTCTCCCTAAGCCCAGACTCAGTGCGTGGAAGGTGGCAGCTCAAACCTACAGATGCATGGTGAGTGCTAGCCACCACAGAGCCTCCACAGAGACACACCAGTGGAAGGGAGCACTGGATGTGGAGGACTGAGATGGCTGGTGAGTCTGGCTGGGGTTCAGACCTCCCTTGGGAGAGGGCAACTGGCTGGGAGCCATCTCGGAGAAGGGCCAACTAAGCCTGGAACTCAGAACAACAGCTGGCTCCATCTAGTGGCCCCCAGTTGAGGTAAAGACTATAGACGGTGCACCAACTGCTGCTGAACGGGTCTGGTTCCAGCCCACAGCCAGAAATAGCCTGAATCTCAGGGAAAATAAAGGTGCAGGCTCACTGGAATTAACCACTATCCTGCCATAAAGCTACTGCTGGTTTGCTGGGATTAATCAACACGGATCTGGACTCTGTCCACGTTGTTCACCAATGACAGCAGAGAAGTGGACCTTTTTTATTCTCTCACTCTCTCTCTTGTTTACTGCTTGGTTGTTTAGTTTTGTTTTTTCTTCACTACTTATTCCTGTTTTTCTGAATGTAAACACAGTTTATGTCTTTTTTGTGGTTGTTGCTCAGTTCTGCTCTTTTTATTTCTTCCTTCTTACTTGCCCTCCTGTCTTCTGCACCAGTTTCCCAAAGTTTGCAAGATCTCCCTTTGTCCTCCAGCCTTGCTTCTAATCTCTTCTCCTTCTTCTTTATCTCTACTGCTTCACCTAATCTCTTTTAATTTTTTTCCCCTGAAGGTAAAAGTGGCATACTGAGGGCTTATGTACTACATATACTTTTTCTGGCTTGTTTTAGATTTTGTTATACCATCACAAATCCAGATCATATGGCTAAAGATGGCAAAATAGTATTTACCTCAGTATGTCATTTTCAAGGCTGTGTTTGATGCTACTGTTATTGCTGACTGTACCACAACAGGCAAAGTGACATAATTGTTCCAAGTAGTTATTCTCTGGTATACCAAGACTGAGACTGCCTAAGAGTCATAAAAAAAAAACCATAGGCCAGTGCCAAAAAAACCACAGGCTGGGCCAAGTAGTCAGCAACTTTCCATTCTCAATAAATTGGAAGAGGTAGGATCTTGCCATAGACTCATCCCAAAAGCCTGCTACACCTGGAAAACGCCTGACAGATAGTTATTTCTTAAGGATTCTAAATACTAGCAATAAAGCTACTTGCCATGGGCAATTTACAAGCATAAACCCAGGAATTAAACTTTAAAAAAGACAAAGTAGAGAATAAAACACTTAAACAAGATGTAACCCACAAGTCCAGCTCACCAAATGCAAAGCCAGGGGGCTATAAGGTGGGACAATTCAAAAGCAACCCACCAGGTCTCCATAACAAGGCAAATGAATGGGGCTCTAGAAAAAAACCAAATGAGAAATAATTACTCAGATAACTACAGAAATGATGACCACAATGAAAGGCATACTTAGTGACTCTAGCACAAATACAGATAAAAAAATACCAAAATGTTGGAAACCATGAATGCCCAACATAAGAAAGGAATAGAATCCATACAACAGATTCAGAGATTCAGGACACTGAAACTTCCACTGAGAGTATATACAGCAGTATTACCCACATGAGGACAGAATCTCAGACACAGAAGGCAGGATTGCAGTTAGCAATCATGAAAAGAGAGGTGTCTTAAAAATAGCAAGGGACTATAAGAAATCAATCTAGCAGGGGCTAGACAATGCAAAAAAGAAAAACGTAAGGTTGATCACAGTTGATGAACATGCAGGCAATGGCACAAATAACATAAAAAACCCATTCACAGACATCATGGCAGAAAACTACCCTGGAAGGGAAAAAGAATTTGGCATACAGGTAAGTGAGGCATACAGAACTCTAATTAGCCATGATAAGAAAAAAATAAAAAACAACACTACAGCAAGGCATACAATCGTCAAGATTCCAGAATTTCAATACAAGAACAGAATATTAAAAGCTGTCAGAGAAAAGAAGCAATCACAGTTGTGATGGGGAACCTCAATACAAAACTGTCACAAATAAACAGATCAACTAGATAAAAAAATCAAACATGAAATATTAGAACTAAATCTGCCTTTTCAACAAATGGACTTAGTAGATGTGTACATAATGTTCCACCCTATAACATCAAACTACACATTCTTCTCAGCTACACATGGGACATTCTCCAAAACAGACCACAAACTAGCTCACAAAACATGCTTAAGTAAATGCAATGCAAAGGAAATGAAATTATCCCATGCATATTATCAGACCATAGTGCAATGAAATTGGAAATCAATGGCAAAAGAAACCAAAAAAACTTATAAAACACATGGAAAATAAGTAATACCCTCTGGAACAACTAGAGAGTCACAGATAAAATTAAAGAAGAAATTAGACAATTTCTACAATTAAACAATAATGCCAATACAACATACCAGAACTTATGAAACACAATGAAAAGTCCTACAAGGGAAATTTATAGCGGTAAATACTCAAATCAGGAAAGAGCAAGCTCAAATAAACAACTTAATGCTGAACCTCAAATTTCTAGAAAAACAACAGCAAGTCAACCCAAAAGCTTGTAGAAGGGAGGAAATTATAGAGATCAAAGCAGAAATTAATGCAATGGTGACTAAAAAAAACAATATAAAGAATAAACGAACTGAAAAGTTGGTTCTTTAAAAGATTAAATAAAGCTGACAAACCCTTAGCCAACTTTACACAAAAAAGTAAAAACTCAAATCCATGCAATTAGGAATGAAAAGGGTAAAATCACAGCAGATCCTGCAAAACTCCAGAAGATCATATATACCTACTTTGAAAACTTATATTCTAAGATGGAAAATGAAGAACAAATGGACAGATTCCTAGATACACATGAACTACCAAAGCTGAATCCAGAAGATATAAAAACATCTAAATAAACCAGTATCAGTCAATAAAACTGAAGATGTAACTTACACTCGTTGTTCTCCTACCTCAGACTCACCAGTAATGAGATTACAGGCATCTACCACTACACCCATCTGAGTTTTGTAAGATGAGAGTTCTGAAAATGGATAATGATGGTTGCACAACTATGTGAACATACTAATACCACTGACCTGCACGTTTTAAAATGGTTAAAATGGTAAATTCTATTATGTGTATTTTACCAAAATTTGAAAACTTCGTGAAAAAGAATTAATATATGAAGAATGGAGAAGAGTAACTGACACACAATAGTAATAAAATGTCAGCTACTGTTATTACATTATGCCAAAGGTGACATTGGAGATCAGTACGTGGCAAAACCGGCTGGAGAAGTGCGTCTAACCTGTTAAATTATAAGATCCCAGAACACAGGGCAGGACACTTCCCAAAATCCCTGCACATGGACTTCACATGAGAACTTGAGCAGGTTTTCAATAGGATGGCCTAGACCTGACATTAGCCTAAGGCATGGGATCCCCACACTGCTGTTCTTACACTTAAGTCTTCAGAGTTTATCTTCCCAACTGGTAAGAGATAGGCGTCTTGTTTCATTCTTCTGCCAGCAGCTATCTAATTTCTCTATTGCCTTTTATTGAAAAGACTGCCCCTTCTCCAATGTGAGCTCTTTTATTAAAACTCAGTTGGATCTCAGATGTGTGGATTTATTTCCAGGCGCTCTATTCTTTTCCATTAGCCTATGTGTCTGTTTCTATGTCAATAGCAGGCTGTTCTGATTATACAACAGTTTTGCTGTATGTGTGCTCTGACTTGCCTATGTGGCCTTCAGATTCTACCAGGCGCTTAGTCCTACTCCATCAGGCCTAGCACTGAGCTTCTGAGACAAAGCCCTATGCAAGCTTTCATGCTCTGCTCCCCAGCAGGTGGAATCCTGCTCCAGGCTTTGCCACTCAAGTTTGGAAAAGGGTCAGGGAAAAGTCAGCCACTTGCCACAACTCAGTCGATGGCTGGTGGTGGTAAGGATCACAAAGCTTTGCCCAGCACCGGTTTTCACCATGGCATGCCTGGCAATGGGTTTCAAGTCTAAGCCAGGACTTAATTCTCTCCTCCTCCCACACCAAAGGTGAGGTTCTCCAAGTCGGGATGCTTGGGATTGGGGAACTTTTCCTCCTGCCCTCTTCAAGGCGACTTTTCATTCTGTTATACTAAAAGCAGGCACAGCCAGGCATGGTGGTGCATGCCTGCAATACCAGCCCTCAGGAGGCTGGGATAGGAGTATCACAGTAAGTTCGAGGTCAGCCTGGGTCACATAATGCCTCAAAGTCATAGTGA
Organism: Chinchilla lanigera; assembly: GCF_000276665.1. NCBI lineage: Eukaryota > Metazoa > Chordata > Mammalia > Rodentia > Chinchillidae > Chinchilla > Chinchilla lanigera. Next base: position 15,690,136 of record NW_004955411.1, read on the forward strand.
GACTACATAGTCAACAACATACTGCCTTTTAAAAAAAAAAAAGGGACGCACTATGGTCTCTCCTGATTTTGTTAGTTCTTGTGCTGGTAAACTGGTACATGGATAGCTATTTACTTGGCATATCTACAGAGAAAGATGGTCAGGAGGATTTTACACCACAGCCATCTTACTTGGTCTCCTTTTTTGGCTTTTTAAGACTCAAGATTTTACCAAATTGCCTGTCTGCCTCAGCCTCCCAAACAGCAGTTTATATAGGTACATGCCACACCTGGCAACTGAAGTATCTTTTAGAAAGGTAATTTTAAAATTCATGTGGAAAATGCACAACACAATGATCCCTAACTGTGTTTGACAGTTTTATGCAAAGAACTGTGCATAAATAAGATTCTATCTAAGAGCACTAAATGTTTAAGTGAGTTTTAATTTCTCCACCTACTACAGTCAAAATAAAATGCAATCAAGTTAGGAAAGCTGCAGCACGGCACAGACGTGCAGCACAGATGAAAGCCTTGCTCAGCAGCTCACATCTCTAATCCCATCCACCTGCGAGGCCGAGCAAGAGGGTCAGAAGCTCAAGGCCAGCCCGAGAAATTTAAGACCCTATATCGAAATAAAAATGGGCTGGACAGTTCAAGGTCCTGGGTTCGATACCTGGTATTAGAAAATTATGAAGGAGGAAGTATTTTGATCTTCCTCTGAGTGGCTTTTAACATTTTGTTTAAAGTAAGTAGAGCTGTTTAAGCTCATCTGTCTACAACTAATTGGTTTAATTTCACTGATTCATGCTGAGGGCCTACAGTTTGTTTTGTGTTATGAGTAGAAAAAATGCTCCAGGAATGCACAATTACTAGAGACTGGGTAACCGACGTATGGGCAGCTGTTCTTGGGGGTATAGTTAAAGCTTGGAGCTCCGTTTTTATTTAAGTAATTAACACTAATAAGTAATACTTAATGGGTCAGACTATTAGAAATCAACTGGTTGCCACTAAACCTTTGTTCATGTTCACGTGGAAGTACCATGAGAAATTCTAGATGTACCAATCTCAGCAGCTACATACTAAACACAAGTGGCTAAATACTAAATACTCCTGGGACAGAGGCTGGGGATATAGCTCAGTGGCACAAGCACCTGTCTGGCAAGCACAAGGTCCTGAGTTCGATTCCCGGTACCAAAGAAAAGCAAACAAAAAAATAAATAAATACTCCTGGGATGACAAAAATACACATAATACAGACTCATTACTGACAGCTTAGGGTTATATGTTTATGTTCATTTGCTGGTCACTGACCAAATCAAAGGAGGCCATGTATTTTGGTAAAAGGAAAGGCCTATTTGCCTCAAATCACTACCTCACCATGTACAAGTGGGCACGGGTCTTTTATAGTATGGAGCAGACAGGAGGGGGAACAGAGAGACACGGCAGATCTCCACACCTGCTTTATCACTTCCAGCCTTCTTCCGCTCACTGTCCCCTTTGTGGTGGAAAGCAACCTGGGCTCCGGGCCTCCTGGAGTGACACCTGCATGTTCTAGCACTTTATCTGCGCTGAGGAGAGAAGTGGGTGTTGGCTATGCGCTCAGGAGGAGGAAATCTGGAGAAGCTGCTTAACTAAAACAAAAAAGGCTAACTTTTAAAGTTCTATTTTTGCAGTGCCACGTACAGACTCATTAAGCCAACCACCAAGGCTAGATCACAAAGTAGTCTCAATGTGCAGTTGAAGTTTGTAATTTAAACACCAATTTGATTTGTTTTAAGTTACACACTGTACTCTGTAACTCTAGCCAGTAGTTTACATTTTATCAGGCTACAATAATGCATTAAATGCTTAAATTCCTTCTAAATAATTCATAGGGAAATGAAATTTAGTTCTTTTTTTCCATTCATAAGTGCTTTTAAAATTGAATTTTCTAAATTTTAGCATGTTACTATAATAAAATTGGTCCAAAAAAGCTCACCCACAAGCAAAAACTGAGCCAAAGCAGTAACCCCAGAGCTGGACTGAAAGCCACAATCACACTGTACTAAAACGGGCTGCTTACAAAACCTTCAAATCAGAGCTCTAATTTTAGAAAGCTGTTATAATTAATTACTCACTTTCCAATTTCTTTACCTAGTTCACAGACACTAATAGTTTCTGGGAACCAAATTACCATCAAACATGCAGAACTGTGTTGTTTCTGAAGAATGTATAAATAGTATATATGCACAATTTTTTAAAAAAAGAAACATGTTATAAAACTCTCCCAAAATATTTGGAGCACATTTATGAAAATTGCTATTCTTCACACACTACTTGCAAGTCAAATAACTTTTACACTTTACAAATATTAATTTCAACATCTAAAAGAAAAGAACTAAATCTAACACTGGGTTTTTCTATTAAATGTCTTCACTCCCAACACAGTTAATAAAAAATCTCCACATCCTTCTTTATCTGCTGAGATTCCAACATAAGAACATTTCTTTGCTGAAACAACAACAAAATAAAATTCTAGAGATTTTAACATGGCTAAACGTATTTTTTTACAAAAACAGTTAACTGGCACTTCAACGTCATCTACAAGTAACAAATACTTCAGATGCAAAGCACACAAAAAAAGACAACACTGTCAAATGCTGTGCTGTCAATAATGTGCTATACATGATCCAATTAATCCTTACTAAATGCTTAATAATCTCAAACTAATATTTCCAGATGCATTAGATGTACAAGGCACTGGATACCATTAGAATTCTATTGCTTTACAAAGGCAGCCTGAATTATATAGCTGGTTGTGTGCTGCCATCTAGTGAAGGTATAAAATATCAAAACTAAACCAAAAATGACCAAAAACTTTCAGTGATTTATCTATTTAGTAAACCATTAAAATATATTAATTATATCAGAATGTGGTCCTTAAAACATCAATGCAGAAAATACTAAGATAAAACATAACAATAGTACATATTATGCTATTAATTTATTAGTATGTACTATAATTAACTGTAATATAATTACATAATTGTATAGTGAAAAATGATACACTACCAGCTTTTTACCTCAAAAATGTGTTCCCATAACTGTATTTCAGAATAAGTTATTATAACAAAATATTAAATACTCATTTGAAAAAAGCTAGAATACCATTATCAGTGCTGAGGATATAGCTCAGCGACACAAGTGCCTGCCTTGCAAGCGCAAGATCCCAAGTTCGATTCCCGGTACCCCCCAAAAAAGCTAGAATACCATTATCATAGTATGCTCATAAAAGCAAAAAAAATCAATTTAAATTTACAACCACACAAAAACTGCTGAATAAAGTATAATGCATTCAAACAATACAAATCCAGAATGGTTCTTCCCTCTCCACTGACACCACCAAAATGATAACGAAGTGTGGTTCTTCCCCCTTCTTTTTAAAGTATAACACTGTTACTTTTTTTAAAAAATGTGCGTAAGTCCATGAATTCTTTGATAATGTACTCTTCCCTTCAAGAAATGGAGTCTAATTTCCTCTTGAAGTTGGGCTAAGCTTTTATCTCACTTCCAGTGAATAAAATATGGCAGAAGGTGACTGTATGTCACTTCCGAGGTTAGATTATAAAGGAAGTACCACTTCTATTTTAGGTACCCTCTTGGATCACTGTTCAGGAGGAAGCTGGCCACCTTGTGATAAGAACACTCAGGTGACTGGGAGCCCATTTGGGACCCTAAAGTGGGTTTGTAGATTATTTTAACCTGAAGACACTTGAGATTCAACTGATACAGAAAGAAGCCTTCTTAAAACTTCTTTTATCGACTAAAAGCAGAAACTTCTGGAAATGAATTGTCTTTCAAACTTCACTCCCAGTAAAACTATCATAAATCCCCTTTCTGGAGAGTTTTGTAATCATGAAAAAATAGAAAAACTTATGTCTAACTGAAAAAGCAAACCTTAACACAAGTTTTCTTATTTCCCCCTTTTCTCCTAAAAATGTCATTTGTCTTTCCAAGAGAAACCCTTCTGTTGTTTCCACAGAAGCCTATTTTCTACCGTTCCTTTCTGCTATGGGGTTATGATACAAGCCCCTACCTTCAGCCATTTAGCAGACCACTTCCTTTGTGTACCTCTATATAGATATGAGTATTTTTGTCTTGCTCATCTGTCTCTTGTCAGTTTAATCTGCAGGCCCTCAACCACTGTTCAGTGGGTACAGCAAAGTCTTTCCTCCCAGGCATGGCCCATGGACAAGTCCACAGACAAGACAAAGAGGCCTCAGGCCAACAGCCTGTGAGGAACTGAGGCCCAACACCCGCCACATCAGTAAACCTGCAAGTCTGAAGCTTGGAAACACAGCAGCCCCAGCTAACAGTTTGACTTCAGCCTCATGAAAGATAATGAACCAGAGCCAGTGGATTAAACTGCTTTCAAAAACTATGAGGTAGTAAATGTTTAATCTTTAAGCTGTTAAATTATAAGGTAATCTGACAGCAAAGAAGATCATGAAAGGAAGGAGACAAGAACTTCAGCAGATACACTACTTCAGTAAACTTCTGGCTGACAAGATGCACACAGAGAAGCGCTAAAACAGGCACAGAGGAGCTGCCTATTTTGCAAAACCACAAGGAAGATCCAGACCCAGAAACATCAACCTCAGTGACACTATGGCCAGCAAAAGTCAAATTGGTTCTTTTTAATATCTACTGTATAACAATTAAATTCCCACAACTTGTAACGGGGACCTAGAGGTTGGGTCTGCAGATGCCCAGCGGGTATCTAAAAGCAAGACAAAGCCCGGCATCTTTGTCTTCATTTAGTTACCTGTAAATTGTGTGTCAGAACCCTGCTTAGCTCTGCACACAGTCACGTTAACCAGGTAAAGAATATCTGTAACACAAAGCTTATTAGCTCTAAGTTTACCTAGCCTACTTCATCCCTCTTCAAGACTGAGGACATGAAGGTAAGACTAAAGGAAAGTCATTTTCAGGATTTGCAGGGATAACCAATTGCCAGCTTTTACAACAACCTGGAGCGATGCCTGAAAGTCTCCCATCATTCTTCTAAATTTGCAATCACTTTGGATTCAAGTAGAGCCTCACAAACCACCTTAAGATGAGATCACCCCTAGTGGGAACAATTAGCCCATGACAAGAACCAAGGCTCCACCCCAAGGCAGAACCATAGCCTGGTGAGAACCAACCTGCTGCCCACAAGTGGTGATGGCTGTCCCAGAACCTTGCGGAACCAGTCCTGAGATATCAACCACTCCACCAGGATTACCTACACTGCCAGCCCCTCGAGCCCCTGACCCTTGCCTTTGTTACCCTTTCTCTATAAAACCCCAAAGCTCTGTCAGCCCACTGAGAAGATTTTGAATGTCTTTATCTGTGCTTCACAGTTCAGGCGTGCTGATAAAATTCCTTTGCCAGGCCAGACATGTTGATCATACCTGTAATCCTAGCACTTAGGAAGCTGAGGCAGGAGGATCAACGCAAATTTAAGGCAAGCTTGGGCTACAAAGTGAATTTGAGTCCAGCCTGAACTGCACGGTGAAACCCTGGCCCAAAAAGACAAAACAAACAAACAAACACATTCCTTTTCAACGCTGCTGCTCATCTCCTGGACTAGCATTACAGGATGGATGGTTGAACCTGATCTGTGGGATCCCTGGAGCAGGGACTTCTGCCCTAATACTCCAGCAACCAGCTCAGGCACAAGACACAGAAGTAATCAAAAGTAACCAGAAGAAATGACTTCTCTATATAGTAGGATTTAAGAGTCCTCCAGCACAACTGTTTATCATAGAGCAAAGGTCGGAAGCTGACAACCCCAGCCCACAGTCACAGAGCTTCCACACAGCTTTTCAGCCTATTTTTTTTTTTTTTTTTTTTTTCCGGTACCGGGAACCGAACTCACGACCTTGCGCTTGCCAGGCAGGCGTTTTTGCCGCTGAGCTAAATCCCCA
>NW_004955411.1:15696161-15715239 GCF_000276665.1 Chinchilla lanigera
TTTTTTTGGTTTTTCTCCGGTACCGGGAACCGAACTCACGACCTTGCGCTTGCCAGGCAGGCGTTTTTGCCGCTGAGCTAAATCCCCAGCCCCTTTCAGCCTATTTTTAAATGGAAATAGTCAACCAAGGACCAAACCACATTTGAGAAAAACTAGAAACATACAAAGAAAGGTGATTCAGGAATAAAAAACAGCTTTATACCTTTTAATTAGTATACTCATTGAGATTCAAGAAGCGATTATATCTATAAATCATAAACAAATTATCATAGGGCTGAGAGTTTAGCTTGGGCTTGGACCACTCGGCCTGGCATCTGAAAGGCCCTAGGTTTGATCGCCAGCACCGACAGGAAAAAAAGAGAAGACCCAGTTGTCTTAAAAGGGTACAAAGAACAAGAATGTATACAGCCTTGAACACTAAAGGCACAGTGACAACCACAGTTCAACAAAAAGGAAAGCTGCGGTGGTGGCGCACGCCTATAATCCCAGCACTTGAGAGGCTGAGGCAGAACTGCTGTGAGTTCAAGGCCAGCCTGAACTGCATAGCAAGACCCTGTCTCATAAAAAAAAGGAAGGAAGGAAGGAAGGAAGGAAGTAAGTAGGTAGGTAGGTAAGGAAAGAAGGAAGGTAAGAAAACCTCCCACAAGTTAGAAAGAGAAAAGGAATTAAAATTGTAAGAGCAAAGATTAGAGATAAACAAGAAACTGGAGGTCTAACAATCACAGTAGTTTCAGAAAGCAACAGAAAAACAGGAAATAGTGTCAGAGATAAAATCAAATATTCCTGAATGGAAAGAATCCAGGTTTTCAGATTCAAAGAGAGCAGCAAGGGCTAGCACAACTGACGGCAGAGGGAATGTGCAGCTTACAACCAAAAGGTGACCACAACAATGAGGCATCACGGGGAAAGTCTAGACGAAGAGTAAAAGGCCTTCACTTTTCCCGTAACAGCAGGAAACCACTTACAAGCAATTAGCATATCCTATCTTTTATTTGTAACACAGATTACTAGATCACAAAAGAGTAAGGATTTTAGCATTTCCAGGAAAATGACTTCAAACTAAATTTTTATTCACCACTAAACTATTAAATACGGCCCCAGTGCAATAATAATTTCATAAACCCAGCATTCACGTGAGTTGGGAAGTGAGCAAGGAAGGTGTCCTTGCAAAGCAGGAAAATAAACCAGAGGAAAAACAGAAGTGGGAAGGAGGGAAAAAACACACGGAACCCAGAAACCTAGATCCAACCGGAATAGTATTTGAGACAGGAGATTTTAACAGAGGCTAGAAATCACAGAAGGCTCTCAGAAAGCAGCAGCTTTGGGACAGCGTACACCCATCCCTGCTTGAGCTAACTATCTTCTTACGGCTGGTTATCCCCATACTTGCATCAGCGGCAACCCCTCCAGCAGACACCTCCACAGCAAGTGCTAAGCAGGCTCCAAACAAAGGCAGCAGCAGCTCATGGATCTCAAGGGGACCCTTTGCTTTTGCCTCTCCATCTTCAGATGCCTTACAAGGGTCTCCCTTGTAGTTCAGGCTGGCCTTGACTCACTATGTAGCCCAGACTGGCCTTGAACTCTCAGTAATCCTCCTGCCTCAGCCTCCCAAGTGCTGAGATTACAGGTGTGCATCACCATGCCCGATTTCAGATGCCTTTGTAAGCAATTAAATCTTTATCTTTGAAATATTAGTGATTTTACTTGCCACAAAAACAATCTAATCCTTTCCATTAAACATTAATCTCAATGAAAGAACTTCTAGTCTTTTCACCATTTAAATTCAAACACAGAATTTTTAATTTTTCTGTTTACTAAAAGTTGAAATGTTATGTAGCAGTTCCCCACAATGAATGTAATCATGTACTGCAAATATAAACTAATAAAAAGGTTTTTAAAAACTATATATCAGAAGTATTTAAATGCAAACAGTTAACAATTTTAAAGTTAGGGATGGAGGCTGGGGGTGTAGGTAGGTGATAGAGCACTTACAGGGCATGTGCAAGGCCAAGTTTAATCCCCAGCTATTATAAAGACAGACAGACGATCGACAGACAGAGCAGAAACTGACATAAGATACATGGAGAGATAGACGGAAGACAAAGAAAGCTAACATCCTCATCTAAGTTAAACGCTTTTTTTTTTAAAAAAATGACTCTGTAATGGTTACTGAAAAAAAGAAGGGACTAAACATGTAAGCACGATCAAGAAATAACTGTAATAAAATAACTGTGATAGAAGACTAAGAGAAAGAAAAACTGGGCACACAGATTTTGATGAGCTATATCAGCAAGAACTCACCTAAAGTTGACTACTAGTAATATAAACATGTAATTAAAAGAGATGAACATAACCACAGAATAAAAGATAAAAATGGTTGAAAGCAGCTGCCTGTAGGCAATAAGACAAGTGTTCTGGACCTCTCTATTTTAGGCTTTTCAGTTTGACCACCAGTAAGAATTAACAAGAAAATAATTTTATGTTTACATCTAACAAAAATATTTAATGAAGTGGAAATAGATTAAGTGCAAATAGATTAAGTGCACCCAGAATGAATAAATAAAATTGTGGAGTGGATACATTTTCATTTAGCTGACTAAACAAAATATAGGAGCAAGAGCAAGGTAAACAGACCAAAACATATGCAGCACCCATCTTTAACTGGAGAAATTACAAGAGCTTTTCATTTTGTCCTTTTCCTTATTCTCGTTTTCTTAACTTTCTACAATGAATACAAATTATTTTCATAATAGGGGAAAATATTTTGAAAGATACTATCAATTTTTCATTATTACAAGACCAGAATCACAAGACAAAGAGACATTTTCAGTGAAATGTACAGTCTGTCAAATTAAAAAAAAAAAAAAAAAATCACAACTACTAATACAATTAGGTTTAATAAGGTATAGACTTGTTCGTTGTTCTTCACCTAAGTACAAGGATTTGAAAAGCTTCTAAAATAACAGGATAGGGGCTGGGGATTTAGCTCAGCGGCAAAAGCGCCTGCCTGGCAAGCACAAGGTCGTGAGTTCGGTTCCCGGTACCAGAGAAAAACCAAAAAAAAATAAAATAAAATAAAATAAAATAACAGGATATTGCAAACATATTCATAGCTCAATCAAGTAATTAGTTTCAATACTAGTAAAAAAAAAACTACAAATCTACCAGTTCTGTAGCTAAGAGGCCTCTCCTGATTATATGAATTAGTTACTTGTAGACTAAGCAGCTCTATTCATAATGAGAATATACAATGGCTTTATTAGACTCCAAAGTAAAAAAATGAAATGATATACTCATTTGCATTAGTTATCATAAATGTTACAGGTTATGCTTTTCAGAACTTCACAGCCACACCAATTAAATAAATGAAATAATAGATTTTTTTAAAGTGGTCTCCCATCACAGTATAATGCCATATTCATTAAAAAGTACGTATGGAAATCCAGTTAACACCTCACCTGACAAGTAAGCTCTATGGCTGAAATGAGGAAGGGGTGAATGTTCTTCAATCTGGTAAGTAGCACTATTCAATATTAAGTACCACATGTGGTTGTATTTCTTATTCATTCCACTATCAAATTCTAAAATATATCTATGAACATACAATATTACATTCTTAAAATTTTAAAAAATGCAGTCAAGTTTCACACAGAATATCAAGTAAAGCTCCTCAGTAGTTCTTTGGTACCTCTCCTTACTTTTGTATCTTCTGAAAACAAATAATTTTGTGATATATCTTATTTTATCTGAAAGCTGCCTGAGAGCAGGAATTATATTTTATTTTCCTACACTATCTTCTATTGTCCTCCAGACCTTATGATGCTTAATAGTTCCGTTTGAGCACCCCAATCTGAAAATCTGAAATATGAAATGCTTCAAATTTTAAAACTTTTAGAATGCCAATATGAAGCCACAGTAGAATTTCCACACCACGAAAGTTGTTTTATGCACAAAATTACTCAAAATACTGTATAAAACTACTTAGGTGTACATGAAAAACATAAATGAATTTTAGGTTTAGATTTGGGTCCTGTCCCCACATTATCTCATTATGTTAGAGGCAAATACTCCAAAATCTGAAACAATCTGAAATTCAAAAACTCTTCTGGCCCCAAGCATTACAGATAAGAAATACTCAACCTTGCCTTAAAGGAAAAAGTACTATTTCTACAAATATACTGAAAGGTACTGTGCAACTCCAATTACCACCACAAAATAATGTGAAAGAAAACTGATAAAATGTTTCTACAGCTTACCTCTGCACAGTATGTATCACATCCCACTTATATAGAAGAACAAAAACTGAGGAAAGAAGACAGCAGGCAAAAAAGGAGGGCATAATGTCTAGAGGAATCAAACATCCAATAATTAACACTGCTTATCCCAAGGGGTGAAATAAATATTCTGATAGAAAGAACTTTTAATTTTTGTGATAATTGTTTTATAAGGGAGACATTAGCAGAATAAAACTATTTTTAAAAATATCTGCCTACAAGAATAAAACAGTAAAAACAAAATACTATAAAAGCTTCTATCACCTGGCAATATGAAAAATAAGAAATGCGTTCATAATATAGCACAACAGTCAAGATTCTGGGTCTAGAACCAGGCCAACGACATTCAAAGACCAATCCTGTTACTTATCACAACTGTGATAGGGCTGGGGATTTAGCTCAGAGGCAGGCAAGCACAAGGACGTGAGTTTGATTCCCGGTACCCGAAAAAAAAAAAAAAAACCCACAAAAAAATACTTATAACAACTGTGTGTGGCCTTGGATAAGTTACTTACTTTTATATGCTCCACACTACTAATATATAAAATAGGGATAATAATAGTATCTACCTTATACAGTCGTTAGGAATACATGAGATATTCTAGTTCTAATTACTTGCTAAGAATAACAAACCTAACACAATCTCTAGCGCACATCAGATTTCCATAAATATTTGTTGACTATATGAGTAAACAAAGGAGATATTATTCTAGCTTTCTCCTTATTCTAACTTTCTCCTTATTCTAGCTTTCTCATATATTTGGGCCCACTATATTTAGAAATGTTACTCCAAAAAATATTTTCTTAATCTCTTAAAGTTTCACATGTATGTTACTTCTAGAGTAAGTGCAACTGAAAATGCTGAGTTTGCAAAGTAAGTTTTACCTTTATTTGTTCAGGTCTAAATTATCTAGCCAGATTTTGGCATAATACATTCAGCTGATTTTTTTCTGATTTTTATTCTTACATATCATTTCAAAGACTGTATGCCTATTAATAAGAACACTGCTACTTAAGATTTGTTCAAGAAACTACTATTTAAAGGATCTTTCTATTCTTTAGTACTGCATATCCTAAAGATGCAACTAGCCAATATATAATTCAAAGGCTTGGTTTTAAAATACTAGATCATTTTATCTTTACTTATTTTTCTTGTACAATAACTATACTACTCTCTAAAAGAATACAGAATGTACCTTACATGGGAAACCAAATGTTAGTTCCCACATAATAATGGTTTTCCTTTTTTCTTGTTTAGTTTTGTTTTTTGAGACAGGGTCTCACTACGCAGCCCAGGCTGGCGTCAAATTCACCCACAATCCTCCTGGCTACTGAGCACCGGTATTACAGGTGTGCACCACCATACCCGGCAATAATGGTTTCCAAGGAATCCTCAACTATGACAATAGTAACATTTAGTGAGCACTATCCTAAGCATTTTATGTGGATCTCCTTTAATCAATTCCCAGACAAATTCTCAAGAGTACCTTTAACTCAACTGCTGGCGAAATTACTACTCTAGATTCGTCGGTGTTGATTTTTTAAATGTATCACATGGGGCACTAAGGGCAATGACTCTTAAACCTGGCTGCAACTCAGAATCAACTGGAGTGCTTTACAAAACCACACACAGACCCACCCACGCCCTGCTAATCTGCATATCTGAAATTTTATTTTTCTTCCTTTTCTAGTAAAAAGTGGTAAAGTACAGTGGTAAAGTAACCGGAGTGTCGGAACTGCTGTCCTAAAAGGTTGTGTAGCAACCTCAGAGACCACCCTGAACTCCAACCTCTTTCCTGTTATGTGCAGTAACCAACGCAGTACTGCTTTTATCTATTTCATATAATGGGATTCTAACAGAATTCAGACTAGCAGAGGACTCAAACAGACCTTGTGGCTTTCCTTTTTAGCCAATTTACCACCAGGTACCCTCAACTACACCTTCAAATCAATAGTGTTTTGATTGACCTCTAGTCACTCTGTTAGTCGTCTTCTCCCATGATTAAAACACACACACGCACAAGCACACGCACACACAGAAGGCATAGCTATATTTTGTCCTTTCCAGTTGCAAGAAAACTGGCCTAGATCACTAAGAATTTTGGTTACCAGAAAAGGTAAAATCTTAAACATTTATTTAGTCTCATAATTTTATAATTTCTATTACAGTGAGGAAAAACTACTTTACATCTAATTTTTAAGGCCGCAGTCCTAGAATAAAGAACACTGAAGAAAAAGGCTAGAGAAGACCAGACTTCTATTGCTCATGTTGTCACTGCTATGATTTGTAGCAAATATTTTACTTTTCTAGATTCTCATCCCGTAACACTACCACAAAAGTCTCCATAGAGCAGTTCAAAAAGTCCTTTTCAAGGGCTTAAGATATAGCTCAATAATTAAGTGCATGCCGAGCACTAGTAAGGCCCTAGGCTCAATCCCCGGCACTGTCCCACCCCCGACCACCAAGGGTGGGGAGGGAAACCCTCCCAGATATAACTTGATTTACTCAGGAGTTTCTAAATATTAGATATGACTTTTCTATCTAATGATATCTAATATCTAAATATTAGATATGATGTTTCTAAATATTAGTAGGCTTATAATTAGTATTTATTAATCAATAATAAGTCAGTAAATTCTTATGTAATATCAAGATTCACTAAAAATCGTGTATGTATATAATAACTATTTGCTCTACTGTAAAAAAAATTGGGTTAAATAGAAATTTGTATTTGGTCTGACTTCTTTCCTCAAGTGTAACTGAAAAAAGTTAACTGAATAAGTCTAAATGAAGACAATACACACAATACCTAATTGATCATAATTCTACTTATTCACTCTGTTCCTAAATCTCATAAAATATAATTAGTAGTTCACTAAAAATTATTCCAGAGACACATTCTTCTTTAATGTCCCTCTCAATTCGAGAGAGGAACATTCCTTGTAAGATTTTTCTAGTCTTGTATCTATCACCTTATTCACACTACTTCTAACACTCAGTTCTAGTTATTAAACTAAACATCCGCTACTATCACTATTAATGAGATACATATCAAGGGATGCAAACCACCCAGGGGAACTGTACTCTTCTGTATCAAAATCCTTAGCCACCACAAAAACAGACGCTACCTGAACACATTATCAGTTGTTTATTCACATACCAGCTCTTTGCACAACACACTATTCACAAGCAAGTTAAGTACATATGTCAGAGCACATACAATATGAACCATACATTGACCACCATGTAAGAACAAAGGCTTCAGACATAGTTTTCATGGGAAAAAAAAAAGTTTTGTCTTTCAAACACACACATTTTAACAAATTATTTACATAAAAATATTTTGTCAAAGTTCCAGTGGCGTAACAACTTAGAACTAGTAAGAAAAACTTATTTCAACACTGAAAATTTACTGAAGCAAATTTTTTTTTTAACTATATTGATTTTTTGTGTGTGCCAGAAGCTTACTTTTTACACATTCTTATAAAGAACATCTGAGATACAAAGATCATCTTTTTTAAGAAGAATATATTCATTTAATCATGGATTTCAAACTATGGCTGAAAAGCCATGTGGGCCTGCATACAAAGTTGTGCTGAAATACAGCCACTGTTGTTCACACGAAAGCAGTGGGAAACTGTTGCATGTGTTCTGCAAGGACAGAGTGGTAGAGCTGACAGAGACCACACCATGTGCAAAGCCTAAAATATTTACTTATGTAAGACTATTTACAAAAGACGTTTGCTGAATCCTAGATTAGAGAAAAATTCAAACTGGGAGACGGGATCTTAAGCAATTCTGATCGACGTGGCAAACAACACAGAGGCCTCTGCAGTGGTCAGGCGCTTTCAATGTAACGTCTGAACGAGTGAAAGGGCTCCCTGACCAGAAGTACCAAGTAGTCTGTAATTTCCTCCTAGAAATATTACCAAACATACCTTTGTTATATGTTATCTATGTTACATGTTTTATATGTCATAAGAAGTTTAATATAAATTACATTTCCACAAATGCCTGAGTAGCTTTTTTTGTAAATAATTTTCCATATAGAGCAAGACCCATATTTATTTTGTATATTCTTCATGAAGCAAGGTATGCTTGTATTCCTGGATGCTTTCAGAAAATATAATAGCTATCTTTCACTAAATGTCCACTATATACTAACTGCTTTAAAGTATTTCTTTAATTTAAACCTTTCAGACTCTAAAAATCTGACCAAAAGTAGTGCTTTCTCGTGTCTGTCTAGCTTCAAATGTTGCCCTAGTATATAATTTTCCTTGAAATATGTTTTCTTTAATGTTGCTAAATGGTTTATATTTTCATTTGGAAATTAAATGGCATAGAATGGGGAGGGGGGCTGTTTAATCTGAAAAACTTCACAACTACTACAAGTGTTTCTACATCTTTAACATGAAGATATATGCAGCTTTTCACTGATGAATTTAATATACACTTACTGAATGCCTTCCACATAGTATGCACTATTGTAAGTACTGGGGACAAAGCTGTTAAAAAAGACAAAAGTTCCAGAGTTCACGAGGCTTGTTATTGCGACTGTCAATTTACTACAAAGCTTATGTTCATACACATTATTCTTAGCTTTTTTTTTGGTTTTTCTCCGGTACCGGGAACCGAACTCACGACCTTGCGCTTGCCAGGCAGGCGCTTTTGCCGCTGAGCTAAATCCCCAGCCCCTATTCTTAGCTTTAAATTTTCCCATGTCAAGCATATACTGAGTTACTACCCTTTACTATTTGCATTACAATAGTAGTTATAAAATAAAAATTGGTTTTTACCTAGTAGTTTAGAAACAGTTGAAATTAAATTTAGAGTATTTCACCTTTTAACACAAACAATTAAGAATGTGAGGAAACTAATTCTAAACTTTTATAGTGCTCTGAGTCTTCACCACTTTCATACTGAACTAATTTATTTTGAAGACTGATAATTTCTTTTCATTACATTACCAATTCTGTTAATGAGCTAAGTATACACAGAAATTCTACTATAAAATTCTAATTATCTTTTCCGAAAATACCTGTAAAAAAAAAAAAAATAGCATTTCACAGTTACAAGACAGTTTAATTCCACCTGTAACTGTAGGATCCTCAAATCACTTCCTCTGGTATTATACTTACACCCAGGTAAAACAGACACCCATTCTAGGAGAGCCACAAAAAAACTGCAGAACATTTAAAACCAAAGAAAAACCAATGTAGAAGTTTAAAATATTTTAAGAATGACCAGAAGGTAAATGAGCTCCCCTTAAATAACCTGTGAACAAAACCGAAGGTCAATCTAGTTAAGACAGCATCAAGATATATAGATTATTAATCATACCAGTTAGTCTTTTTTTGAAAATCTTCTTTACTGAAAACAAAGGAGGGAAAACACTTAAATTTCAATGGAATTTCACCAATATTACAAATTAAACTTTTTATCTCATCACATGCATAAAATATTTTCATAAAAAAATTAAAGCTACAAGTTTTAGTTTATGTAATCTACAACAACTGTTGGCCATATATAAATCATTTGCTTGGTTTTCACCATTAAAACAATCAGTCTAGTGGATGCCACTATGTGATAGGGAAAGTCTGGTTTCATTTTTGTTCTAAATACACAAATCAATAAAAATTCTTGTGCCAATTATTTGACTTCTGAACTCTTATGTGAGAAGACAAGACAGGTGGACACTGACCGAGTACAAAGCCCTCTCACAATTATCTCTTAGCTGAAGGTACTACCTAAGTGGTAGTACTACGTAAGTGGTGTTTTACTACCACTTAATATTGTCTCTGCTCTGGTGGAGGTCTTTTCCTTAGGAGAGAGATTCTATGACAGCCAAAGGACAAAAGAGGAGAAGTCTCAAAACATGTATTCAGGTCCAGCTTACTCCCACTACTCTAGAGTATAGGTGAATGAGATCATACCAGCCCAATCCAAAATAACAGACAGACACTTTCACTCCTGAACTACTCACTATTACACATAACACTGTTGACTTCTTCCCTCTTCAGCCAATTGCATTTTGATGGGAGGAAAAAAAATCAAACTGCATTTGTGAAGTAGGTGTAGCACACACACTATTCAAAGTACTTGAGGATCTACCACCCTACTTGCAAAATTAAGTTAGAATCCTGTGGGTTAGCAATGATAGATATTAAACTTCCTTTTGATTCAGCTCCTACCAAAACCATTTATCTATCTTCTCAGAAACTTTCTATTATAAGAGATATCATAGTCAAAAAGGAAATACTGACAGAAAAATACTAGCAAGAGGATCACAAGCTTGAAGCTGGCCTAGACAATTCAGTGAAAAGGGGTCTCAAAATGAGAGAGAGAGAGAGAGAGAGAGGGAGAGAGAGGAGAGAGGGAGAGAGGGAGAGAGGGAGAGAGGGAGAGAGGGAGAGAGGGAGAGAGGGAGAGAGGGAGAGAGGGAGAGAGGGAGAGAGGGAGAGAGGGAGAGAGGGAGAGAGGGAGAGAGGGAGAGAGAGAGCACACATTAGGGACAAAGCTTATACTCTATGAGCTCAATGCCCAGTACTGGTATGGGAAAAAAGGGTAATTGCCTAACCGGGCATGGTGGTGCAAGCCTGTAATCCCAACACTCAGGAGGCTGAGTCAGAAAGACTGTTGTGAGTTCAAGGTTAACCTGAACTGCATAGCGAGACCTTGTCTCAAAAAACAAACAAACAAGCAAAGGTAAGCATGGCCCTTTATCATATTAAAAAATATTCAACCTCAGGGGCTGGGGATTTAGCTCAGCGGCACAGTGCCTGCCTGGCAAGCACAAGGTCATGAGTTCGATTCCCAATACTGGAAAAAAACTAAAAAAAAAAAAACAAAAAAAATATATTCAACCTCAATCACAATTACACAGAGATACTATTTCTCATTTATCAGTTTAGTAAAAAATTTTCAATTTCATAATACATTCTGCTGGCAAGGTTGTAAATGTATAAGCATTCTTGTAGGGGAAGGGATCTCTAGGCAGGAAAAGAATAAAATAAAGGCCTCAATAGGCTTTCTGGCTAATCCTGACTAGAAGGAGTTAAAACCTTCCTAGAGAAATTCCCATGGGAGCAGTTTCAAGGATGAGGTAGAGAAAAAAAACATAAAGGCACCAAATGGCCTTGGAACTTGCACCAAAAAAGCTACAGGCAGAATACAGAGAGCCAAATGCACTAAGCCAAATCCTGAGATAGCCGTGTCCCTCCTCACCAACAGAATACAGGGGAGACAGAAGCGGAAGGGGCTGTCTAACTTTGGGAAAGGGTCCTATTCCGTATATATTTACACCTATGCACTAACATGTATATGTATACATATACATACATAATATATATACATATACATATATAGACATATATATATATTTCACTCTAGGGTCACTAAAAGAGAAGAGCTTTAATCATATTAGAGAGGAGAGGATCCAAAGTAATTCACTGCAGCATCATTTGTAACTGCAAAATACTGAAAACAATCTAAATATCTATGTATAAAGAATGGCTGAATAAACTATGATACATCTACACAATGAGAACTATGCAACTTTGTGTGTGTGTGTGTGTGTGTGTGTCTTTTTTTATTTTAAAAAATAAGGAAAACATATTAACAAACAGACATCCATTTACAAAACAGCATAAGAACAATACAAACAAAACAGAGTTACAGACAAAGTTGTAGGAAATTAACCATGGTTGCTGTATTACTTATTGATATCTTCAAAGTGGTTTTTCAGGAAAACAAATACAGACATACAAGATTGATCAAACAAGTAATCATTAACTGTTCCTTTCTGTAAAGCAATAGAAGACAGCAGTACAACTATGTTAGCTATTCTGTATATACATATGTAATTTCCCCTTCTTTTGCTTTTCTTTTCCCACACCCCAGTTGCCCTTTACTTTTGAGCATTTTCTTTTCATTTCACAGCATCTATTATACCTCCTAGTTTTTACTCACTCTTTCGGGTCTTACACTAGAGAGACAATACGATGCTTACACATGCAGGTCTGATTTATTTCACTTATGAGTATGGTCTCTAGTTGTGACCCTTTACCTATAAAAGCCTCGAATTTATCTTTCTTTATAGCTGAGTAATATTCCATTATATGAAAGTACTACAATTTTTTGGTCTTTTTGAGACAGGGTTTCACTATGCAGTTTACGCTGCCGTTGAACTCACTTTATAGCTGACGTTGGCCTGGAGCTTACAGTGAATCCTCACAGCTTAGCCTCCTGAGTGCTGGGATTATAGGCATGCACCACCATGCCCAGCCTTATGCAGCTTTAAAACAGATATAAAGATAACTGTAAAGTGACATGCAGTGGTTTCTAGAATACAACGCTAGATTTCTTTAAACAACAAGGTGAAACAACTATCCACTTCTAAAGAGTATGGATACTATAATCTATAGCGGCATTGGTGAACCTACAGCAGGCATGCCACAGTAGGCTGCGTGAATCACTGAATTCACTAAAAGGTTCACCACACTGGTCTATAGTCTGGATATTAAAGATTTAGTCCACACGGTGGCACTTTTGGGAGGAACTTGGAGGTCCTTAGGTCACCAACGGCATGCCCTTAAAGGGGACTACAGGACCCTGGCCTCTTCTTCTCTTCTGCTTCCTAGCCATGAGGTGACGGTAAACAGTTTTACTATGGCCACCCTGAACTATAGCAAGACCCTGTCTTCTGCCATGATGTGCTGCCTCACCACAGGCCAAAGCAACAGGGCCAATCAATCCCAGAGTGAACATGGAATAGAACCTCTATGAGTGAAAACACTCCTTTCTCTTTATGATTTATTTATCTCAGGTATTTTGTTATAGTAATGGAAAACTAACACAGTTATTGTTCCTATGAGAAGGGGGACAGAGAAAAATATATAAATATCTCTTCATATGCATAAAAAGAAACAGAATAAACTACAAAACTAAAGAGACTGGTTACCTACAAGGAGTGGGTAGGAACAGAATGAAAAGACAGAACAGAAACCACTTCTCAGAATATACAACTTTGTTTAGTTTTGACATTTAGCACCAAGTCAGCTTTTCACATACTCAGAAAAATGAAAAATTAATACCCACAAAAGATGAGAATGAACACATACAGAAAAAAAAATTGTATTACAAATGAAAAATACAACGAAGGGGCTGGCAGGGGAAAGAAAATAATCTTAGTAACATTGGAACACAGTACCCTTTGACTGTCTATACCAAGGCTAACACCTATCTCAACTATACAAAAATATACTCTATTCAAGTTGTTTCCTCACAAAACTTTAGAATAGAAATTCCAAAACTATTCTGTGCATATTATAGTAAATATTATGGATAATGAAAACCAAGTTTTTCACTGAGAGGAGCTGCAAATAGGAAAGGAGATTAACTTGAACTCCGGAAGTCACAAACTCATAATCTTCAAAGAATGAACATGCTAACATACAGAAATAAACATAACACACACACACACTTCTTAGCTTATCTTTTGAGAAGACCTAGAAGCAATAACAACACAGTACTGAGCCCATTTAGCACCAAAAAGCTAGTTTGTAACTACCACACTTAGGCAGTTGTGGTGGTACATGCCTGTAAACCCCAGTACTTAGGAGGCTAAAGCAGGAAGATCACTGCAAATTCAAGGCAAGCTTGGACTCCATAATGAGCTCAAGACCAGCCTGAACTATATATACGGTGAGACCCAGTCTCAAAAAATAAAATAAAATAAATAAATAAATATCATTCTTTTAGAGAACTAGTTGATTACAGTGCTGAAGTAAGAACAAATAATAATAAACTCATCGGTTAGGACACTGTTACACATCTATTTAAAAACTACGTACCAACAATATCCTTAATGTCTATTAATTGTTAATACTAATTTAACAGATTCTAAATTTACTGAACCAAGAATTAAATCATATAACTTTAACATTCTGAAAAATAAGCAATGGAATTAATTTTTATTAATTCTTCAAAAAACATAACTATAGCATGCAAGGACAGCGGGGTTAAATGATCCAAATTATCTATGTTTATACCTCTAACGGTATCCACCTTTGTATAACTCCTACAAGCCTATAACCCAAGCTTTTCTTTCATCTCCATGTTATTTGAATTTTTCTCATTTATTAATATTCATTTTTTTAAGTCAGTCCTTTTTTAAGCAAATTCAAAATAACATATATGAACACGTTAAACACCTTATTTAACTACTTGAATTAACATACCAAATACAGTATTAATATTAAAAACAATAACTGTTAAAGTAATAGGTCAATACCACCTACAGTAATGTTGGCAAGTGCCTGTAAACCCAGTACTTAGGAGGCTGAAGCAGGAGGATCACTGCAAATTCAGGGTGTGCTTGGACATAATGAGCTCAAGGCCAGCCTGAACTATATCATTCTCTCTACGTGATAAAATTACTCTTCACTGTTATTTTCCTTTTGTGCTTACACTGTCTGAGTTTTTTTTTTTTAATTAACCTATTTTACCCATGAAATATACCCAAAAAAGCTAGAAAATGCTAAAGTGAAAGATTATTTCCAAAAAGAAAGATAGCAAATGAAAATATTTTATATATCCACAAGTAATAAAAAATCCAAATAGCCAGATGGGGTAGCACACGCCCATATTCCCAGCACTCAGGAGTCTAAGGTAGGAGGATCACCTGGAGTTCAAGGTCAGCCTGGGCTACAAAGTGAGTTCAAGGCCAGCCTGAACTGCAGAGCAAGATCCTGTCTCAAAAAGACAAAAAAGATCAAAAAAACAAAAATATCCAATACAACAAAGTACTACAAAATGTATCACACTGAAATTCATCTAATACTGAAATTAAGATGAATGTGCCCTGCTTTGTATCTCCATACTCCATATGTATCTTTTAGGTCACAAGTTAAATGCAGACAGAGAATGATATAAAAGTTATAACTGCCTCTTTGACACTTAAAAACTTCATAAAAATTAAGTATAACATCATCCTCAAACCTGTATTATAAAATAAATACATGTACTACCAATTATTCTACAACATTTTACTATGAAAATTCTACAGAACTTCTGTATTAATAGCTGTTGATATAAGGACTATTTTAAAACAATATGAATAGGAAACAAATGTTCAAATGGGAAGGGGCACAAGGGAGAAAGAAGGGAAAAGTAAAAAAAATGAGAAAAGAAGTAAAAATGAAAACAGCTTTTGTAAATGGGAAGGAGGAAAAGAGGTTGAAGAGAGATGAGAAGGGGAAAAAAATAAATTACATCAGGCACGGGTACAAATTCTCTATGATGAACGTGATCATTGTGTATATCTAAAATGTACCAATAACACTGGATTGGAAAAACAATAAAACTCAGGAATATGAAATTTGAATTTAAGAACACAATCTTAATAGCACATACAATTACAAGAAAGTGTTCATAAAAATTAAGAGAAAAAGGAAAACAATTTAAACAAAATACAGAATGAATCAGGGAGAGTTCATCATTTTGGGATTTTTTTAAAGGTTGAAAAATTATCTTTAGTTTTACAAATTAAGACTATGTAGATATCATACAAGAGCAGAATACATTTATTGAGGAAACAAAACTTCTGTCTGAGAGAGAGGTAGAAGGTGTCCCAAGCAGGTTGCCCCATTTCTAAATTATAAACTGACAATTTATCTACTAACGTTAGACATGTACAATGACCAACCATTAAAGACAGTAGACAGCGACAAAAACTGTACTATTAACAGAAAATGTTTCCAAACTTAATTAACATTTAATTATAATTATTGTTAATTATAACTAACATCTAATACAGATTTCTGTCAAACTCTAGAACCAAAAACTTAGAATGAGAAAGAACTGTATTATATAGCTTAGAATATAAAACTCTGCAATTTTTTGAAAGTTGCTTCTTTCACTGTTTAAGTCAGAAATTCATGTGCCCAAGTGTGCAAACTCTCTCTAACAACAAGCAATATTCTTCAAGCATTAGGATTAATTGTGTAAATTGGTTTTGGATACTTACCGAGTACCATCTGCCTTCCAGCTTACTTTATATGGGTTCTGCTCTAAAAGTTTAATATTTTGTTTGTCCATTGAAACAGGCTGTGCTCCAGGAAATCCAGACCTTAAAAAATAACAGCCTTATTATTACCGTGGCTGATATCCATAGAAAGCAATACATATTTTAAACCAATGTCCAATGAGTCATGCAATCATAGTGTTCTCCTATCAAGAGATTAACTTCAACTGGAGTAATACCAGCTTTCACAAAAATGTCAACAGAAGACTATCATTGTCTTGACATTTTAGAACATAGGCTTACAGAGTTCTAATTTGCTACAGCTAGACTTTAATTGTTGGGCTAATTTAAAAATATCATTATGAATGATCTAAATAGTGAAGCAGGTATATTCTCAAATCTTTAACATCAAGAAAAAGTTTAAATCTTGGCTTAGTTATCTTACACTACTCTAGACCCCATAGCTTTCCATGACACTGGCAACATAACACAATTCTGCAAAGCTGGCAAATGTCTGTTCCAGACATACCCAGAAGCAACAAACAGGAGAAATGCAGGACAGCATTAAGATATACTGGCAAGGGCTTAATACAACATTATGGCCAATATTGTTTCTTCACTATTTTCATCTTTTAGTTAAAATTTTTTCTGGCTAATTTCTAATTTTCTAGTCTCTTTTTGGA
The DNA here is from genome assembly GCF_000276665.1 of Chinchilla lanigera. Classification (NCBI taxonomy): domain Eukaryota; kingdom Metazoa; phylum Chordata; class Mammalia; order Rodentia; family Chinchillidae; genus Chinchilla; species Chinchilla lanigera. The sequence continues at coordinate 15,713,142 of NW_004955411.1, forward strand.
ATTTGTATAAGGAAACTTCAAATAATTTAATCCTGATTCCTTGTGTTCAAGCTACATAATTTTCTGAACAGACCAAGACTTGAAAGCAACAGATCAGACCAATGAACTCTCTCCTACATCATCTCCCGTGAAATGTCTTCTAAGTGTTTTCAAGACGTGGTAGGGAGCAGAATATATTTCAAGCTGACTTCCCCACGCTCTAGGCTACAAGAAAGCTGGAAAATAAGGCAAATCCAACTTTCACCTCTTCTTCCTGTATAAATTGCTAAGACCAGCCCAAACATTAATCAGCAGCAGCAGTACAATCAAAGACATAAAATGAATACTAAATAATGACAACAGTAATTACTGCTTTAGAAAATTATGTGAGTCATCTAATTTTGACTCAACTGATTATTAACCTGATTATCTTGAAAAAATCTGACATCTTTTTAAGCACTTTATATAAACATACAAACTTTAAGAAGCAAAGAAGTTATGTCAATGTCTGCAGTAATTTTAAGTTTTGCAGAGTAATAATAGGTTTTACTTAAAACTTTAAAATCTTTATTACCCTTCCCAGCCACAGAATTGATGACACTTCTGCTGCACTTCTCCTAACTTTGGTTGAGTTGTTACTTGAGTAACACCTTTCACAGTTACACCTTCCAAGAAAATAGCACCCTTTCAAAAAAAGGAAAAGAAAAACACTTCATTATAGGTCAAATCCATCTACAAAGAAGAGATAAATTGGTTTATTTTCACATATCTGAGTGAATTAACGCATGAAACAGAAACGGTTTGCTGCAAGAAGCTCTATAAACTTCCCAGAGATTGTATACTAGTTTTCTTTAATGCAGAATATTATTTTACAATGTACATACACAGCCTAGTACAGTATCGGCATCAGGTTGTCAAAGCCTTCTATAGGAAATGTTCAGTAATCATAAACTGCTGTAATTACAATTTACCTACCATTATGGAGAGCCAAGCAGAGTATCTGCATTTCACAAACATACTCTCTAATTCTTGCCACAACTATGAAAAGTAGACTATATTATATTTACTTCACAGATTAATAAATGAAGCATAAAGATCCTATTTAGTCAAGGGGTAAATGACAAAATTTGACCCCAGGTCAAGATTTACACCATTTACCAGCTGGAGGAAGGGAAAGTTGTGTCACTGGTTGAGTAGAGAATTTAAGGGACAACACACCCAAAGTCTGCACCGTTGTAAATGTAAGAGGATAACATTTGTTGTAAGTGGCTAAGCTAACAGTGATTGGACACATCAACATAAACAGTAGCATTACAGATTACTGAGTTCTTAATCTAAATCCTTTAGCTCAGAATTACATGAAGTATTTTATTCCACAGCAAGCATATTTTTGAAATATCACAGAGAACTGAAACAGATGGAAATTTTATATGTCAAACAAAGAACACTTCTGGAAATTTTAAAGACCAAAACAATAGTCTCAACTTAGGCTACAATTACTTTCAGACCCAAAAGAGGGCTGGCATCATTCTCAAGAAAAATCTATAAAACAATTCTGTTAATGAAATTAAAGAATAAAATATATGGTCTATAAGTTGCAAACACTGGCCTTCAGGGAAAGACGTGGCAGCTCAAGCCATGTGGAAAAGAGAAAAACAAGAACATTTAATACGTAGCCCACATACACCCTTGCCATTTCTAGAAGAGGGCCTAAGACCTTCCAGCCAACAGTGGTCCAACTTTCTGCCCTCTACAGTCAGCCATACTTAGGCTCAGTAACGTCACATGCTCAAAAGATGAATGAAGAGTCTTTAAAAATGTGAACGGTCAAGCACTGTATGGTCATTAACCTGAAGTGAACTGCCAGAATTCACTATAAGAAGTCCATTACTTCAAATCATATTTTCATCAAAATAAGAAGTTATTTAACAAATGAAGGCTCAAATCAAAATGACCCCATTATGGCAAAAGATGTTCATGACATTAAGAATTAAATGGACAGGACTGGCTATATAGCTCAGCGGCACAAGCAGCTGCCTGGTAAGCATAAGGTCCTGAGTTTGATTCCTGGTACTGAAAAAAAAAAAAAAAGACAGAAAAAAAGCAAAACGAAACAACA
>NW_004955411.1:15715339-15719802 GCF_000276665.1 Chinchilla lanigera
AAAACAAAAAAGAATTAACTGGATAGCCTCTATTAACCATCTTCAACACTAGACGGAAATAAAATATAAATGAAAGTTTTGCTGTAAATTATCTGCCAGTTAATTACATCTAGGTCTCTCATTTCTGTCACTGTATGTCAACTACTGACTCCTAAATCTTCACCACTTTCCTAACCTCTTTTAATAAAAGTTCGTCTTCCACTTAGGCTAACTCCATTCTACTATATCACTCAGGTGTGGTTACAAAGACATTTAAGATTGTGGTCAGTGGCATAATAACTCTCTTAAGAGCTACACTCTGAACCCAAACATGGGCCCAAAACAGCTGTGTTACACGACATTACAAGATAACACCCCACTCAAGTCAATGTTGATGAGAGTATGAGTGAACCCCGAAGTCACATGGATCCATTCTCTCTCCCAGTAATCCAGAAATGGAATTCAGAGTCAGGGAGAGTACAGTTAAGCCTCTGCTAAACACTGCAGGCTAAGAAGCTCTCAGACAGGTATAATCTCTCAGGTAAATAAGGAATCAAAAAGAACTAGTCTTGAGCTATACTGAAGATACTGATACAAAAAGGAAAGAAGCAGAGGTTAAAAAAAAAAATTAAAGCTGGGCAATGTGGCACACACCTGAAATCCCAGCACTCAGAAGGCTGAGACAGGAGGAGCACCATGAGTTCAAGGCCAGCCTGGGCTCCATAAAGGGTTCAAGGCCAGCCTGAACTGCATAGCAAGACCCTGTCACAAACCAAAAGGAAGAAATAATTAGGAATTAGGTTCTTAGAACCTAATTAGCAATTAGGTTCTAAGTAATTTTCTAGCTCTAGGCTCCAGGACTGTCCTGAAATCTGACTACATTCCTATGCTTGGGCTCCATCCATTTACTCCTGAAAATTCTCCTATTACTTACATAGTCCAGAGAGTCTAAACTAATCAAACCCTCTACTCATCAAATATTATAGGATAGTGCCCACATTCATCAACAGTAACCAGTTTTTCTCATCATTCTAACTACTTATTATTATTATTACTATTATTATTATTATTATTGTCTCCACTGAGATAGCTTGACCATCAAACAACCTCGACTTCACAGTTCGGTAGTCATTTTCAATGACCTTTGTTTTTGACCAACTTGAACAACTCTGAGCCCCTACTACCTCCAAAACCAACATGCTATTCTCCGACCTCTTAACATTGGACAGCTTCTTTACTCTCTGTCTACTCTTCAATTTTAGCGAGTCCCTTCATTCCTCCATTTCCATAATCCAACAGTTACCCACGCTGACATCACTTACTATTCGGCCTAGATCTGACGCCTGATCACGTAAAACCTCCCCCCGTACCCTCGGTACCTCTTACCACCTTGTTCTTGCGTCATACTCACACTAACCATCCCCAACCAGGAATCACTGGTCTCCCCTACTCACACACAGGCAGCTGAAACTTCCCAAGGGTGGGGGAACCACACACAGCAGCCTCACTCCCTTTTCTTGTCGCAAACCTATTTCTGCAAGTGCTTTTGACTTCCTTCCCATTTCATCTCCTCAGAGGTTTTTCTATCATTTATTTCTCCTTTACTTTCAACTTCATTGATTACACGAGCTCCTTACCCACAACTAATAAAATGGCTGGTTTCATACCGCACTAAAAAGCCTTTTCTATGTCTGCAACTAGCAGTCACCTTTACTCTCCCTCACTGAAAATCTAATGAGAAATATCACACACATGCTGCTTCAGGAATAATGACAAACGACCCCCGTGAGCACGAGAGAGCACAAGAACGCCTGCACATGGACTCCTCCAACTCCAGCTGCCTTATGACCCAGCTTAGATGATTTAGCACAACTGTACCCTGGGTCCCTTTAGTCCTTCTAGCAAATCTTCTAACACGGGGGTGGTGCTAAGGATCCTTATCATCACTCTGTCTCTCTGTTATGACCTTCAATTTGTTTTGTCTTGTTTTGTTTGGGACAGTACTAGAGATTCAACCTGGGATGTTGTACCCAGTAGGCAAGCGTTCTACGCTGAGTAATTACCCCAGTCCTTTTATTTTGAGACAAAGTCTGGCTAAATTGGCCAGCTTCCTGCCTCAGCTTACCAAGCAGCTAAGATTACAGGCATGTACCTATACACTTGTCTTAGCTTCTTTTTCTTTTCCTCTTTTTTCCCACATTTTTATTAGTGCATACTGGTTATACAGATTAACAGATTTCATGCCGGCAGATGTGTTTTGTTTGAGACAGGGTCTCACTGTGAAGTTCAAGTTAGTCTTGAACTCATCATTTAACTTAAACCATCCTAAAACTCATGGCAAGTCTCCTGCCTTAGCCTCTCCACTGCTGGGATCACAGACGTGCACCACACCTGGCTTTCATCCTGGTAGATTCCGTACATGCACAGTAACATAGTTTAACCATTCCCCATCCCCCAACATCCCCTTGCCTCACCCTCCCTCAGTTTCACACTAGGGGGCGGGTGTCAATATGGATAGCGCGTTTTGACCATATTCACGCCCCTTATTAATCACCTTACACCCCTCCCCCTTCTTCCCTTCCTCTTGTCCAAGAATTGTTTCCCTTTAACTTTCTTGTCATCTTTTTTAGATTCTACATACTAGGGAGAGAGTGATATTTGTCTTTCTAGGTCTAGCTTACCTTACTTACCATCATGATCTCGATTCCTTCATTTTCCTATAAATGACAAAATTTGGGGTTTTTACGCTGAATACTCCAGTGTGCACACATATTTTCTTTATCCACGCATCTGCTGATGGGCACACAGGCTGGTTCCGTACCTCAGCTACTGTTTGGTGCACCACAATGAACACGGTATGCAGGGATCCCTACGGTATGCTGACTTTTATTCCTTCAGGTATATACCAAGGAGTGGTATGGCTGGAACAAATAGTAGCTCTATTTTGAGATTTTTGAGACACCTCCGCATTGATTTCTATAGTAGCTAATCTAATTTAGATTTTCTCAGGTAGTATGGAAGGGCTCCTTTACCCCCTGCATCATCACCAGAATATTTACTGTTTTCTGTATTCCTGATGACGGCCACTCTGACTGGGTGGGGTGGAATCTCAACACAGCTTTGATCTACATTTCCTGGATGGCCGAAGATAGTGAATACCTTTCCACAAACTTGCTGGCCATTTGTACTTCTTCTTCTGCGAAGTATCTATTCAGTTCTTTTACTCATTTATTGGCTGGGCTGTTCGATTATTTGGTTGAGTTCTTTATATATTTTAGGTATTAATCTACTATTAGAAGCACAGCTGGCAAAGATTCTATAGGTTCTGACCCAGCGCAAAGCACCACAGAAAATAATCCCTAGATACTTTCCATCCTTATTTTGTCCCTCTATGAAATTTCGTACTTTTAATTCACCTGCTATATATTAATTCTAAACTGTTTTTCATATTTTACATGTTGTGCTGCAGTCTTGAATTTCATTTGTTTTGTTTGTTTTGTTTTGTTTTGTTTCTGAGACAAGTTCTCACTATGTAATTCAGACTGACCTTAAACTGACTCTGTGGCCCAGGCTGGCCTCAAACTCATGGCAGTTCTCTCGCTTCAGTCTCCAGAGTGCTTGGCTTACAGGCAGGTGCCACCAAGCCTGGATTCCTCGGAGAATTTCTTAGCCTGGTCCTCCAGCATAATCATGTCTTCAGTTAACTTCACTTTGCTATTCAACCTGCCTACTCAGTGTTTTGTTTTGTTTTTTTTAAATCTTGACTATTAGTTCCAAAATCTCTGTCTGGTTCCTAACAGCCTGCCACTACGCTATGGACTAACAACCTCTCTCAATTTCTAACAAAATGTTCTCTTTGCTTCTTCAACTGTTTCCTCTAGTTGGTGAAAAAGAATGTAGTAGTTCTGTTAAATATATATACATATGTATTTATTTATATATAAAGATTATTAAATCCCTACAAACACCAAGCTGGATGAATACAAAGAAAACCACAAGTAGAAATATGGTAAAACTCTTGAAAATCAAATCAAAAAGAAACCTACAAAGAAAAAATATGACTGCTGATTTCTCAACAGAAGTGCACTGTAGAATGGTATCTTCAAATTGCTAAGAAAAAATAACCGCCAAGCACTCTTATTTTTATACTCAGATGAAACAGTCTTCAAAAGGAGGTCAAAAAAATTTTTTTCACACAAATACTAAGTGAAGGTGATACAACCAACCCACATTAAATAAATACCAAGGAAACTCTTCAGATAGATAAAAAACTATCCCTACATGGAACCACAATTTTCATTAAAGAGTACCAGAAAAAGTAAATATGTGGTCATATACTATAAAAAATAATCTCTGGTGAACTTCATAATATACACAGAATTGGGGGGCCCAGAATATAGCTCAGTGGCACAGCACCTGCCTGGTAAGCATGAGATGGTGAGTTCGATTCCTGGTACCAAAAAAGAAAGAAAAAAAAAAAATAT
>NW_004955411.1:15720692-15723997 GCF_000276665.1 Chinchilla lanigera
TATATATATATATATTTGTATGTACCAAGTAATAGCAATTCTAATTATAAAAGCAAAACCTGACAGAACTACAAATAAAAACTGATGAAACCACAATCACAATGAAGAATTTTTAAAATAGCAACTGACAAAACAGGAGAAACTAGACTTGGGAACTTATCTTAAATGTCGTATTTATTTCCCCTAAAGAAACATGCCTATCTTAGCTATTTTTCTCTTAATTCTTCTAGAGTGCATACATAACTGCAGGAATTTAATGATACTTAACAATATAAAACATGTCATTTTTTAGGGCCCTTCCACTGACAAGGGGAAAAAAAACCTTTAAATTTATCCCAGTTTGTAAACTAGTAACTCTTTCCTTTAAACTCTTTTACAGAATCGAATATCATATAATTCAAAAAAATTAGCCATATGATTATGATTAATGTTGGTTTCTAAAATATACTTGAAGCCCAGGAAGGCAGTGCATACCTGTAATCCCAGCACTCCACACGCAGAAGCACGACTGCCCAATGACTACACAGTGAGGCCTTACCTCAAAAAAACTGAATTCCCATAAAAAATGATAGCATAGGAGTGTAATCACGTCTATATTTTAAGCTAAGCTATTCATTACAACTTTCCTTAGAATGTGATTATTTCTTGAGCTGTGATTTAGTATTTTCAATATCCATATCCAGAAAAATAGTAGTAAGGTAAAGTAAAAGAATAAATAACTCTTGAAATTATTTCTATATTTCAAATCAATTTACACTTTCCAGTGGCCTTGTGATCTTTAAGGTTGAAATGTGAAAACGCAATTTTTCAAAAATGTATTTTCAAATAACGAACTTTAACATCATTGTTAAATGATTTATATGCAGCAGGCAAGGCATTTTCGCACTTGCCTATGAACCACGGCCAATAATAAATGCCTTGAGTATTCGCTCCTCAACCTTAATACAGTACATACCTTAATCACTAAGTTCATTAACTATTTCCTCTACACATGCCCTCAATCTTCCCTTCGCCTACCACAACGCACGCACAAATACAACCAGTACTATTTCTCAACATTTCCACTAGCTCCCCATGAAAAGAAGTAACTCCTACTATTTTTGGTAAGTCTTTTATTTCCAGAAGATTACCAAGATTAGCTAGCAAGGAAATGAGAAACACCTCAGTTCAACTTCGGAGGAAGTATGAAAGCACCACCCGTGGAAAGGAGGGCAGTATTCATATGTAAAACCCCTTTAATTGTATGGCAATTTTGTGAAACATTACTAAAATTCTCACTAGATATTTATTTGGATTCTCACCATACTTTGTAAGGAAATAATAAATTCTCAATCCAATATCTAAGAGTTCTTAGCTGGGTGTGGCAGCACATGCGTGTAACACTCAGGAGGCTGAGACAAGAGAATCACGAGTTCGAGCCAGGCTGGGTTCGAGCCAGCCATGGACTACACGGAGAAACCCTGTCTGAAAAGGTTCTCTGGTTTACCAAGCAAAGCATAACTACGATAACTTTTAAAAACTGCCACTTTTGATTTAGAAAAGACACACTGCAGGTTTTCAAGAGTCTTTAGCCCGAATGAAATAACCTTACAAATTTAATTAAGGAACATGGTCAGCATCCCATTTTTCTAAATTCCAGTAAGCTTATCGATAGAAGATAAAGAATATTACAATATTTTCAAACATTACCAGTTTTAACCGTTCTTTTCTCCTTTTGCCAAAGGAAGCACTTGACCCAGGCTCTGATTCCTTTTTTACATCCTCATCCTCATCCTCATCTTCATCATCCTCAAAACACCAATCTGGCAATACAGGTGGTGGTGGTGCTTCCTCTATATCACCATAACGACGAAAAAGTTCCTTCAAATAATCACCCTTATAGATTCCTGGTGGTCTGGCTTGGGCAAAAGTAGCAACTGCTGCTTCAATACTATGGAAAAAAACACCATGCAATTTCCTCACTATTATCTATTTATACACACTTATCAAAACTCACTTATATTCAAATCATCATATAATGTATAACACAGGTTTATAAAATGGAAAGCCATAATCTTCACCATAAAGGCAATCAACTGTTAAAGGACAAACTCATTCTGAAGCAGTTTTAATACAAGATATACTAAAAGTATAATTCCTCAACTCTAAAAGTACACTACTTTGAGTACACACTAGGGATCCAGGTAGGATCACTAAAGAAGAATTTAAAGTCTTGATGCTTAAGGTCTGACTCTAACAAAAAAAAAAAAGAGCATTCAAAGAAATTTCTACAGTAATGTGAGCAAGATTAAAAGCATGTAGGTTTTTCAGAAATGTCCAACAGGCCCAGGCAATAAATATATAGATCATGAGAGAGAAGTAAGCACAGGCTGATTCTGCACTGGAGCCTGGGAGTGTTATGTAGAACATCCGAATGATAGCTAGGAAGTCCATGCAGTAGAGAACCACTGAGGGTGTGTAAAATACAAAGGGTAAAACTGGGTATGTACTCTGGCTGATTATATTCAGAAAAACCACTATTGTGTGAAAGGCTTTCCAACATGAACAATGACCCTCAATTAGTCAATGAGAAAATTCAGCTAGTAATATCTCATTCTCTTAGGAACTCTCTTAGGAACCTTAGATAACTAAGGCTCTAATCTCTCAGGATCTAAAAACATACTTCACAAACAGTAAGTGTTCAATAAAAACGTGCTGATTGGCTTAAAGGGAATAACTTGTCCCTAAAATACTTCCTTTATATCGCATTCTAAACTGTTCCTAACATTCAATAGCTCTAGAAAAGACAGCTATAGAAAAGAATAATCAGGGCATGGCAATGCACGCCTGTGATCCCAGTACTTGGGAAGCTGAAACAGGAGGGTTACGGAGAGTTCGAGGCAAGCCTGTCTAGTGAGTTTATGGCCAGCCTGGACTACATGGTGAGACTCCACCTCAAAAAAATAAATAAATAAAACACTAGTTAAAAGGAAAAGAACAATACTAATTTCCAAAGCTGAACACAAGCACAAAATATTGATAATATCATTTCCAATAATGCTGTAAAAAAAAAATGTGTGTGTGCGTGTATAAAAACAAAAGCACAGTTTATGGGATTTGTAAGTATTCAACTAAAGTGCTAGTCTAAAACAACCAGGTAACAGTACCTAAAGAGTAACCAGACCCAAAATGAAAACCATTTTAAATTATGAGTTCAAAAACCTTGGCAATTAGGGGCTGGGGATTTAGCTCAGTGGCAAAAGCGCCTGCCTGGCAAGCGCAAGGTCGTGAGTTCGGTTCCCGGTACCGGAGAAAAACCAAAAAAA
>NW_004955411.1:15724097-15733142 GCF_000276665.1 Chinchilla lanigera
AAAAAAAAAAAAAAAAAAAAAAAAAAACCTTGGCAATTATAGGGAGGGCAGGGGAATTAGGAGTAAAAATGACCAACATGTGTAACAATTCCCCAAAATGAATGTAATTATTATGTATCAAAAACATGCTGACAACAAAAAAAGTTTTAAAACTTAGCAATATAAAATGCTACAATTAAAATAACAATAAGGTAATAAACAATAATCAATAATCAACTATTAAACACATCTTCTGCCATTATAAAAAGATACAAATACCTCCAATCCATTTTCTCCACCAAAAAGGCACATATGAGGAAACCAGTGCGATTGAAACCATGGGTACAGTGAACACCTAGAAAATAAAAGCATTGGATTAAATTTAATAAATCACTTTGGAGGCCACATTTTCCTTTAAAATTTAAATTTGTCATCAAAACATTTCAGTAATTTTGTAAAATTACACTGCACATCTCTGCATTAAAATTTTTATCATGTTCTGTCTTATAACTTAATATTTGTTACTTTAAATTGCTTAGAATACAGTCTACAGCTTTAACTAAAAGTCTCAATGTAACATAAAGGTTTATTTATTTAAAAACTCTTTTGTCTAATGTTTCTTTAAAAATTCTGAAATTTTAAATAAGGGAATATTTTCATTAAAAAAAGACACAAACATACATTAGTCACTCTAATTCACAAACTTGGAATAAACTTTTCCCAGTCCTCCCCGTGATCAATGGCACACACTTGAGATCATATTTCTTGTAAAAAGATTGCTCTTAGATAGGAAGAAGCAACATAGTGAAAATTGCCATATTTCCAAAACTGCTACACAGAGTTAATGTGATCCCAGTCAAAACACCATTAACATACCTCACAGATCTAGAGAAAACATTCCTAAAATTCATCTGGAACCAGAAAAGACCTAGAATAGCAAAAGCTTTTGGGCAACAAAGACAAGTCAGGGGGCATCAAAATCTGAGACCCAAAATTATAGTACAAAGCTACTATGATAAAATCAGCATGGTATAGACAAAAAAAATAGAAGAGTGAAACAGAATAGTAGATGCACATGCATCCCCAAACATATTCAGCCACCTTCTTTGACAAAGGAGCCAAATATGTTCAATGGAAGAAAAATAGTCTCTTTAATAAGTGGTGCTGGAGAGGGCTGGGAATGTAGCTCAGCAGCACAGCACCTGCCTGGCAAGTGCAAGGTCATGAGCTCAACTCCCGGTACAGGAAAAAAAAAAAAATGGTGCTGGAAAAACTGGCTCTCCGCATGCCAAAAACTAGTATTAGACCCATGTCTATCACCATGCACTAAACTAAAGTCAAAATGGATTTAAGATCTAAATATTAAAATAGAAACCCTAAATTTACTAGAAGAAAAAATAGGCAGAAATCTTGAAGACATAGGCTTAGGCAAAGATTTCATGAACAAAACCAGACTGCAAGGGAAATATTACAAAGAATCAACAAATGGGATCTCACCTTATTAAAAAGCATTTGCACAACAAAAGAAATCACCAACAGAGTGAAAAGACAACCCACAGAATGGGAAAAAATTACAGCAAGTTGTCCCACAAAGGACTTCTATCTAGAACATACAAAGACTTGAAAAAAATCAGACCCCCCAAATTCAAAGACCCAATCCAAAAATGAGCAACTGAGATGAACACATACTTCTCAGATGAAGACATACAAATGGCAAAGAAATACATGAAAAAATGTTCACCATCATTGGTCCTTCAAGAGATGCAAATTAAAACAACACTGAGATTCCACTTCACCCCAGCAAGAATGGCTATCACCAAAAAATCAACCAATAACAAATGCTAAAGGGGCTGTGGGGAAAACGGAACACTTCTCCACTGTTGGTGGGAGTGCAGACTGGTACAACCACTGTAGAAATCAGTGTGGAGATTCCTTAAAAAACTAGGATTAGAGGTCCCATTTGACCCAGCTATTCCCTTTCTGGGTATCTCCCCAGAAGAATTAAAAACATCATATCACAGCAATACATGTGCACCATGTTTATTGCAGCACAATTTGTAATAGCTAAATTTTGGAAACAACAAACAAACGCCCATAAACCAAGGAATGGATAAAAAAAGATGTGGATTTTTTTTCTATAATGGAGTATTACTCAGCCACAAAGAAAGATAAACTGGAGACTTTTACAAGTAAAGGGATGCAACTCACGACCATACTCATAAGTGAAATAAATCAGACCCATATGTGTAAACATCGCATTGTCTCACTAGTGTGAAAACCTGAACAAGAAAAAAGAAATTGAACAAGTAAATAGGATCCGAAATACACAACAGATAATGTGAACTGGAAGAAACTGTTCAAAAGAAAAGACAAACTGTGATGGGGAAAAGGGGAAAGGAAGGAAAGAAAAAGGAAAAAATATAGGTATACACAAGATAGTTAAGGTAGTTTTACAGCTAGCTTCTCTTAGTTCCCTGAAAAGAATGTTTTGTGCTAATACTGTATAGACAAGATATCATCGCTATATCTTGTACTCAGATTAACCACTAGGACAACAACAATACCTAATATATCAACTATTGTAACTGTCCTACTAACCTGTTTTGAAACTTGATTTCATTGTTTATAGTTCTTCTCTTTAAAATTAAAAAAAAAAAAGATGTATAAGAAATCTTTGGTTTCTGACCATGTGACTGGTTGAGTAGTAGTGCCATTTACTAGGTTATAAAGTACAGGAACTTAAATCAGTCTTAAGGGCAAATCATCCAGAGTGAGTGAGACAAGGACAGTCAGAGGACACTGCTGGCAGTTCTACAGCAGACTTGGGAGAAGTCCTGAAAAGAGGCAGAGACTGGTGATCACAGACTCTGCTCAGACACCAGTTTCAGCCTGAGTTACACAGAACTGGAAGCTCATATTGGCATCCTGTTCCCACTGCTAAAGCAAGAATCCAAACAAGGTCTTAGGACATGGTACTTCTTTTTTTTTTTTTTTTTTGGTTTTTTTCCAGTACCGGGAACCGAACTCACGACCTTGCACTTGCCAGGCAGGCGCTTTTGCCACTGAGCTAAATCCCCAGCCCCCGACATGGTACTTCTTGACCAGCCCTGACAGATACCATTGTAATAGATTAGCCTGTTATTGCTATAGTTGAACTGATTGCATAGGAATAATCTTGGACTACACAGTGAGTTCAAGGATAGCCTGAACTACTGAGGGAGACGCTGTTTCAAAAAGCAAAAAAAAAAAAAAGAAAATAAAGAAAATGGAAAGATATCCCTTGCTCCTGGATAGGCAAAACCAATTATTGTCAAAATGGCCATACTTCCAAAAGTCATACAGAAATTCAATGCAGTCTCAATCAAAATACCAACAGCATACTTTACAGATCTAGAGAAAATAAACCTGACCAGGTATGGTAACACACACCTGTAATCCCAGCACTTAGGATGCTAAGGCAAGAGGATTGTCCTGAGTTTGAGGCCAGCCTGGGCTACACAGACTATGAGGCAAGCCTAAACTACATAATGAGACCCTGTCTTTAAAAAAAAAACAAGTAGAGAAAACAATCCTAAAATTCATACAGAACCAGAAGAGACCTAGAATAGCAAAAATAACTGGGAAACAAGAATAAAGCAGGCAGCACAGCAATATCTAACTTCAAACTATGCTACAAACCAATAATGATACCAACAGCATGGTACTAGAACAACAAACAGATACATGGATCAAAGGAACATAAATGAAAATAAAGAAACTTCCCCAGACATATTCAACTATTCCCCACATATTCAACTATTTGATCTTTCACAAAGGGACCAAAAACACATACTGAAACCAGACAGCCTATTCACCAAGTGATGTTTGGAAAAGTGGTTATCTGTTTGCAGAAGAATAAAACTTAAAAAGAGATCCTTTACTCTCACCATACTAAATTAAAATCAAAATGGACCAAAGAGCTAAACATTTAAACAGAAACATTAAACATTCAGGAAGATAAAATAGGTAAAACACTCAAAGACATAGGTGTAGAAAAGGTTTTTCTAAGCAGAACCACAATTGCACAAGAAATAGCAGCAAGAATCAACAAATGAGATTATATCAAACTAAAAAGCTTCTGGAGGGCAAAAGAATCACTTGGTAGAGTGCAGAGAACCTACAGAATAGGTAAAAATTTTTCCCAGCTACTCCTCAAACAGAGAGCAGACTAATACCTAGAATATTAACAAATGGCTCAAAAATATTAAACTACCTAAAATTAAAGACCCAGTCAATAAATGCTTAAGAGAAATGAACAGACAAAGCACAGAGGAAGAAATACAAATGGTCAATAAATATATGAAAAATATTCAACATCTCTAGCCATTAGAAAAACGCAAATTAAAGCAGTCCTAAGATTCCATCTTACTCCAGAAAGAATGGCGATCTTTAGGAAATTAAACAGTAAAAAATGCTGGCATGGCTACAGTGAAAAAGGAACTCTACTGCATTGTAGGTGAGAAAGCAAATGGTACAACCATTATGGAAATCCCTATGGAGATTTCTAAAGAATTGAAATTTGAAATATCGTATGACCCAGTTACCCCCATTAGGTATCTTCCCCAGGGGGCTTAAGTCATCATACTACAGCAATACATACACACCAATGTTTCCAGGAGCACAACTCATAACACCTAAATCCTGGAAGCAGTCTATATACCCACCAACAGGTGACTGGATAAAGAAAATGTGGTATCTATATATACTGGAATACAACTCAGCTATAAAGAATGACAAATTTGACACATTTGTAGGAAAATGGATGCACCTGGAAAATACAGTGCTGAATGAAATAAACTGGATGCACATGCTTAAATATCATATGGTTTCTCTCATTTCTGAGAGGCAAAGTACAAACAAAGAAAACAATAAAAGATGGATATAAAGGGACAAGGGGACGGATAAGAAGGGGACTTGCCATAAGAAGTGGTCCAAGGAAACAAGTGGTCCAAGGAAACAAGGGCAAGGGATGAGGAGGGGAAGGGGAAATGAAAGGAATAAAGATGTCCCACGTATAGGAACCTAATAACCCCATAATGTAGACATTGTATGCCGTAACATGAGCTAAGAAAATTAGTATCAACAAGTGAAAAAAGAGGATAAGGAAACCAGAGGAGGAAGCGGGATAGGGAGGGAAAGGGATTTTAAAAAAAAAAAGTTATATGTACGTGTATCCAGTCTCCAAGATGATTGTAAACTCCATCAATTGCCAACATGTACTAATAAAAACTGAAAATTATTTTTAAAAAGCAAAAAAAAGAATAATCGCATCATGTCAAATACGGTTGGGCTCTGTGATATGAATAAGATCACAGAAAATTAATACGTAAAGTAAGACCCACTGTACCCCGGAGGAGCAGGCCCAGCACAGCACAGCACTATTTCCTGAGGGGCGTCGCAGAGCCAGCAGCTGGTGAGTGAGGTGAACCGGTGCTGTGTTTTGGTACACAGACACGAAGAACAGTAGCGGACAGGCAAAGCCACCATTTTATTTCAAAGGGTTCAGGGGAAACCCCAGCAACACAACAGTCCAAGATCGCTTCAATGCCAAAGTCCCAGAGCGGAAGGAGCGAAGCACCATCCAGTCATAGTATATGACAAACAACAAATGAAGAAACTTATGACCACCAAACCAGCTCTCCAAAATACTCTGAAGGATATTTTACAAAGAGATGAGGCAGACTCCAGTTCCAACAACACCAAGAGAAAAAAGCCACCAGGCAAAGCCAACAAGTAAACAGAGGGAAGACAGGTTACCAACAGCAGGAAAATAATATGAGAAGGATAAGCCAACACATATCAGTTATAACCATCAATATAAACAGTCTCCATTCACCAGTCAAAGGAAACACACTGGTAGAATGGATCAAGAAGCAAGATCCAACAATATGCTGCATACAAAAACCACACTGAACTCAAAAAAAATTAACAGACTGAAAGTCAAAGATGAAAAACAATACTCTGTGTGACAGGAACCTGGAAAAAAGTAGGGGTAGCTATTCTATCTGCAGACAATGTAAACTTCAAGCCAAGAATGATCAAAAGAGACAAAGAAGGTCACTACATACTTGCTAAAGGAAAACTCCAAGAAAAAGAGATAACAATCATAAATATATATTCACCAAAATACTGGTGCACTCAACTACATAAAACAAATATTAACAGACATGAAAAATCAAATAAGCTCTAACATGATTGTAATTAGGGACCTTAATATCCCACTGTCACAAATAAACAGATCAATTAGACAAAAAACTAACAAAGATATATCAGAACTAATTCAAACCTGTGAAAAAATGGACTTAGTGGATGTCTACAGAGTATTCCGCCCACATCAGAATACATTCTTCTCACCTGCACATCGGACATTCTCCAAAAGAGACCATATACTAATGCACAGAACATGCTTAATTACACACAAGCGCCTGCCTGGCAAGCGCAAGGTCCTGAGTTGGATTCCCAAAAAAAAGGACATGCTTAAGTAAATGCAAAGGAACTGAAATTATCCCATGCATATTATCAGACCATCGGGCAATGAAATTGGAAATCAAGAGCAAAAGAAACCATGACAACTACATAAACACCAAGAAATTAACACACTCCTGAATAACCAATGAGTAACAAACAAAGAAGAAATTTAACAGTACCTACCACTAGATGGCAATGCCAATACAGCATACCAGAACTTATGGGATGCAACAAAAGCAGTCCTAACACAGAAATTTATAACAGTGAATTCTCACATCAGAAAAAAGAGCTCAAATAAACAATGCTGAACCTCCAGCTTCTAGAAAAAGAGCAAGGCAAGCCCAAAGCTTGAAAAAGAAAGGAAATTATAAAGATTAGAGCAAAAAGCATGGAAATTGAGACTAAGAATGTTTTCTATAAAGAATCAATGAATCAGAGTTGGTTTTTTGAAAAAATGAATGAAACTAACAAACTCTTAGCCAACCTTACCAAAAAAGGGGGGAAAAAAGACTCAAATCTATGTAATTAGGAATGAAAAGGGCAAAATCATTAAAAAAAAAAAAATTGCAGAAATCCAGATGATCATTAATACCTATTTTGAGAACCTGTATTCTACAATGGAAAACACAGAAGAAATGGATACGTAGCAATTAACAAAGCTGAATCAAGAAGATATTTTTAAAAATCTAAAAAAACAGTATCAGCCAATGAAATTGAAGATGTAATTAAAAACCTACCAATAAATAAAAGCCCAGGCCCTCATGGACTCACTGTTCAATTCTGTAAGAAATTTACACAAGATATAATGCCACTATTCCTCCAACAGTTTAATGAAACTGAAAGAGACACAACACTCCCAAACTCATTCCTGGAAGCAAGCATTATCCTCCCACCAAAACCAAAAAAGGAGCCAACCAAAAAGAGCCACAGGCCAATCTCCCTAATGAACATGGGCACGAAAATCCTCAACAAGATACTGTCAAACAGAATGCAGCACATCACTAAAAGGACTATACACCATGCCAAAAGAAAGGGGAACTGTGGGGGGGAAAGGGGGAAGAAAGAAAGGGAAAAGGAAACAAACAATAGAAGGATAAAATGGTTACAAACCTTTTGTAAATAAGCAGGGGAAGAGGGGTTGAAGGAAGGAGAGGGGATTAGACAAGAAAAAAAGGAATCAAGATGTACCATAACAGGTACAAATTCCCTATGAGGAATATGATCATTATGTATATCTAAACTGTACCAATAAAATTAATTTTTAAAACCTTAAAAAAATAACAGAAGAAAATCAGAAATGGAATCTAAAGCAAACCAACCTTTCAAGAAGAAATGGGGACTCAGGAGGCTGGGGCAAGAGAATCACCTTGAGTTCAAAGCCACATGGGCTACACTGTGAGCTCAAAGCCAGCCTCAACTGCACAGCGAGACCTTGTCAAAGGCAAATACACTATACTTGAAGATTAGCTCATTACTAACTATTCCAAGGCAAATTTGTCTTCATTTTACAGGTAAGCTAAGATAATGAATCAAATTCATATGTCACTTAAAGTCAAATTAAGAAACAAATTCCCCAAGAAAAAGTTACACAATGATGAGCTATAGCTATACAAATATACATACTAAATATACTGACATAAATAAAAAGATGTGGCTAATAATAAGCTAGTAGCAGTATCTTTTTAAGTAACATACTGCCTGGTCTCAATATACAATGGCTGATCAAAACTATGGTGTGCTTAAATTTTTAAAATTACAGTAAAAAAAAAAAAAAAACGCCATTAATTCCTCTCAAAATATTCCCCCGTGCTTCAAACATACTTCTCTCACTGTTCTTACTACTTTCTGAAGCGTTTCAAAAGACCCTCTTTCATGTCTTTACAAAGTATGAACAAAACCCAATACTGCTGAGTGTCATCCAAAGGAAAGTCAGGCTCACAAAAACATTACGGTGTGTTCTCTTCTGCTTTATTCAACGGATCTAGCACCAGGTCACTTCTGGCTCTTCTCCAACGTCCTAAATGTTTTAAATGAACAAGGACATCAAGGGAAAGCACAAATAAAGACACTTACTGCTTCAGAAAGTGGCAAGAATGCTGAGATAAGTGTGTTCAATGTGAAGAGAAATATTTTAAGGGGGATTAATGACAATCTCCCTCTTACTGTAACAAGTTTTTTCATCATATTTTATCACATCTCATGCACAATTTCATGTGTCACTAGCCAGATAAACTTTTAGGATTAAAAAAATCTCACTAGTCTAAATCAATGTCCCAAGGGACATTAGCAACATCTAGAGATGATTTTAATTGTGGTGCTAGCCTATAATAAGGTGAGGGATGCTATTAAACACCCCACAATACACAGGGTAAACCCTCAAAGTAAAGAATTATCCAGTTCAAAGTGTCAACAGAGTTCCCGGTACTGGAGAAAAACCAAAAAAAAAAAGTTAAAAAAAACGAAGTGTCGGGGCTGGGGATTTAGCTCAGCGGCAAAGTGCCTGCCTGGCAAGCTCAAGGTCGTGAGTTCAGTTCCTGGTACCGGAGAAAAAACCAAAAA
>NW_004955411.1:15733365-15749125 GCF_000276665.1 Chinchilla lanigera
AAAAAGACAAAAAAAAAAAAAAAAAGAAATGAAAAAAAGAGTACCAATAGAAGCTGTGATACCCTGATCTTCACTGAGCAACAAAAATTATATGGATAAAAAAAGAAACTAGCAATTATTAAGAACCTATTATGTGTCAGATATTAAATTTTTATTTAATTTAATTAAAGTTTTTTACAAAATGCATGTGCTGCTTGTGAAAATATACATTCATAAATCTATCACGTGTACTTATAACATCAATAATAATTAGCAATAGTTAAGCTATGTATCTGTTACACTGTGTACTCTTTACCAAGAAATCAGTTATTTCACTTCTATTGCAAAACCTGATTTTCAAATTTTTCCAGTCCATAGAATTCTTACTCTCAAAATAGTTCTACCGGGTTTGGCGGCACATGCCAGTAATATCAGCACTCAGGAGGCTGAGGCAAAGGATCACAAGTTCAAGGCTGGCCTCAGCTACATAGCAAGAACCTATCTCCAAAAAAAAAACAAAGAGAAAATGAACAATTTACTTCTGCACATGCAAATAACTATACATTAGCCCAAAGTCTCTTATTTGAAATTATAAGTTTAAAAATTCTGAAGCCAGGCACAATGGTGCACCCCTATAATCCCATCACTCAGGAGGCTGAGGAAGGAGGACTGCCACAAGTTTGAGGGCAACATGGGCTACACAGTGAATTCAAAGCCAGCCTGCACTACAAACTGAGACCCTTGTGTCGAAAAACAAAAAATTCTGAAGAAAAATAAAGTTTGACAAATCATTTGAAGTCAAAACAGGACCTCAACAACGTGACAGTCTGCTTCTGCCACTTAGTTAGAATTAATATTCATGTCTAACTGCAGAAATGTTAATATGTTTAATTATAGGGTGCTCTCTAACATCCAGATTATACTCTTTTGCCACTAAAAGCAACCAGGCTCCTTGGAAAACTGATACTAAGTCTAGAAAAGATCTTTTGCCAAAAACCAAGGGAACCATCAAAGATGGGATGATAGCAAAACAAACTTAAAGGAGCTCCCATTGGCCTAGAGGAGAGCAATATGAACATCAGAATAAATATTAAGTACAAGGGATTTAAATACATCAACCATACAAAAATTTGTAAGCTCGTGAATACTCCAAATAAAATCAATCTGACACCACTGGAGATTGCTAAGATAGTAATACACTATTCTGGAAATTGAAAAATAAAAGGAGAGATTCATATTTAACTTGATTTTCCAGTACAAAATGCACTGCAGGATAACTAACTGTGGAAAACCAACAGTTCTTTACTAAAGGAGAATTCCAGCTAAGACCAAAACAAACAAGGGGATCTGAGAAACTGACATTTTGCAACAATTCCTGAAATAATGGACACCACAGTCATTAGGTGAGGGACAACTTTCTGACACAGGAAACAAGCTGCCGCCACTCAGCCTCTTTAGTACAAGTAGGACAACCAGCTACTCTGTGCCTCCTACTGAGGTGTGAAATAAAGTACTCAGGGTCAGTTATGAATTCTTCAGATCTAAGACCCTAACATTGAATATAATTATGTCGTTGGATTTAATTACCAATTCACAGGACACACAATACATAAAGGAATAAGTAACAGGTGAATATCCCTAATCTAAAACTCCCACATGCTCCCAAACAAAAATATCTACAATACAGATATGACATTGCAAGTGGAAAATGCATTTCACACGCGTAACTGTTTAAAATTACCTTTGAGCTAGGCACATATGAAACATAAATGAATTTCAGGTACTTAGACCTGCTGCCAGCTGCAAGACATTACATTATTCCAAACTCTGAGAAAACATCCAATACCACAGTAAAACATCAAACAAACCCAAAATGTGGATATTTCACAGGATAACGACTTGGTTCTCCAACCAACTGAAGTCATTAAAGAGAAAAAAAAAATCGGAATCTAGAGATGTAATAAAATGCAACGTGTGACACTGTTAGATCCCAGTAAGAAAACTAACTCTGAACCCTACATCCAGCACTCAGGAGGCCGAGGTAGCAGGAGGACTGTTAAGTCTGGAATCAGCCTGGGCTACATAGAAAGCTCCAGGGCAGCCTAGAATACATAAGAACAACAACCAATAAATAAATAAATAAAAATTAAAAAGCTAGGCAAGGTAACATTCTGGAAGTCTGAGGCAAGAGGACTGAAATTCAAGCCCGGTCTAGACAACTTAGCTATGCTATGGTAAGGTAAAAAATTTTTAAATAGCTGGGGATATAGCTCAGTGAGAAGGCCCTTAGTTCAATCCCCAGGAGAGGAAAAATAAAAAACAAAAAAAGCCCCAAGGTCTTTCAGATAAGGGATATAAAGCTATAGTTCTTTCTAAAAAGAACAGTTCCTGGCAGTTCATTATCAATTGATGGTTCAATCAACTGTCAACTGAAACTGATGGATTAACAATTACATCAGCTAGTTTAAAGATGACTTTTTTAACCCAAGCCAGCTCTGAAAATAAACAATGAATTTAAATTTTGCCAAATCATAAATGTTTATTATTGGTCACAAGTATACTTCTCCAAGAACGTATGCAAAACTGGTGAAAATTCCTTCTCTGAAACTAAAAACAATTCAAATGTTAAGGCAGACCAGAATTTTCAGGCCTGCTGTACTCCTAGCACTCTGGGAAGCTGAGACTGAAAGTTCAGGCACAGAATTTCAGCAGCTTAGCAACCCATAGAGACCCTGCCTCAAAATTAAACACTAAACCACTGGGGATGTAGCTCTGTGGCAAGGTCCTAGATTCAGTCTCTGCAGAGTGGGGAATACCAGCAAAGGGTTCCTCCAGAGCAGCTATACCAAGTAGCACAATGACATAAGTGTACCCATTTCATCCTTCACCATGATGGAATTTTAATTTTTTATATCTTTACCAGTTTTATGGGGAGAAGGGCTAATGACATATATTTTTAATTGCATCTCTTACTAACAAGTAAGGCTGAACTTTTTCATGTCTCTTGGTTAGTTGTATTCCTCCTATAAATTGCTTTCTCATTGTTTTCTTTCTTTTTCTATGAAGGCCTCTGTTACCTGTTAGTTTATAAGGTATGTTTGCATATAAGCATAGTGACTTTGATCTGTCATATATGCTTCAAGTATTTTTCCCAATGTGTCAAGTATATTTTTGCCTTAGTATTATTGTGTTTAAGAATACAGAAATTAAGCTGGACGTGGTGGCACACACCTGTAATTCCAGCACTCAGGAGGCTGAGGAAGAAGGATCATTGTGAGTCGAGGGCCAGCCTGGGCTACAAAGTGAGCTCAAGGCCAGCCTAAACTGCATAGCGAGACCCTATTGCAAAAAAGACCAAAAAAAAAAAAAAAAAAAAAATAGTAGCTGTTACTACAATTATTAATAGCCACATTTCAAGTTTTAACAGCAGTTCTCAAAATTAAGGGTGCACAAAAATCACTTGAGACCTTTATCTTAAAAATCTAGATTCCTGGGCTTCATACTCAAGGATTTTAATTATGTAGGTCCAGGATAAAGGCCTAGAAAGCACATCACAAGTATCCTCTGACTTAGACAGTCCAGGAGGCCAACTAAAAAAATGGCTGTTTATGTGTTCTGCTTTCAGTGATATTCATGGCATATTTTTTCTTACTCTAAAATTTTAAAAATAGCTGGGAATGATGGCACACATTTGTAATTCCATCATTCTGGAAGGCTGAGGCAGGAGGATCACAAGTTCAAGCTCTGCCTGGGCAAGCTAGCAATTTAGTGAGACCATCTCAAAAACTTTTTGAAGGAGGTAAGGGGGAGAGGACAGGGATGTAGCCAAATGTGAAGGCCCCAGGTTCATTCCTCCTTACCCTCTCCAAAAACTGACTTTATTTTTTAAATATTTAATCCATTCAAAATGTATTTATTAAATGACTGGTCAAATGCTGAACATTATTTGCTGAATAATCATAACTTTTCCCTTCTGCTTTGAAAAACAACCCCTTTATCATCAGGAAATTACTATTTTGGCTTCTACTGCTCACTTACATGTTCTCATAACTCGTAAGAAAAGTCCTCATTGTTTTCGTTGTTCAAATTTTTCACGCCCATAATCTTGGTTGTTTAATTTGCCAAATTTTTTCTGTTCTCAATTCATATTTATTGACTTAATGT
This sequence comes from Chinchilla lanigera, assembly GCF_000276665.1. Classification (NCBI taxonomy): domain Eukaryota; kingdom Metazoa; phylum Chordata; class Mammalia; order Rodentia; family Chinchillidae; genus Chinchilla; species Chinchilla lanigera. The sequence continues at coordinate 15,737,509 of NW_004955411.1, forward strand.
ATGCAAATGAATTTTATAAATACAAATTAACTTATACTCATTCTGCCACAATACTGTCAAAATTGTTCTAAGAATTACATCAAAAATTTGAAATTGATGTGGACACCAGTAATGTCTCTCCATTTTTTAAGTCTTTAACATTAAACATGTTCATATCATAAAGACCACTTACTGTTTTTATTAACTTTATTCCTTGGTGTTTTGTACTTTTGTCAGTTTAAAAAATGATTTCTCAACTGAGATAGCGTAGGACCTAATCTAAACTCTAACCCTTACCAGCTGTGCAACACTGAGCAAGTCACTTATCCTATCCATGCCTCAATTTCTTATTATAAAATGGGGCAACAACAATACTACCTAACAGGGATGTTATAAGAACAAAATGAGACAAGTGCATGAAATCGCTTATACAGAGACTAGCAGACAGGTAACGGGCAAAGATGTGAGCCAATACTAAGGTTAATGAGATTGTTCTCCAAACACAGTTTCTACGTAGTTATTCTTTATTCGTAGCAAATTTGCTGATGTTTTCATACACACCTGGTGTCAAGTATGTCCTGTGAACTTTCTTACTAACAGTTTTTCAGTGACTCTCTGAATGGGGAAAAATTTAAAAATTAAAAGACAAACGAACTGGAGGAATTTTCGGACAAAGGCAGTTTATATCTCATTTAGCCATCAGGAGAGAATGAATCAAAACATGCTAAAACAAATGACTGGTTATATAGAAAACATTTAAACTACAGCCTCAAAACTCCATAGACAAATGGACATTAAATAACACCCTCCTAAACAACCAATGGGTCACAGATGAAATAAAAGGAAGAAATTAAACAATATCTACAACTAAACGAGAATCCAGATACAACATACCAGAACTTAGGGGACACAATGAAAGCAGTCTTAAGAGGGAAATTTATAGTGGTGAATTCTCACATCAGGCAAACAGAAAAAGCACAAATAGACAACCTAATGTTATACTTCAAACTGCTACAAAAAGAAAAGCAAGACAAATTCAAAGCCCATACAAGGGAGGAAATTATAAACATCAGAACAGAAATTAACACAATGGAGATCAAGAAAACAACACAAAGAATTAATGAATTGAAGAGTTGATTCTTATAAAGAATAAATAAAACTGATAAACTCTTAGCCAACCTTATCAAAAAAAGGAAAGGAAAAACTCATATTCATGCATTGAGGAATGAGAAGGGTGAAATCACTACAGATCCTGCGAAAATTTAGATCATCAATACCGACTCTGAAAATCTTTATTCTCATAGGATAGAAAGCACAGAGGAAATGGACAGATTCCTAGATATATATGAATTACCAAAGCTGAATCAAGAAGATATAAAAATTCTCAATAACCCAGTATCAGTTAATGAGCGTGAAAAGGTAATTAAAAACTTACCAACAAAGAAAAGCGCAGGCCCTGATGGATTCACTGCTGAATTCTACAAGAAATTCAGAAAAGATTTAATGCCAATACTCTTCAAACTCTTTAATGAAATTGAAAGAGAAGCAATATTCCCTAACCTATTCCTGGAGGCAAGTACTACCCTGATATCAAAACCAGAGAAAGACCCAACCAAAAAAGAGAGCTACAGACCAATCTCCCTAATGAACACAGATGCAAAAATCCTCAATAAAATACTAATGAACACAGATGCAATGAACACAGATGCAAAAATCCTCAATAAAATACTAACAAACAGAATGCAGCAAATCATCAAGAAGATTACACAACATGACCAGGTGGGATTTTCCCAGGAATGTAGGAATGGTTCAACATACGCAAATCAATAAATGTAATTAATACACCAGTTCAACAGAGCCAAAGATAAAATCACATGATCATCCCAACAGATATAGAGAAAACTTTTTATAAAGTCCAGCACTCATTCATGATAAAAACCTTACAGAAGATGGGAACAGACCGTCTTTATCTCAATCTGATAAAAGCCACCTGTGACAAACCAACAGCCAGCATCATACTAAATGGACAAAAACTGAAAGCTCTCACTCTAAAATCAGGAACAAGACCAGGATGTCCGTTACCACCACTCCTATTCAACACAGTTCTGGAAACATTAGCCAGGGCAATTAGACAAGCCAGAGAAATAAAGAGAACAAGGGCAGGAAAGGCGGAAGTTAAACTATCATTATTCATAGATGACATGATGCTCCACATAGAAGACCCCAAAAGCTCCACCAAAAGACTCCTAGGGTTAATAATCAAATTCAGTTGTGTGGCTGGATACAAAGTCAATACTCAAAAACCAATGGCATTCTTGTACACAAATGACAAACTAAATGAAAAAGACATTAAAGAAACCACACCCTTCACAATAGCATCCGAAACAATGAAATACTTAGGAATCAATCTAACGAAGGATCTATATATTGAAAATTACAATATTCTGAAAAAGGGGATTGAAGAGGCTATCAGAAAATGGAAAGATATTCCTTGCTCATGGACAGGAAGAACCAACACAGTGAAAATGGCCATACTCCCAAAACTGTTATACAGATTTAATGCAATCCTGAACAAAATACCATTAACATACCTCACAGATCTACAGAAAATATTCTTAAAACTCATCTGGAAGCAGAAGAGACCTAGAATTGCAAAGGCAATCCTGGGAAACAAAGGCAACTCGGGGCATCACAATCCCAGACTTGAAATTATACTGCAAAACTATTGTGATAAAATCAGCATGGTACTGGCAAAAAAAAGAGACCTGAGGACCAATGGAACAGATTAGAAGATACTGACACAACTATAAATACACTCAGCCACCTTATCTTTGACAAAGGGGCCAAACATGTTCACCGGAAGAAAGATAGCCTCTTTAACAAATGGTGCTGGAAAAACTGGCTCTCTGCATGCCAAAGACTAAAACTAGACCCATGTCTATCACCATGTACTAAACTAAAGTCTATTAAAACAGAAATACCAAATCTACTCAAAAAGAAAGTAGGTAGAAATCTTGAAGATAAGGGTAAGCAGAGACTTCATGAACAAAACCCAAACTGCACACTTCAAAGAATCAACAACTGGGATCTCATCTCATTAGAAAGCTTTTGTATATCAAAAGAAAACACCAACAAAATGAAAAGACAACCCAGAGTGGGAAAACATTTTAGCTAACTGTCCCTCAGACAAAGAATTTCTATCTAGAACATACAAAAAATTGAAAAAAATCAGACCGCCAAGTTCAAAGACCCAAACTAAAAATAGGCATCTGAGATAAACACACTTCTCAGATAAAGAAATACAAATAGTAAATAAACATATGAAAAAATGTTCAACAACATTGGTCATTTGAGAGATGTAAATTAAAACAACACAGATTCCATCTCACCCCAGAAAGAATGGCTATCATCAAGAAATCAACCAACAACAAATGCTGGAGGATGTGTGAGGAAAAAGGAACCCTTCTCCACTGTTGGTGGGAGTGTAGACTGGTGCAACCACTTTGGAAATCCATGTGGAGATTCTTCAAAAGCAGAGGTCCCACTTGACCCAGCTATTCCCTTCTGGGTAACTTCCCAGAAGAATTAAAAACATCATATCACAGTAATATATGTGTACCCATGTTTACAGCAGCACAATTTGTCATAGATAAATTTTGGAAATAACCCAAATGCACATCAACTGAGAAATGGATTAAAAAGATCTGGTATTTTTACACAATGGAGTATTACTCAGCTACAAAGAACAATAAACTTGAGACATTTACAGGGAACAATAAACGTGAGACATTTACCCTTAATTTGTATTTCAATGCAACTTGAATCCATACTCATATGTGAAATAAATGAGTCTCACATGTATAAACATCGTATTGTCTCCCAAGTATAAGAAGCCAAAAGAGTAAATAAGAGCCAAAAAGTACAGCAGGTATTGTAAAATGGGAAGAAACTGCTCAAAAGGAAAGAAACCCTGGAATGGGGGAAAGGAGAAGCCAAGGAAGGGGAAAGGAAAGAAAAATAAATAAATACACACACACACACACACACACACACACACACACACACACACACGATGGTCAAAATATAATACTACTTACTATTAATCCATTGAAAAGAAAGGTTTATGTTTGTATTGTCTGATCCATTTTTCAGGTCTATGCCTTATAATGTGAGCAACTATTTGAAGATAACAGTACACAATGTACTAACCACTGTTACTCTCCTACAATCTTGCTTTGAAATTTTATACCAGTTTTTATTGTTATTTTTCTTTTTTTTAAAGTAAAAAAATAAAATAAAAATAAACTACAGCCTCAATTTAAACCATATGCCAACATAAATAGCAGGAAGAACAAAGAATTAAAGACCAAACCTTGAAAATTCTTGTCTACTCCTAACAGAAATTTTATAATGGCAAAAACAAAAACACAAAAAGGAAAATAACTCAACTGTCATTGTAGCAAAGTTACTTATTATTCATTATGTGATTCCTCCAACCCCAGTTCACATTAGAATTCAAGCTACATAAAAAACAGAGACTCTGTTCAGAAGGTTTTAAGATATAGTCTCACTCTGTGGTCTAGGCTGGTCCTGAACTCCCTATGTAGCTCAGCCCAGCTTTAAACAAGATCTTCCTGCTTTAGCCTCCTGAGTGCTGGGATTATAGGCATGTGCCACCACACCTGGCAGCTGGGACATGTTTTATTTTTTTCTCACTGATGTGTTCCAGCCCATGCCTGGCACAGCACAGCAATCAATAAATATTTGCCTAAAGAACTTTGTATCCATTGGAGATTAGACAAAATGTAGTATATTCATAAGTCAGAATACTTCTACACCAACAAAATGAACTATGTTTACACACATCAACATGGATCACTCTCAGAAATATATTGAAACCAACAAGGAAGTTTCAGGGGAATACACAATGTATAAAATGGAGAACTATTAACAAAAAAATCTAGTAATTAAGATTGAAGCCGGGCATTATGGCACACTCCTATAATCCCAGCACTAAGAAGGGCTGAGGCAGGAGCATCTTACATTCAAAGCCAGCCTGGACTACTTAGTGAGACTTTGTTTCAATAAATAAATAAATAAAATAAATAAAAGAATTTTTAGAAGATAAGGTGCCTAACAGTATACCTAAAGAGGAATGATTAGGGCTTTATCTCAAAAAACATAAAAAATATGAAAACATTTTACTATATTAAGTCACAAAACTCTCTTACTTGGTGATAATATTTAAGACAGGAAAAAAAATTCCCTATAGGCCCACTTGCAAAAAAGAACAGAAATCCAAATGACAAAATGTTCAACAGTGCTCAAGCCAATCGTACCTATAAGTTCAGGTGGGTTTCTTTCATTAAACCGCTCACAGAGACGAATGAATGTCTCAGTATTCTCAGTTGTAGGGCATTCACCATGTCTAGCAATACAGAGGGAAAAAATTTTTTAATAAAAAGATTACCAATTTCAATGAAAGGTTTCAATTCAGTTATATTAACATATAACTTACCCTTTACATTGAAGTTTTATGTATTTGATTCCTTCTTTTTCTATATCATTTCTGTCATAGAACCTTGAAGTATTTGTCAAGTCTACCAACAAGCTCATTTTAACCTTAAAAAAAAAAAAAAAAGAAAAAGAGCAAGTTTACTAGTAGCTGAATTTATCCCAAACCAAGTTAATTAAACTGCAACACTGTGGTTGATTCACCCTCATGGAGAGAGAACACGTTCACTCTGCCACTGAACAACTGGCAGAAGAAGTACCATTATTCAAGCCTTATTTGAGGTAACAGAACCGATCTGGTACTCAATAAAATAACGCCTAGAAAGGAACAGAAGAATAACCAAAAGACTCCATTCAATATAAGGCTACTCAAAAACTAAAACATACCATACTGTTTTTGCATCTAGCTCTGCACCTATGATTTATTAGACGAGAGACAAGAGCAGACACATCAGTATGAAATGCACACAGCTCTAGTGCAGGAATGCATCGCCCTAGCACCCCAAAAAGCCACCCCCACTCTGTTCATATTTACTGAGTACACCACACCGTATCACACGCTATAAATGTGACACAAGCCATTTACACCACAAATGGATATGTGTATGTTCCCCTTTCTATCTTTCTACCGATAAAGAGTCCTCTTTTCTGAAAATGCACTGAAGTCTAAAACTAACACACACACTTCTAAAAGAAGCAAAGCTAGGGGGCTGGGGACTTAGCTCAGCGGCAAAGCGCCTGCCTGGCAAGCGCAAGGTCGTGAGTTCGGTTCCTGGTACCGAAGAAAAAAAAAAAAAAAAAAAAGAAGCAAAGCTAGGCCAGGCGTGGTGGTGCATGCCTGCAATCCCAGCACTCAGGACGCCTTGAAGCAGGAGGATCATTGCAAGTTGGAGATCAGCCTGGGCTACAGAGTGAGCTCAAGGCCAGCCTGAACTGCATAGTGAGACCCTGTCTCAAAAAGACAAAAAAATAAAAATAAAATTAAAAAAAAAGCAAAGTTAAAAAGAGACTTGTAGGGTATGTAAGAAAGCAATTTCCTTCTTCTCTTCCTGGATATCATAGAACACACAGTAATAATTTTTTTAAAAAAAAGAAAGAAAGAAAAAAGAAAAAAAACCAACTTCATTATCAGTGAAAATAAAAAGCATATGAGATCTATATGTGCATTAGAAATATCTAAGTCCTACCAAAAGGAACTAAGCAGTGCAGAAGCTTTGTGGGAAGGAAGAAAAGAGAAGCATACCCAGAGATGGCTGAGCTTTAAAAATACCAACAGAAATAACATTTCCTTTAAGTAAGAGTACAGCCTAATTTTTTTTGAGATAGAGTCTCACTAAGTTGCCCAAATGATCTTCAAATGTGTGATCCTCCAGCCTCAGCTTCCTAAATAGCAGGGATTACAGGCATGCAGCACCATGCCCAGCTCCAAGAGCTCACACTAAAGTGACAGACCTATCTCTTATCTACACAGAGATAAGGAACCTAGAGGAGACCAGACAGACTGCAAGCAAAACAGTGAGGCATGAGCAATGGAAGGCAGAAAAGCCAATGGTGTCTTCATTGAGACCAGGCCTATAGAGGACAAAAAAAGAGAGAGTTCACCACCTCAGCTTTTAAAGTGGGATTCTGGGGCTGGGGATTTAGCTCAGCAGCACAGTGCCTGCCTGGCAAGCACAAGGTTGTGAGTTCGATTCCCAGTACCAGAGAAAAACCAAAAAATTTAAATTAAAATTTAAAGAAAAAAAAAGTGGGATTCTGAGACAAGTGGATGTATTGTATATTTTTTAAATTACAAAATAAAAGCCATTAGAATAAAATCACATCTTAAGCAATTGAAAGTTTAAAACAATTGTAGAGGGTAAAAAAGCATATAAAGGGCCAAGTGTGGTGGCACACACCTATAACCCTAGCACTGAGGAGGCTGAGGGAGGAAAATTACAAATTTGAAGCCAACTTGGACTACCTAGTAAATTCAAGCACAGCCTGAACTACTATCATAACCAATAAATATAAGTATACAAGCCAGGCACGGTGGTGCACACCTGTAATCAGGGAGGCTGAGGCAGAAGGATCACAAGTTCAAGCCCAGCCTGGACAATGTAGTGACTTAGCAAGATCCTGTCTCAAAGTAAAAAATATAAAAAGGACTGGGGATATAGCTCAGTCCAAAGGTGCTGAGTTCAGTCCTCAATACCACAAAAAAAAAAAAGACACATGGCCATATTTGTGTATCTCATTTGGAGCCTTCATTTCCTCTCTCAATAAACTGATCACAGCCAGTTTTTTAGTTTTTCTTCCCAGGTCACAACAGAAGTCATTATTTTTCTGTTAAATGCTAAAGTCATTGGCTTGTATCCATGGAGCCATGTGGTGCGAAATACCTTTAAGAATTAGAACCACATACAGCTTGGCAAAACTGTCTCACTAAAAATTCACGCCTGCTCTGAGCCCAAACAAAGGAACAGTTACTTCACCAATCTTTTACCACATTCTGACACACATAGGACAACCATACTCCAGAAGGAACACCAAGAGCAACAATCTGTACTTCTTAAATCATGGTATCTCTCTGCCTGTCTCTCTCCGTCTCTGTCCCCGTCCCTCTCCCTACCACCCTTCCTCTCACTACTTATTGAGAACTTTCTGGACTTGCCTAAAGAAGACTGGTCTATATAATGATCAGTCTCCACTGTTACAGGGCAGAAATGGCAAAAAAATTTAAATTTCACACATCACGAACAAGCATCCTTCTAAAATACACACTTCCGCCTCCTACAACGAGTTCTACTGACAGACTTTACAGGGCATCAATATGTTGCCCACTTGAACACCTGGGCTAAACTGATCATCCTGCCTGTCTTCCCAGTAGCTGAGACTAGACGCAAATTCTACAATACCTGGTGTTACCTCTATCGATTTCTTCAGGTAAGGGATACTGCAGACACAAAGATTTAGAGAATAAATGGGTATTTTTCTTTTATAATTAGGTAATATGCGGGAGTTCCTCTATGATGGATTTCTATAACCACCACCAGAAATTTAAACATGTACAGATAAATGTATATAAAGACTAAATTCTGCAATTTAAGAATACTGTACCAATGTCAGTTTTCTGTATCTGATAGTATCCTACAATTATATAAAATGCCACCACTAAAAAAAAACTAGAGGAAGAATTCCTACAACTATACACGCAAGTTTTGCAACTTCCTCTATTAATTACTTTAAAATAAAGTCTTTCTAAAAGCCACTTGATTAGCTTGGTAGCACAGCACCTGCCTGGCAAGTGAGAGGTCCTGAGTTCAATTCCCGGTACCAAAAAAATAAATAAATAAAAGCCACTTGAAGAACAAAATTAAATCAGTAGCAAAAAAAAAAGTTTTGCTTCTTACCTTTAAACTCTTTTTTTTTTTTGGTTTTTCTCCGGTACCGGGAACCGAACCCACAACCTTGCGCTTGCCAGGCAGGCGCTTTGCCCCTGAGCTAAATCCCCAGCCCCCTTACCTTTAAACTCTTTAAGTAATTGGAAAGCATACTGGGATGGAACCGATTCTCTTCAGCAACTTGACTATCATATCTTGGTCCCAGCATTGTCTTCAGAGGTAAGAACCTTCCTAAACAACAATAAAACAAGTAATAATGTTTATTAAAGAAAACACTTCAGGCCAAAACTCTGTAGTTAGCAACTGTCAAAATCACAAATGGACACAATCTATAAATGCAGCTGTCATGAAATACTCTCAATGTAAATGGTACTTTTTAAAGGTCCTAAAAAAACGTGGTGGACACTTATAATCCCAGCACTCTGGGACACGACACAGATTAAAAGTTCCACTCAGATTGGGTAATTTTAGCAACTTACTGAAACCCTGTCTGTAAAATGAAAAATAAATAAATAAACAGGACTCGGGATGTGGCTGATTATGAAGGCCCCAAGTTTAATCCCCAGTACAACAAAAAATAAAAAATTAAGTAAGTAAGAGTCTCGCCTTGGAGCTTTTAAGATCATAATAAATTCTAGAAATTGGCAATCAATATAAGACCAAAAGCCAGGAGTGGCAGCACGCACATCCAGGGGGCTGAGACAAGAGGGCCACTTGGCTCCAGGAGTTCAAGACCACCCTAGCAAACACAGAAAGAGTTACTTCCTCACCTCGAATTCACCTATGTGTACATGTGGGCAAAAAATTAATGACTTTACTTCTTTGTAACATAACTACCTAATTTAGCTTCTGTGCAACCATTCAAGATAGCCCAGAGTCAATCAAAATTCTCTTCCCTCACTCCTTTCACTTTCCCCCCTCCGTGGTATGGTGGGGAGTAAACTATTTTGTACACCATCTTTTGTCATCACTGGCTTCTAGTAAAATGAACACAGTGGCCAGGCATTACGGTGCACACCTGCCATCCCAGCACTCAGAAGGCTGAGGCAGGAGGATCACTAAGCGAGTTCAGCCTGGGCCACACAGTGAGTTCAAGGCCAGCCTGAATTACCCAGTGAGACCCTGTCTCAAAGAAAAAAAAAAAGCTGCACCTGGTCTTTGGGCATTATTAAGTTTTCATCAGAGGAGCGTCTGCTGAGATGATTAAGGCTCATCCACACCACGAGATGGACGAGTGCAAGACTATCCTCCACCTTCCATGTTCCAACCCAGCTCCTCTCAGTCAGCTGGCCACTCTCACAACTCTTCTAATCATCCCTGCTGGGCCCACTGAAACTTCTGTCCACTAAATTTCCATCCAAAAAGTCAGAACTACTCTTAGGCAGGCCTCAGAGGCATATAACCATGCCCTCAGCAATCCAACAAACTCTCTAAGAGACCTGCAACCAAGTAACTCTGCAACCTATTCCAAGCTGGCTTCTGACTCCACACTCCCGCTGAAAATACATCACAGCCACCAACACCTTCCCTGTGACTGCCACTTTTCCTAGTATCTTAGCATCAGCCCCACTTCTCAATCTGACAAGCCCTTCCTTCTCGAACAACTCTGTCATCTCTGACACCAGACTCCCCCAGTGTCTACCAACCTCCTGACACCAACCTTAACCTCTAGTTATTCCTCCTCAATTGCTTTGTTCCCCGTTACCCTTTCAAATGCCTGACTTCTAGGGGTTTCATTCTAGGCCTTCTCCTCTATTCTCACTATTCTCTACCTGCAAGATTTTATCCACTGCTACAGAAAAAAAATGCTGTTAAGCAAATTCCATTTATTTTCTTCTTCCAGGGCACATAAAAAGACTACACTGCTCAGCTTCTCTTGTAGTCGGCTGGATTCTGCTCAGCACTATATGGGAAGAAGTTATACCACTACTAACGCAGGCCATAAAGTCCCCTAGGAGAGCACCCATTGCTTTCTTCCTCCATGACAACTCTGAGGTCACATGCTTACCGGGACAGTAACGTAAGATGGAAACAGCCTAGAAAGTCACCAATCAGAAGCTACCCAAGAAAACTCCCCTAGTACACAATGCATTGTAATATGTTCAAGAAATAAATATATGATTTTATATATTTGTGCTGTGCATTAGAGAAAATAGCATTAAATACTGAGTGATCAACTACCACATCTTTAAATACTGTCTTCATGCTGATTCCCACATGTACATCTCCAATGCAAACTTCTTTGAATTCCAAACCACATAATCAAATGCTTATTTAACATCTCCACTTGAACAATCAGGATCTTAAGAGTATCTCCTCTCGGCTGGGCAGGGTGGCAGCACTGAGACAGGAGGAGCGCCACAAGTTTAAGGCCAGCCTGGGTTACACAGTGAGCTCAAGACCAGCCTGAACTGAACTGAACTGAACTGCATAGTGAGACCCTCTCTCAATTTAAAAAAAAAAAAAGAGTATCTCCTCTCGAACCTCTGTGTCTGGAGTGGATTGACAACTGGTGGGCAACCTGTAACACTCAGCTGAACTCAATCGGTGTGGTGCTGAATGTGGAAGGTCCACCTGAGAGCTGTTGCCAACAAAATGAGAGAAGTAGAAAAGAAGAGGCACTATTAGGGAGCTATTGGTTCTCCTGGAGGAGCTTGTCAGGCTGACTTTCCTGATACCAACTCCACTGTTCTCCTCATCGGAGGAGCTCGGGACCTTGTGGTCACTGAGAATGGCCGCAG
>NW_004955411.1:15757760-15759074 GCF_000276665.1 Chinchilla lanigera
GAGTTCCCATCAGGAAAGCCAACTCGACAAGCTTCTCCAGGAGACTGAGCAGTGCATCATCTTGCCCTCTGGAGCCAGGAAGTGATGCTCAAAGTGAGGACCAGAACTCCCCCAGAGTGAACTGAAGCCATTCTCAGCGACAACAAGGTCCCAACTTCCTCCTCTGATGAGACCAACCAAGTTCATCAGGAAAGCCAGCATGACAAACTCCTCTAGGAAAACCAACAGCTCCCTACAGCCTCCAACAGGCTGCTAACAGCTTCTGCCAGCTCCCAACAACCTCATTTCTTCTTCTCCAGTTCTGCCTCTTATCCTGCTGGCAACAATCCTCAGGCGGGCCTCCCACGCCCAGCACCATGCTGGTTCAGTTCAGCTGGATGCTACAAGTGGACCACCAGTTGTCAATCCACCACAGTCCATTAATCCATTAAGTATCTGAAATGAATTGCAAAACATTTTAGAGTTTTGTTTGTACATTTCTACAGCAAAGTTTTAACACATTTGGGGGGTTTCAGAAGGTCCATGTCAAAAAAAAGTTACTAATTATTGCATATAATTGCCAAAGGTCGGAATTAACTGGTAGACTACTGCTATGTGGCAGGGTTCTTTGCTTACCAAATAAATCATTCCTTGTTTTTTCCATCTGAGTTAACTCCAGGTCTTGGAAGTACTTTATAAATGTCCTAGAATGAGACTTTCTTCAGTTACCAGGCGAAATTAGTTTAAGTATTAAATATAAATCTGGATGGTGGTTAATTAACTATAACAGCGCTTTGACTTTAGGAACCATTCCAAATATTTGAATTGCAAGAGTATGAGACTGCAGGGAATATATTTTTAAAATATCAGCAGAAATTTTCTGGCCAGCTCAGTTGTGAGTGCCTGCTCTCTTTCAGTAAGAGGATTCTTCAGTAAATAGATAAAGCCCGACAGCTGTCTCTTTGTGTCAGATCACAGTCTTGTGGACCCCAGAGTTACACTGGCTCAGAACTTCTAGTGGAAGTATAAACTGACAGGACTAGACCCAGTTTCCCTACAGACCAACAATCTGCCCAAAGGATGCCCAATTAACCCCTTTCTTTGCTGGCAGAGTAGAGTGTGTGCCATGCCCAAAACGATGATCCCTGCACCCCATCAAGGATAGACTGACATCTCAGCTTTTCCGCCTGGGACAACTCCCTCCAAAACTGCCTTCCTATATGAGCAGGAAGAACCAGGGGTGGGAAACTTAGCAGTCCAGGAAGGTGTGTTACTAAGCTTGAGAGGGACCTCTGTACGCAAACGGAATAGAGAAGGTGTCTCTTATAGGCGAAG
>NW_004955411.1:15759174-15767817 GCF_000276665.1 Chinchilla lanigera
GTTCTTACTTTGAGCATCACTTCCTGACTCCAGTGCAGATCCCTCAGCCTGCTGGCACAGATCCTTCGTCCTGCTGGCACAGACTTTCTGGCTTCCACCACTGACCTTGGGGTCTTCATGGCGCAGATCCTTGCATCAGGCATGAGACACTGTCGTGCACTCGTGGCCTCCGGCTGGATTCGTGGGGCGGGGGACATTATTATGGGCTCTAGGTCTTCTGCTGGTCTTGTGCAGGACATTACTGTGGGATCCAGGCCCTCAGCAGGATTCTTTGGGTCTTCAGTGTGTGGAGAGATCTCTGCACTCTTTTGAAATTGACCCTTTAGGTGACTATTATAAAATAATCCTATAAATTATGTGTCCTTTATTAAATTGTTTCCCTTGCAAACCCTGACTACAACAGTGTCAAATAATAGAAAACTATGATATTGAAATAAAACAGTAAATGAGAAAAAAAAAAAGCTATCTGCTCTCATCCAACCTGCTTCTCCCCCATAGTGCCGTGGTGGCAAATCTATGGCACATGTGCTGCAGCCAGCTGTTTGTTATCACTGAAAGGTTCACATCACTGCCTGATGCCAATATCCTAGAGAATAAGCCATTAAGTTAGATTCATTCTGAACCCAACACCAAATTGTGCCGACTTTCTTTTAATATTTCTCAAGTCAGCTTTATACTCTTGACCTCCCACTTCTAAATCATCAGCACTTTCTTTCACCTGGATACCCCAAGTTCCTAGCTAGCGTCCCCACTTCCACTCTCATCTCCTTCAATTCTTCAAACACAGAAAGTCAAAAGGGTTGTGGTTCGAAGGGGCATGTCTGTTGGTCTGGTTTGTTGTTTTCGCTTTTATGTGGACAGCACTAGGGATTGAACCTATGGAACACTGAACTTCAACCCCAGCACTCTTTATTTTGAGACAGCGTCTCACTAAATTCCTAGGTTGGCCTCAAATTTGTGATCCCCCTGTCTCAGTGTCCCAAATAGTTGGGATCACAGGCGTGCACACCCATGCCTAGCAATGAGAACTTTTTACACTGAGGTCAAATCATCTCAATCCAATGTTTTAAATGCTGCCTGTGTACATTAAAAGTATATAAACATTAAAATTCCTAATCATATCTTACTAGCCTGTATGATCTGGATCCTCTTCTCCAACCTCTTATCCTCTCTTACATCCTTCACAACGCAAGTTTTCAGTCCCAAATACTATCATTAACTTACCTTAACAGTGCTTTTCCACCTCCAACTTTTATTCTTCTGTCTTTTTTTGTTTTGTTTTGTTTTGGAGACAGGGTCTCGCTGTGCAGTTCAGGCTGGCCTTGAACTCACTTTGTAGCCCAGGCTGGCCTAGACCTCATGGCGGTCCTCCTGCCTCAGCCTCCCGAGTGCTGGGATTACACCACACCCAACTTTACCTCCAACTATTTATATTTAGCATTCCCCCACAAAAAAACTTCTACTCAATATCATCTCTGAGAAGCCTCTCTTGTTCTCCTTCCTCCTGCCCAGTTCTTATCCCCCAACCCCAAAACAAAACAAGGTTTATTATCTTTGGAATCCCATCATATTCTACAGTACAATTATTATGCATTTGTTACAGCAGCACTGTGTTTAAATTTGATGGTTTACTACTCCCATGGGAGGCAGGGGGCTTGTCGCAGTACTGGGATTCAACCCAGGGCCTCACATATCCTAAGCAAGCACAATACCACGGAGCTTTGTCCCCAGACCCAGAGCATGTGGCTTTAATGTGATGTCCTATATCTTAAATCATTTCCCTAGTCCCGAAGACCAAGTAGACCCTCAAGTATTTGCTGAGTAAAAATGCCTACAGTCTCAGCTAGCCAGAAGCCTGAAGCCAGAGGATTACTTGAGCTCACAAATTTGAGACCAGTCTGGGAGATCCATCTCAAAACAAAAATGTGAAGTCACCATCACTGTCACAGACTACATCTTATCTTTATATTCCTACAGATCCCTGTAAATTCTTTACACACTGTAAATGTGAAATAAATTTATATTATGTATTTCTAAGAAATTCAAGTCACACGCAGTGGCACACATATGTAAACCCAGCACGAAGGAGGTTAAGACAGGAGGATTGCCACAAGTTTAAGGCCAGCCCAGGCTGCTTAGATAATTCAAAGTTAGCCTGAACTACGCAGTGAGACCCTGTCTCAAAAAAAAAAAAAAAATTGGGGCCAGAATATAGTTCAGAGGCACAGCGCCTGCCTGGCAAGCATGAGATCCTGAGTTTAATTCCAGGTACCAAAAAAAAAAAATTGTAAGTTTATTTTCATCTAAGCGTTTACCTGTATCTATCACTCTGAAGTAGAAAAAAAGAATGCTGCAGAAATAAAGTTTAGCCCTACCTCCAGGAACTCTCTCTCATTACAAACCTGGTTTAGAGAAGGTGACTTTATAAGGTAATAGATTATACATACTCTAGTTCAAGAAAATCATAAACTTCTAGTACCAAGATCCTCCTAATGTTTACCATGAAAAAAACCTGAGTCACCATAACACATTTTCCTCTATGTGAAAAATATCAAGAAGTTTATACAATAAGCATGATTGCTTTTATAATCAGGGGAAGAAAAAGAGAACACAGATAGTACAAAATGAGAACGTGGCCAGGTACAGTGGAGCACATCTGTAATCCAGCTACTTGGCAACCTAAGGCAGGACTGCAAATTCAAGGCCAGCCCTGGCAAATTTTCGAGACCCTGTCTCAATAGAGTTGAGGATGTAGCTCAGCGCTCCTGGGATTCAACCTCCAGCACTGGGGTCTGGGAAGAGAAGTACTATTACTTATGTCTCACTAAAGTTTACAGAAATATAGCTAGTACATCTTGCCCTACTACTATGAAACACTTAAACCCTGCCTTTTCCAAAACACACACTGTGGCATGAATACTTCTAGGTCTCAACAGAAGAACTTTAAGGGAAATTCAGAGAAACAAAGAATTCTGCTATATTCACCTCGCTTTGCAATATGCATCACAAACCAAAGCAGTACTGATTACTAGTAGAGATCTAGATGGCTGTCAGTGTGGTTCAGGCAGGATTCCATTCAGGGACTACAATTAACCAGAGAAGTATGCTTAGTGACTCCATCACAATAAGGAAGAACCTAGTTTTGAGGGGCCAAAATATCCCAATATAATTAAAGAGTGAAAAAACTCTTTTGTTCCTGGTCCTCTTCATTCCTACCAAAGTGGGAGAAGACACACACTACTGAATTTCTCGGACACAAAAAGCTGCCTGGAGCTTAGCACCTTACTTGCTGTCTACCCTACAAGAAGCCACATTTGTGCCAATTATTTAACAATAAGCCAAGATGCTAACATCTTTCACTGCCATACTGCAGATCTTACATTAGAACGCTCTTTTTTTTTTTTTTTTTTTAAATGTATGGGAGCCTGGTGACACACTCCTGTAATCGCAGTTACTTGGGAAGGTGAAGCAAGATGATTATGAGTTCAGCCTGGGAAACACACTAAGACCGTGTCCCGAAAAAAATTACTATAGTAATACGTTCTCAGCATTTTTACAATATTTTCAAGTGAGGCCTGAGGGTGTAGCTCAGTGGTGCAGCACCTGTCTACCATTTGCTAGGTCATACATTTGATCCCCAGCAACACACACACACACACACACACACACAAATACAATTCTGATAGGTAAACTTTTCCTAATTACAAATATAAAATGTTCACTCTGACAAGAACTTCATGATTTTGTTTTCCTCACAAGTACAGTATAGAAGATAACTGTACCCAAGGGACCCACGAAACATGCTCAGGCTAGAAAGTCTGGCACCTAGGGTTAAGAGTTTCTTCACAGGCTAAACATCACAGGATTTCTCTTACATGAGAAACGTAAAACATAAATAATGTGAAGACCAAAATAAAAAAAGAGATGGCAGGAAACAGAAAGGCAGACTTTGTGGAGATGGGAAGTGGATCTAAGGAAGAGAAAGGGACAGGTGGGACAGAGGAATAAAAATGATCAAAACACGTTACCCACATGGACCAACTGCCCAAGATAAATGTAATTATTATGCATTGTAAACCAATAATAATAATAAAAGTGTCTTCATAATTCCATGAGAAAATCACATGTAAGAAAGATCTATATACTACGACAGTGCAGGAAACAAAGTCAGCATGGGTGGGCATGACGATTTACAAAGAAAAATCTAAAGAACTGTGATCAATCTGTTAAAGAATGTACAACGATTATCAAGTAGAATTATTTTCAATATAACTGAAAATGTGTGAAAAAATGCTTCAAACAAGCTGGGTAAAACGGCACAACCCTGCTATCCCAGCTACCTGGGAGGCTGAGGCAAGAGGGCAGATCATAAGTTCAAGCCCAGTATGGGCAACTTCACAAGACTAAGTCTCACAATAAAATATAAAAGGGGCTGAGGATATAGTTCAGGGCACCGCATCTGTGAGTTCAATCACCAGTATCAAAATAAAACAGGCTCAAATATAAAATGATTTCACTTTTCTTAAAGAATTTCTTCAAACTAGGACTCACTTAGATTATAGTTTAGTATCACTTTTCTCTATTGCTAATATGGCTTTACTAACTGAGGATATAAAATAAAATGTCAAGATAAGCTGATAAAGTAGAATCAAAAAGTCTGAACAAATAAGTGACCAGAGAATCTCCTCTTCCAACAATTATAAATAATTAGGTCATCATACTGCCTGCCTAATTATGAAATGAGGTATTCATGAAGTATTCACACCTTACTACAAATCCTTTTTTATCAAAAATTACCTTCTAAAAAAAAGGCAGTAAACTGAAATTAGTTAAAACTTAATACCTTCACTTTTCAAATGAAACTGTTAAGAGAATAAAAAAGCAAAAGGAAAGACATGCAAAAGCTTATAGTCAACAAAGGACTTGTATTTATAATACATAAGAAACTCTAACATTCAGTAAGACAAATTCAACTTAAAAATCAGAATGAGAAGCCAGGCATGGTGGCACACACGGGTAATCCCAGCACTCTGGGAGATTAGGGAAGGAAGATCCAAAATTCAAGCTCAGCCTGGACAACTTAGCAAGACCCTGTCTCAAAATAAAAAAACAAAAACAGGGCTGCGCCTGTAGCTCAATGTGAAGGCTGTGGGGGAAAAGAAATCACCAACAGAAGGTCATGCCTATGATGACGTATGCTTCTAATCCCAGCAATGAGACAATAAGGCAGGAAGACCTTAAATTCAAGGCCAGCCTGGGCTCCACAGTGAGTTCAAGATCATACTGGAATACACAGTGAGACCCTGTCTCAAAAAACAAACAAAAATCACAGAGAGGACTGGGGGTTTCACCCAGTGGCACAGCCCCTACCTGCATGAAGCTCTGGGTTCAACACCCAGAACCTTAAAAAGAAAATCAGCTATAGATTTAGACACATCACAAAAGATAGATGACAGGTATCTAAATAGCCTAGAAGAAAATGAAAAGACCTTCAACATCAAACCACAGTAAGATATTACTAAACATCTATTGCAATGGCTGAAATTAAAATGACTAACCATATTAAGTTTTGGAGAGGATGTAGAGAAAATGAACTTTTATGCACTGATAGTGGGAATGTACAACGTTATCACTTTGGAAAAGAGGTTGGCAGGTTTTTTTAAAGCAGATTTTTTTTTTTTAAGCTACCTTACCCAGTCATTTCTCTCCCAGAGATTAAACAAGACAAATGAAAGTACAGGCCTATACAAAAAATTGTACATAAAAATTTGTAGCAAGATTTGTCATAAGTAAACACTGGAAACAACCCAAATGACTGTCAACAACTGACTGGATAAACAAAGTGTGGGGTATTCTTATTATAGGAATACTACTCAGCAATAAAAAAGGAATGAACTAAAAATACATGCTAAAATCAGGAAGAGTCTCAAAAATAATTATGCTGACCAAAAGAAGCCAGACAAACACACTTCCAAAAAGAGTACGTATGTTCCTATTAGAAAAATTTTAGATAATACAAATTAATTTACAGGGACAGAAAGCAGATCAATGGTTGCCCAAGTTGGAAATTCTGAGATATTATACTCTAAATATAATCATAAGGGCAAGAGGATGGAGGAAGAGATAAGGAAGTTAATCAGTTAACCAACGAACCCCCCCCTCAAAAAAAAAACCTTTCTAAATATATGCTGAAAGCTTAACCCAAGGCCCAGACTGGTGGAAGTTTACAAAAAACTGTCCAGGTTATCAATTATAATCAATCCAGAAGCAAAAGCAACGAAAACTTCTGTGTTCCTCTTTTCCTTTTTTTTTTCTCTTCCTCTTCCTCCTTCTTTTTCTTTTTGTACGGGGGCTTTTAAACCTAGGAGCCTTACACAAAGGCAGGCGCTCTACCACTGAGCTACATGCCTCGCCTTTTTATTCCGGAGCAGGGTCTTCCTAAGAACAAAAAATACGTTTTGTGGGCTGTCTGGACTGTCCTCCTAACCTAAAGTTTTCCCTGCTTATCCCATGGAAATTCATGGCTAAACCTAAAGTTTTCCCTGCTTTGTGTCAGACACCCTGCTTATCTATAGCCCATGGAAATTCATGGCTACACAATTCATGTACTCCTTCCTCAAACTTTACTGTAAAAGTGCTCTGACAAGCTTGGATTTCACAACAGGTCCAACCAACATAGTTCAAACTGCAACCCAGCCCTGCAAAGCCTCGTGCAGACCCTGGTCCTTTCTTTAGCCAGCATCCGTACGGGCTCAATAAACCCTATCATTTCAAAGAACTCTCCATCTCAGGAGTTTTGGTTTAACAAGGGTGGTGAGTTTACGGGTGTTCCCCAGGATATACGTGCATGTAACCAAAATTTATCCAACTGTACACTTGAAAGTTTACTGCATGCTAAACTCAATAAACTTGAAAAGCCCATAATAAAAGTCATTTTAAAAGTAAGTACAAAAAACTCCGACTCCCAGACTCAGGGTCGACCCATTTCACGGCTGGGAACGCCCCCCCGCCGCCCTCCTCGGCTTTCCTCCACCTCCAGAACCACACTCGCCTCCTCTTCTCCCCTCTCCTCTCCTTCACGAACTCCTCCGTCCTCTGCAGTACTGGCCCCCCGTTCCCGCCAGAGAAGCCTCCTGTCCGCCTCCCCGTTGACGACACTCAGCGCTACAGGAACGCTGACGAGGGTCCCCTCTCCGCTCCCGGTCATGCTCGCAACACCCATCCGCCGAACCTCCTCCGATCGCGCACACCCCTGTCCTGAAATGCCGCTAACGGGCCCCGAACCCGCGACGGCCGCCTGCTGCAGCCGCCCGCCCCGGCCCGCCCGACTGCGGGGATTCGAACTCTCCCGGTTACCTGCCACCGGCTGGCCGCGCCGCGGACAGTTCAGCCACCGCGGCGGGATTTTGTTGTGAGCCATGTCTCGGGTCCGCACAGAGCCGCGCGGCGCTGCCGCCCACTCAGAGCCCGGTGGGCACCAGTGGTCCGAGGCACCGAATCCTCACCAGGACCCAAAGCCGCCGGCTCCTATCCGGGTAACGTTAGGGGCGGCGCGCCACTTTCATTCTGGATCCACGGCGCCAGACGAGCCCACAATGCACCGCGACTTCCGCCCCTAATGGCCCGCCCCCTCCTTTCCGAGGTCAGAGGGGAAGAAACGGAAGTTCAGTGCAGGAGTAACGCAAGGAGTTAAAGGCCTGGCGAATGGGCGGAGCGGGTCTTGCCCCGCCCCGCCCCCTTGCGATTTTTTTTTTTTTTTAAAGTTCGCCTTGCGCATGCGCAGTTGTTCCCTTACGTACCGAGGCGGGGAAAGGTTTGTCTTCCCATCTCACTGAAGTAGAGAAGTGTTCCAATATTGTAGGAAACCAAGCGTCTGCGCGAGCTTAGGTTTGTCCGGCGCTTTTATTTTTTGAGACAAGGTCTTGCTACGTAGTTCAGGTTGGCACACAGTGATCCTCCTGACTCAGCTTCCCATGTGCAGGGATTACAGGCGTGTACCACCGTGTCCCCCTTGTCCACGGCTTCGTTGAAGGCGTCTGATCTACTAATAAAAGGAGCCTTCCCACTGCTTGGTGTCAGATCTGTGTTTGGCATTTGAAAAAGTTGTCTCTAATGAGAATCAGGGGAACAAATTTTGGAGAAATTCTAAGGGCAAGATATCAGCGTACCAAAAATGCGAAGCTTCTTTTTTGCAGGATACTGCTGAGGACACATTAGTCCATGTCGTAGTTTGGGGTTTTAGGAGGGGAACAATATAATATAGGACACATATTTTTTAAGATTATTTACAATAGTCATTCAAAGGATCATATACCAAAACAGAGTGCAGGAAATCTGTCCACACACTAAGGACCAAAGAATCCAGCTGAGGGCCTCGATCCCACCATAATGTCTGTATGAGTCCAGCTGAAGACCTAGAGACCATAACAATGCCTCCTGTGCACCCAACTGGAGACCTATACCCATGACAATGTCTCACACAGGCCTGTTTCACAGATCTGCACTGGAAAGGCCCAATGGTCAGTGCTGTAAGCTGGAAAGTCTGCTAGCGAGATGAAGGATCTGTACTAGCAGGCTGAGGGATCTGAGCTGGAGCCAGGAAGTGATGCTTCAAGTAACCAGAACTCCCCTGAAGAGTACCGC
>NW_004955411.1:15769358-15791889 GCF_000276665.1 Chinchilla lanigera
TGCCTGCTGATGTATCCTCTGTGACCTAAGGAAAGTGAAACTGCGTTTCGCTCAGATGGCGGGTGGGCTTAGGCAAGCTGGGGGTGTCCCCGTCTGGGGTCTACCTCTATATACATCATACCGAGCCAGGAATAGGAGTCCTAGGCAAAGGAAGGGCTTTGGACCACTGGTGAGAGCGGCTGTTACTGGCTGTCAGGCGGTAGTGTGTGTTTAATTTTTGCTCCGCCATCCAGTTATGCCCTCTCCACCCTCGGTGCCACAGACGCGGAGGCCCCTGTGGCATCCATTTGCCCACAGCAGAGGGTAGACTAGGAAGGTAGCGTCCAGGTAAGCAGGAGATTTCTCTCGCCCTCCAGAAATCCCCGGCCGAGGAGTGTTTCTGCCTACATAGCTCCTAGTCTCAGGTCTCTTTTTTTTTTTTTTTTTTTTTTTTTTTCCGGTACCGGGAATCAAACTCACGACCTTGTGCTTGCCAGGCGGGCACTGTGCCGCTGAGCTAAATCCCCAGCCCCGGGTCTCTTATTATTTGGTGAGAAGAAAAGTGAATGTCCACAGAGGACCAGCACGGCTCCTCCCTGGATTCCTAGAACCCCCAATTCACCCTTCCAGATGTGTCTTGGTCTTCTCTTTATTAGCTGTAGGGTCTCTCTGTGGATGAATTCGTCCGTGGAACATCCATTTACCTATGAGAAAGGGAAGGATGAGGGCCAGGGATATACCTCAGCAGCACAGTGCCTGCCTGGCAGGTGCAAGGTCCTGAGTTCAATTCCCAGTACCAGTAAATAAATAAATAAATAAATAAATAAATAAATGGGAAGGATGGATAAACATAATTGTCCTGTTAATGAAAGAAAAAGAGCTTTCCTTAGAGCAATTCATGTGAGAAAATTTGTATTCATAAAATGTGTATAAATCTCCTAAAAGCTGAATGAACCTCTTGCCTTTTTTACAAGCCAGGGCCTGAGCTCCATCTCTTCAAAATGTAAACATCAGGGAAGATCGTGCCCCATCTCCCTGTCACCTTGGAAGTTTAGCCTTTGCTTTTAACCTTAAGGAACCTTGTTCCAGGCAGTAATCACCTGTCTGTGTGAGCGATAAAGGCTTTGTTTTTCCTTCAGAGAATGATAGTTAACTGACCCAGGTGACCACTCCAATTACCAAGAAAACCGTACAGAAGGACAAATTATGTTTATATTGAGAATATTTAGATAAACGACTGTATATGCTTGGATATGTAAGAGTAAGATTTCTCTCTCTGTCTTTGAAACCTCATGAGCAGATTGTCTGTGTGGTGCATCACAGCCTGATTTAATGTTTATTCTATAATGAAACGCTTTTCTTCTTTTTGCGTGTTAGAGGAAAGTATTTGTCTGGGTTGGTGGAGTTTATTCCCAATTTCCCCCCAGACCCTGTTCATGTTCCTCTCAAAGGCAACTGCAGCAGTGTGCCCCCATCTGAATCCGAACAGTGCGCTCCAAGCTTTGCTGAGAGCTCAGTTTCATGTTCCATGTGTCTCTAGCAATGGTTGGTTGATTAAGGGCTGACCCTGTTTCTTTTCCTCACCAACTTCCTAGGGCCGTGATGGTGAACCTCTTAAAGTTTCCAATGATACAAACAGCCCACTATGGCATGCGTGACATAGGTTCACCACCACTGCCCTAGGATGTGCAGAGAATGCTCCCGTCTACCTCCCAAAAGCCAGCAGTGTCAGAGAAGGGCATCAGCTTTTTTTAAATCAGTCCTCATCTTCCTCAGCTGACGGGCACTAACATGGTGCCGCTTGGGCCTCATTCCCTTTTCCATCCTGGTGGCCCAGCACCTCCACCTCCTGCCTGTACTGCCCCAGCTTCAGAGCTCGAGTTGGGTTCAGGGGGGAGCAGACAGGTACAAGAGTCGTGTGTCACACAGAGTTCACGTTCTAAATTCAAGGTACTGGGCAAAAGAAAAAAATTCAAAATTACCCTGCAGTGTTCCTTCCTTTGAGCCCTGGAGTCATTGACTGGCATTCAGGGCCATGTTATAAAAGAAAAAAGTAACCTTTGAATAAAATGACACTTTTCACAGAATATGCTCTTCTCCAAAATGATATTTCACATCTTACTCCGGTGCACAGACTTGGGGAGAAAAACAATAGGCGGTCTCTCCTACCTGACTACACAGGTACAGGGCTATTTGTATGAGATCAACATGGGTTCAATATTACCAAGTTATCAATTATCAATTGATACCTGCCAACAGCTATTCTAATGTCCTAAGCCAAAACAAGCTTTGCCATGAGGATCCTCCCTTGCGTGAACTCTTTCCCAGGCTTACTTAGGTGTGTGTTAACTTATATCCTTCTACTGTTTTCCCGGGACCTCATGTGTGTTAGGTAAATGCTCTTCTGTCAACTGACTCTGTGCATCCTCCAGCTATCAGGAGAATCAGGCGGGAGCACCCTGCCCCATGAACAAAGGAGAGAGTCACGGTGGATCAGAACCCCAGACTGACCTAGACAAGTCAACAGCGTGCAGCTCTAATGGCATCTGTGACGTGGGCAAGGACCGCCTCTTGATGTCCGAGCATGCAGAGCTGGAGTTTTAGCTGGGCCTGCACCCTTCTTTATGGTGCCTCTCCAGGTGAGCATGCCTCATTACCATTTCGTCTCCACCTCCGAGGATCATTTTTACTCTGCTAATGAACTAAAGGTAGCTAGAAGTTACATTAGTGACTATATATGTGTCTGTCCCTTGCCACCTGAAATTGCCCCTTGTCATCAGGGAAAGCTCCTAAATGGATTCTGGAGCGGCACAGGTCCTTCTCCTGCCTCTGTGGGCTTGATCTTCACGCTCTTGTTTCCTTGACCAGATAGTCTTTGAACGCTGAGCTGACTTGGCCTGCTGGCTCCAGGTGGGTTCCTTTAATTTCACAGCCTTTAAGCCTAGTCCACTCTTTTGTTCGTTTGCTTTTTGGTTTTTTGAGACAAAGCCTTCCTACATAGTTCAGGCTGACCTCTGTGTAGCCCAGGCTGGCTTCAGACTCATGGTGAGCCTCATGCCTCAGTTTCCCGGTACTGGGATTACAGGCATGTGCCACCACATCCAGGTAGGCCCACTTTTTAATTCCCTGTTATCCAGACTTTACCTCAACCTCGAAAGTCACTGAGGTTACAAACTGTACCACAGTGCTTGGTTTATGCCTTTCCTCTTATAAAGGTCTGTCCCCCATCCCAGTTATAAAAATTCAGGCCTGTTATGGGTTGAATTGAGACTACCCCAAAAGGACTTCTGATATTTCAGAACGTGATCTTACTTGGGAACAGTCTGAACATAGGTAATCAAGTTTAAATGAGGTCATTAGAGCCCGGCACAGTGACACATTCTCATATTCCTCACTACTCAGGAGGCTGAGGCAGGAAGAGCACTAGTTTGAGGCCAGCTTGACAACATAGCAAGACCCCTGTCTCAATTAAGAAAAAAACTGAGTTCATTAGGGTGGGTTCTGATTCAACGTGACTGGTATCATCAAAATTGAAAATCTGAATATAGAGACAGGCACTCACACAGGAACGATTATGTGCCAATATACAGCAAGAACATGGGCCTGTGACCAGAGAGATGTACTGTCTTAGTTTCTTTTCTCACTGCTGGGACAAAATATCCAACACCCAAAGTTAAAGGAAGAAAGGCTTATTTCAGCTCAGTTTGTAGAGGTTTCTGCATAGTCAGCTGGCTCCAAGACAGGGTGGTGTGGCAGAGGGCATCACAGAGGAGAAACAGTCCATGGCAAAGCAGAGCAGGCAGAAGGCAGCAAAGCTGCGAAGTAGCAGCAGAAGCAACAGCAGCAGCAGCCTTCTTCCTGTCCCTTCTTCCTGTCCCTTCTTTCCGTCCCTTGTCTTCCATCCAGGCTACCTGCCCTTGGGTGGTTAGCACTGACACCCACGCTGGGACACCCTTAATTCCAGCATCACATCCTTAATACCAACATCAAACCCTGGATCCAGCTGCCTCCAAAAAGCCCCACCTATGACCAAATGAGGCTTTGGAGGACATCAAGATACAAACCAAGCAAAGAAACACCAAGGATTTCTGACAATAGAGATGCCAGAGAAGAGAGGACGAATTCTCCCCTATAGCTATCAGAGGGAGCATGGCCCTGCCAATGCCTTCATTCCAGACTTCTACCTACTGAAACTCTGACAATACATTTTATTGTTTTAAGCCACCCAGATTTGGGTACTTTCTTACAACAGTCCTGGGAAACTAATGTAAAGCCCTACCAAACCTAACTGTGACCCCTACGCTAACCTATGCTTTCTGGTTTAAAATTCCTGCATCCCACATTCTCTGAGCCAGCAGCTCTTACTTTAATATAAATGCAGCCTTTTCCCAAGGTGGGGGGGGGTGTTGTTGTTATTTTGGTTTTTTGAAACAGGGTCTCGATATGTAGTTCAAGCTGGCCTTGAACTCACTGTATAGCCCAAGCTGACTCCAAACTTGTTAATATTCTCTTGCCTCAGCCTCCCAAGTGCTAGGATCACAGGCATGTGCCACCATCCCTGGCTCCTCCCATGTTTGGCCACCAGTTGGAAGAGGCAAGGAAAGATTCCCCCTTAGAAGCCCTGCAACATTTACCCTCTAGAACTGTGGAAGAATACATTCTTGCTGTTTTAACCCACTCAGCTTGGGGTACTTAGGCAGTTGTAGAAAACTGCACACTCTTTGGCACACTCTTTGGCTTTTTGTGCCCGATCTCTGATTGAAAGAACTCAGACATTCAGCCACAGAAGATAAGTCACCATCTACTTTAAGAGCACTTAAGTCTTCAAAGACATCCGCCCTTGGGAATGTTTTCAGGTTGCTGCTGCCAGTGTCTCCACAGGTTTCCCTGATCAGGAACCTAAGGCCCCTGTCCCTGAAGTCCAAGTCCAGCACAAGAAAATGCCCTGGGACTGCAGAAGTCCATCTGCCATTAGAGACCCTCCCCACTGGCTTAGTTTTCTACAACTGCCTGAGTACCCCAAGCTGAGTGGGTTAAAACAGCAGGAATGTATTCTTCCACAGTTCTAGAGAGTAAGTGTTGCAGGGCCTCTAAGGGGGAATCTTTCCTTGCCTCTTCCAGCTGCTGGTGGCCAATGTATGTCTCCCTTTTCAAACAGTCATGTGGTTAGAGACTTAGGGGTGAAGGACGGTAGAGCACCAGCCCAATGGTAGAGCACTTTTTTTTTGTTTTGTTTTTTGGTACAAGGACTCGAACTCAGGACCTCACACTTGCCAGGCAGGTGCACGTGCCACTGAGCTATATCCCCGGTCCTGTACAGCACTTGTCTAGCAAGCATGAGATCTGGCTTCAAGCCCCAGCACTGCAAAGAGAGAGAGGAAGGAGAAGATGGGAGAGGAGAAAAGGGAGGGCACAGAGAGAAGAGAGGAGAGAAGAGAAGAAGGGTAGGTGGGGAGCTGCAGAGAAAAGAGGTGAGCAAACTCAGTGTGACCCCCTCTTCTTTCTGCCCCAACTCTGAACCTGCCTGAGGAGTTTGAGTTTCAGTATCTGGACTTTGTAGAGGCTCCAGGTGTTCCCTTCGTGATCAGTGACTTCTACAGGTCCACGTTCATGTCTACACATCAATACCTTAGCAAGGTCTCGACATGAGCCAGGTGTGGTGGCACACACCTGTAATCTCAGCACTGGGGAGGCTGAGGCAAGATGCTCAAGAGTTTAAGGCCAGCCTGGGCTACATAGCACGTTCGAGGCTGGCTTGAAACATAGTTAGATCCTGTCTCAAAAAAAAAAAAGATACATAAGGTCTCAACAAGAAATGACATAGGGCTGCAAATATAAGCTCTGTCCTGTAAGACAGGATGAAAGCCAATTCTCCAACCACAAATCTGTGTGCAAGAATACTACATCGCTTTATTTTCTGTAGGTCAACTTGATCTTGATCCTATGTTCTCTCCCTGCCAAACCTGTAGGAAATCCCAGTTCTGGCCTTCCTGGAGCTCATGCCTCACTCCTGTCCCTAGAATTACATCTTGGTTCTAAGGGTTCAGACAACACATTCCCAGAATAGGGTAAAGGCAAAGTTTGCCCCCTTGTCATTGATTATCTGGTCACGTAGCTTGCACTGGTCTTTCACATGGTTCCTTCCGATCCAACAGCTTCTAGTACTCCTCAGCCACACAGTGGGGAAAGGGCATCTTTTGTGTTGATTTTGGTTTGCGGAGATAAGGTCTCACTATGCAGCCCAGGCTAGAACTCAGTATCTAGCACAGGTGACAATTCTCCTGCCTCGGCCTCTCAAGTGCTGAGTTTACAGGATGAACCACTGCGACCAGCTAAGGGGCATCTCTTGCGAGGCTGGGAACCCTGTTTCTCCAGCCTTCTGTGTGTGGGTAGCACTTCTCCAAGGTACTAGAAAGGACAGAGCCTGGATGTCCTTAATCTGCAGTCTGGAGTAATGGCCAATCCCTCCCTTCACTAAGCAGATAAATCCAAAGGAAACATCAAATTAGTAAGGCAACTGGATAATGTTATGAGAAATTTAATTTTTAGAGCTTTATGATATAATTCACATTAAAATGAGGGAAACATCAAAGATGACTCCAATCTTTCTGCTCTAAATAAGAGAACCTTCAACTTCCCAAATACCTCCAAGAGCTCTATTAAGTATAACAAAGAACACAAAAACGTATATATTGAATCATTTCCCTGGAATGGTGAGAAGTTGGATGTATTTTTTTTATGCCAAGACCACCGAGTTCCTTTTATGATCTCCAAAAATATTTGCATTAGAAGAGGAAACTAGAATTCTCCATGATTTTTCTACAACATAACTGAATCATGTTGGACATTAGAGGGAGCTAAAACCCAGGTAATCCAATCTCCCACTGCTGTGGAAGAAAAGAAATTAGGTCAGTGCGACAGGTTTTCACTTCTGTTTGTGTATTCCAGCTCGGATGTTGGATTTGGCCCCAGTGGCCAAACCGATAGTAAAAGAGGTCAGCCCAGCCCACCAGGAGATTAAATAAGAGTGACTAGCCGAGTACATCTACCGTCCAGTTTACATAAGTCTCTCCACCGGAGGAGACTAAAGATTAAAAGGAAAAAACAACTGCTTTTTAAACACTCCTGTTAAGGCACCAAGGTTTTCAGAGATAACTACCTGCTTCTGGCTGTCATAAAAATGCAATTCTACTGTTTGAATTATGCGGAGCACAGTCTACCTTTTTATTTGAGAATAATATAACTTTATGTATGGCTTGTGCTTTACCTTGAACAAATGTCAGTTAAGCCTCCCACTTTGAGGACACAGGCCAGGGAGAGATTTGGTTTCTTACCCAATGCCTCCCAGCCAGGAAGCGGAAGAGCTTGGCTATGCTTGGTCATGCAGTGCTGGAACCCGCCGGCAGAGGCACGAACGCTTTGTTCTAATCCAAGCTCGGCCACCCATGCAGGTTAGTCTTTAAGGAGAAAAATCACCGGGTAGGCACTGAGGTTACATTTTTTCCACTTGAGAGGTGATTAGATGCTCCTTGCGGCAGCATGCTTCAAACTTTTTTGTGGGGCGAGGTGGTACAACAAGGTTGCAGTGTGCGGCTTAGGCTGACCCCAAAATCTCTCCTAGTCTAGGCTGGCCTCCAGCTGGAGATCTTTCAGCCTCAGTCCCGGCAACAGCTTAGATCACAGTCATGAGCAACCACAGCTGTCAGTATGCTTTCAACTTAAACACAGGAAATCTTGTTAAAATCTTGACTGATTTAGGAGGTTTGTGGTGGACCTGAAGTTCTGCACTTTTGACAGGCTCCAAAATAGTACCAATGCTGCTGTTTCGGAGAAACACACTTTCTGTTGTGGGAGGTTAATATCTAACACCTGCAAGGCAAAAATCTTTTCTAAAACTAAGAAATGGACAAACTGTGTATCTACATTGATTCTTGGAACTTGAGATATTCACCACTAGCTATCCAGAGGCAGAACATTGTTGCTTGCACTGATCTATATTTGACACCTTTTTCTCCCAGAACGGGATTGGACCCGGGGTATTTGCACTGAACTACGTCCACACCCCTTTGTCTTTCTTTACCTTGAAACAGGGTCTCCCTAAGACACTAAGTTGCCCAAACTGGTTGGGCTCCAAATTGTGATCTTCTTGCTTCAGGCTCCCACGGTGCTGGAATTACAGGCCTGTGCCACAAAGGCTAAGGGTATTTGACATCATTTTACACTTCTAGATTCACTGGAACCTATCAAATCCTATTGGGAAATGGAACTTTGCTATTCCAGCTATAAGCCACTGATATATTCTTATCATTTGCTTCTTAGGTAAATATGTTTTAAATACTAATTTGAGGTTTTATTGTGGCCGGACACTGGTTTTTATTTTGTTTTGTAATTTTTTGAAATTTCTGATTGATAGCATGTGGTCCCAGAACTCTTGGAGGCTGAAACAGGAAGATCCCATGTTTAAGCCTAGCCTGGGCAACTTAGTGACTTAGCAAGGCCCTGTGTCAAAATTAAAACTAGAAAAGGCTGGAGAGTGCCCATAAAACGGCTCCATACTGGATGGCTTTTTTAATCTCCTGGCATATTCCATTTTCTTCCTAGGGAGTTTTAAATGGTAACGTATTTAAGATCAATTTCCCTAAAGTTTTTGCTTTTACTCTCTGTAGTACTTAAGCATTGTGATTCTACAGAATCATTGCCTCAAAGGTCATTGACTGACTTCTAGAATAGTTATCTTAAATTAGGCTCTTCATGTTATTTAACCTCCATATGAATTATTTCCCTCTCTGATAAAATAAACCTAACAATTGCACCTACTTCGTGGCATTGTCAGGAGTATTAAATGAGTTGATATGTGTAAAGCACATGGAACAAAACATATTCTGTAGGCTCTGGTTCATAGCCCATCTTCCTCTGCTAGACAGAGAAGCCATTTGTCTTGTTTTCCTCTCAGCTGCCTCTCTCGTCCTTACAATGCAGTCAGCTGCAAGGTGCCTTCTCCACAAATGCTTGTTATTTTTAAAAATGAGGTAATTAGGTAACATGAATGTCCAGCATATATGTGTGTATACACAGTAGCCATTGCCCTGGGCGTGATGGTGCACACTAGTAATCCCAGCCCCAGAAGGCTGAGGCAGCAGGGTCACGAGAGGCCAGCCTGGGCAGCATAACGACACCCTGTCTCAACCCATTCCCAAAAGAAAACTATGCAAATGTAAAAATAATTTGAACATTACAATTATAGGGTTTCAGTGCTTTCCTCCTTTCTGTTTTAATTATTATTATACCATTTTTATACCATGTTCCTCCTTCTAACATTAAACTAAGAGCAGCTTCACATACTCTTGACAAGGAAAAGAGAAAATAGCACAAGAGTTGAAGCACACTGAATAGTTAAGACTGTTCTTTTGTTTTGATGTTTGTTCAATTGGCTGGTTGATTGATTGGTTTTTTGAGGGAGGGCCTCAATATGCTCTCCAAGCTGCTTTCAACTTGCTATATAGCCCAGGCTGGCCTTGAATTTACAGTCCTCCTGCTTTAACTTCCCAGATGCTGGGATTATATACATGTGCCACCAGGCCTGGTTTAAAGCTGCCCTTTGAACAGCTGTAGATTTTTCATGGAGTAGCTCCAGCCACTCCTTGACGTGTGCAAAAATCATTTGAGAAGCTTTTGCCTTATAAGTAATTCACAGCCCTTAGGGAAGATGGATCAAATAAATGTACAATGTACCTATGAGTCATCCTTAAAATACTGGTACTTTCTTCAGTAAGCTTCTGTAATGGAGAAAAATTTTAATTCCACACAAGCTTTGGAGACCTGTTATCACTTTGTAGATTGAGTAACCCTGGGAGACAAGGCAATCTACTGGCTCAACAGCCTGGAAACAGTAATTGGACCAATCAACTGCCTGGAAACAGTTTTTGGACCAATCATGCCCCTAGAAACAGTACCCGGACCAATCAGCTGTTTTCTACCAACTATTGCCCCTAAAATCTGTCACTGCTGCCTTGCAAACCCAAATCAGAGAAATAAAATGTACCTGAATTATATCTAGACTGACTTCCTCTGTCCTAGACCATCTTTGGCTTATTTGACAAGTACCAAGAATTCTGTGCCCCTCAATGGAATTTATTCTGTACCGAGTAATTTTTTAGCTACGTCACATTCTTTATGGAAAGAGGTAAGAAATAGATAAATGGATTTCAAAATATATCCTGTTGTACATTGTAGTTGTTCTGATATTTTCTAGGAGGATTTCTTTTTTTCCTATTTGGTTCTCAAGTTTGCCTGCACATTAGAAATACCTGGAGTGTGTTTTAAAATCCCAAAGCTCAATAATCACTCCAGGCCAATTAGATCAGAATTTCTGTTATCAGTATTTGTTCAAGTTGCACAGATGATTTAACAGTGCATCGTGAGTTGAAAACCTCTAAATCTTAACAAGATCAAAAGCTCCACAAAAACAAAGCAGTTTCTTGTTAGTTTGCTTTATTTATCCTGTGCTGCATAATACAGCTTTTCTGCCTAGACAAAACAACTAACTGATAGTACTGTGACTACAAAGAGAGCTAGAGAAAGATACCTAGGACTTCGGGTGAGGCCAGAATTGTGTCATCTCGGTGCTCAGTGAGAGAATGTGGAGCAGTATTCAGACCAGGCTCCTAGGGACCCAGATCTGCATTTAAAGTTCAACTCTGTCATCACCTTTCTGTCCTAACGTAAGATAATTGTAAAACAGGGAAGTAAAAGTATCTATTTGAGGGGATATCCTAAAGATTACATTTAAAAGCCTAAAGCACTTAGCTAGGCCCTTGATACATGTCCACAAATAGCAAACTAAAAATCAACACAAAATGAATGAGAGATTGGAAGTTAAAGGTTTAGACAGTAATATGCAGTTGCAGTGTTCCAAGTGTCTCCTCAGCCCTGTCATTTAACCAAAGAGAAGGTAATATAATCACTTCTCCTGTAATTTGAACATTTCAAATGATGTTATAGCGTGAAAGTGTCATTGGTTACAGACAGGGGTGGGGGACACCATGTGGAGATAGGGAATAAAAAGACAGAATTGGTGGTGCAGCTCTGGCACTGTATGGAAGAAAGAGCACATCTTCCACCGTGGGAGCTTTGGTCCCAGCGCTGGGAGACTTCCCTGCATTATTAGAGTCATAGGAAAGAAACTGCTATTATTCTAGCTGCAGCTTGATGCTCTGATGTCAACAGGCGCTTTTGTAGACAAAGTCTCCCTGGGCACGATCAAGCCTGACCCACTGACAAAGTCCCCTGAATCTGGGCATCAGAATCATATAGCAGCCTGATCTTTTGTTCTCAAGAAACCTCTCTGAAAACACGGAAGGAATAGGTTTTTAAAAGTTAATTACATTTACATTTTTGTTTGTTGGGGCAAAGACTTCTTTTCTTTTAATTAACCTCCATTAGTCATAATAATACTGACTGCCAGATAATGAAGGACACAGGGAGTGAAGTTGATTCTTCTAGTATCTGAAAGATGTCTTGGAAATAAATTATTCTAGATGTATTAACTCTTTAAAGCTGTTCAGCTATTTGCTTGTGAGATGTAAGTTTGTGCAAGGAGACAGCTCCTGCTCTTCTGTCCCAGCTAGCAGACTCACACGTATGTAACATTGGTCATAAAAGGAACTAGAAATTTCTCGTATGTTGGATGTAGGGGGAAGGGCTAAAAACAGAAAGCCATCTTTATGACATCACCCACAATATGAAATGTTACATAATATAGTTAAACTGTTCTCTAAAGATACCTTAGGGCTCTCAATATTATCACCACTGTTTAACAAATTTTACTTAATAATATTACTGTGGTTTGAGAAACTAGTATAGCAGTAAAAGATGCATAATTTATTTTGCAGATGATGGATCAGGTAGGCTTAAAATTGTAATTTGTCAGAGATATATACTACAAATGTAATACACAAGACAATTTTTACATATAGCTATCTAGTTATTTTCAGTCACAGTGGTCGACCTATTATTTCTACCATTGATTTTCTCTCACACCTTTCTTGAAAACCAATTAACTGTATATATGTGGCTCTGTTTCTGGATTCTATTTTTCTTTAAATATATTTTTATTCTGAAATGACTTAGAGTAATTGCATGTGTTTTTGGACTACACCATGTCATTTCAATATATGTGTACAATGTACAAAGATCAGATGAAATAATTGATTTATCTATCACCTCAGACATCATTTCTTTTGTTGGGAACATGAAAAATACTCTGTTCTATCTATTTGGAAATAGCTGATTAATTGTTGTTGACCAATGATAGCCTACTGTACCGGATTTTGTTTTGTTGATCTACTTTCACCAGTAACACAGTCTGCATAGCTGTAGTATGCTAGTAATCAGATCATGAAGTCCTCCAACTTTGTCTTTTTTAAAGATTATGTCAATATTCTAGATCTTTTGCAAATTTATTTGTTTGTTTGTTTGTTTGGTTTTTCTCCGGTACCGGGAACCGAACTCGCGACCTTGCGCTTGCCAGGCAGGCGCTTTTGCCGCTGAGCTAAATCCCCAGCCCCTATTTTTTGCAAATTTATAAGCAGCTTATCATTTCAACT
Source organism: Chinchilla lanigera (assembly GCF_000276665.1). Lineage (NCBI taxonomy): Eukaryota > Metazoa > Chordata > Mammalia > Rodentia > Chinchillidae > Chinchilla > Chinchilla lanigera. Next base: position 15,781,943 of record NW_004955411.1, read on the forward strand.
TAAATAAGGCTGCTAGGATTTTGATTGGGATGAATTTCTTTCTGTAATGTGTTATATCCTTCAGTGTAGAGGTTTTGAACATTTTTTAAAAATGCATGTATTCCTAGATATTTTGTGTTTTGATGTTTTTGTAAATGGAAATATTTTTAAATTTTATATATGCCCTGCAGCATAAAATATGTCTTGGTGAATAGAAAGAACTAGTAAAGAATGTGTGCTCTGAAATGGTTGGATTACCTAAATATATAAATTAGGTCAAGTTAAGGAGAATATTTTTTAAATCTTCTATATCCTTATTGATATTTTGTTTAATTATTCTATCACATACTGAAAGAATGTTAAAGTCTCCAAGTATTACTGTAAATCTATTACTCTCTCATCAATTTTTTTCCTTCCTATATTTTGAAGCTCTGTTATGATATGCATATGCACTTAGGATTTTTTGTCTTCTTGATCAATTAACCTATTTATTGTTATTAATTGGTCCTTATCTTTGGAAATATGCCTTGTCTTTTAAGAAATCTACTTTGTCTGACATATAAAAACCCATACTTTCTTATGCTTAATGTTTGCAAGGGACAGAATTTTACAGCCTCTAATTTCCAAACCGTGCTTTTACATTTAAAGTTTATGTCTTGTAAGCAGTGTATATTTGGGTCTTGTTTTCTCTCCAGGATGACACGCTGACATCTAATTCGAGTACTCAGTCCATTAGTATTTAGTGTTGTTATGTTATGGGCAGATTTGAGTCTACTATCCTGCTGTTTTTCCTTTGTCTCATTTGTTCTTTTTTCTCCCTTTGATTTTCTTTTGGGTTGAGTATTTTTGCATGTCAGTCTCTCTTTTTTTTTGGTACTAGGGATTGAGCCCAGGGGTGCTCTACCACTGAGCCACACCTCTTTCTTTCTTTTCCTTTTTTCTTTTTCTTTCTTTCTTTCTGACAGAACCTGGCTTTTAGTCAGGCTGGCCTTAAACTCACTATGTAGCCCAAGCCGGCCTCAGAGTTGTGGCGATCCTCCTACCTCAACCTCCTGTGTGCTGGGATTATAAGGTCTATGCCACCACACCCAGCTGTAATGACCCAAGACCTTCAGAATACAGTTGCCTTGCCTTGTTCCTCCCTTCTTCTGGATAAATCATACTCATTACGTAGGTTTCAATTAAAATATCACTTCTCCAGAGAAGCAATCCCCCACCTCCCAAACTAGGTCAGCTTCCCATCTTGGAGGAACCACAAGAAAGCACCTCCCAGGCTCTGAAATTCCTCAAAGTCAGACAGAACCATGGAATTTCCTTCTCAAAGAAAGGAAATGTCATTAATAAGCTGTTCATAAGCAAGAGATGCTCCTTCCCAAAGACAAGTAGGAGTATGTGTAATATCTAAAAAATCCTCTGCCATGCTGTAGTGCCAGCTATTTGGGAGGTGAGGCAGGAGAATCAAAAGTTTGACGCTAAGTTGGGCAACTTAGCAAGATCTCATCTCAAAAAGAGAGACGGATACTAGAGGTATAGTTCAGCGGTAGAGTGATTGGTTAGCATGCATTCAACCCCTAATACCAAAAAAAGAAAAGAAAAATCTGTTTTGACTTAGAAATCATTTGCTCTCTTCTCATATTAGTTGTGCCTCCTCAGTGTCCTAAACAAGGTAAAAGAGTTGTGATTGGACATTACCATGGTTCCACAGTAAGAGGAATCAGAGTACCAACACACACACACACACACACACACACACATATGCACACACGTGCACGCATGCGCACGCAGCACTTGCACACACTCAAAACTGAATCACAGTCAGGTCGTTTGTGCAGCTCACCAGCAGGCTGCAGGCAAAACCCCCTCGCCACTCGGCCCCAGTGTGCACGGTCAGGCCACAGTAGGTGGCTGTCTATGTACACAACCATGTAGCCAGCTGCAGATCTCCATACGCAGTGCAACTAAATATTATAATTATAACTAGTCCAGCTCAGTGGTAGAGTGCTTGTCTAACACAACTGAGGGCCTACGGCTGACCCCCAGCACTACAAAAAAGAAGAAAGATCTAGAGTAAGATCTGATTCTGACCCGGAAAATAGAATTGGGCCCAAGACAAGGCCTAGAACAACCTTCAACTACAAATGCCCATAACTCCCTGCTCTTCTCCGTGTAGTGCCAAGATAACAGTCATGTTAAGTGTTCCACGCTTATGCTCCCCATGTGTATATAACCCCACGAAGGCAAGACTGTGTCTGTCCTGTTCCCTGTGGTATTCTCAGTAGGTGATACCCATTTATCTCTTCCTCATTGTAACACCAGTTATACATTCCATGAGGGCTCTTCTAAATGCTATCTTCTTGTGTTTTCAGTATATTCATTTAATCACTGATATAAATACATTTATATGCCTGCTAAAAGTGAGAAAGCAAGGATTAATATGGAAAATTCCCTACTCGTAAGAAGCTCATAATCAGAAGATTAGCAAATAAATAACCACCGTATGATACACAAGTGCCACCCCAGAGTATAAGAAGGGTACTATCCACAGATCAGCTAAAGTAGCAACAAGGAATTTTGTCCTAGCAAATGATTTGAAAATATAAAAATAAAATAGTTGAGGGCTTAGGCAGGAGGACTGCAAGTACAAAGCCAGCCTAGGTAACTTGGTGAGGCCCTCTCTCAAAATAAAATAAAAAGGGCTGGAGAAGTAGTTCAGTAGTAGAGACCTTCCCTAGCATGTGTGAGGCCTTAGGTTCAAATCCCAGTACCAGTTTAAAAAATTCCAGTTTCTCTTCATGTATACATGCTTTATCCACGCAGTCATGTGACTCAGGAAAAGACGACTTCATTGTCACCCGCAGAGGCTGATTCTAAAAAAACAAAAATCATAATCCTATCTGATTCGTTTGAGAACCCAAGCTTAAACCAAAGGTTAAATTTAGGGTGGATTAGATTGCCCTGGGGATGAAGCACATGTCCTAAAGTGGCCCAACCAGACTATAAGCCAGATGGAACTTTCTTCCATCATCTGGGTAACATTTCTCCCCATCTCCTGCTGAACCTAAGCAAGAAAGCAAGCTGCTCAGGCTCATGCTCTAAGGGATCTCTGAGGACAGTATCAGCCCATCAAGGTGAGGTGGGGGCAGAAAAATAAGACTGGAACCCAAATTTTAGCACACCTGGAGTCTGCCCCCATTCCCAAGTCTCCTGTTTTTGCAACAATCACCCCACATTCCTTATTGTTTAAAACAATTTGAAGCTGGGCATGGTGGCATGCCTGTAATCCCAGGAGGCTGAAACAGGAGGATCCTTGTGAGTTCAAGACCAGCCTGGGCTATGAAGTGAGCTGAAGTCCAGCCTGAACTGCATAGTGAGACCCTGCCTCAAAAAGACCAAAATAAATAAATAAATAAAACAATTTGAGTGGGTTGTTACTTGAAAACACAGTCTCCTAGCGGGTAATGAAGCAAGGTATTATCATACTGTGTGATAATATGGGGAAATATTTATATTAATATTATTAGTCTCAAAAGTAGGATAAAAAATAATACACACATAACAATTATGACATTCAAAGGTCTGAGAATATTGGCACAAGTACTAACCATGATTGCATTTGGGATAGGCCCTCTATTGAGGCCTCTTTCTGAATCTCTCCATTTTCGGTAATAAATCTATGTTACTACCATAGTGAAATAGTGTTTGAAAATATTATGGAAACTTGCAGTAAGGCAGGCCAACCAGAGAAGTCAGGGTAGCCATTACATGGAAGCAGTGTGGACTGACATAGTGAGAGGTATCACTCACCAGAGGAAAAGGACGGGCGTGATTCTAGGTCACGCTGACTTTCTTTGTTAGGTTTGAACAAACTGCTTAACTTCTACTAGCCTTGGTTTCCTCATTTGTCAATTAGAGGTAGTATTACCTCATAACACTTGGGTTAGAATTTTAACCCATAATTATTGGTGTTATTGCTATATCAAAAGCACAGAGCCATGAAAGAGCCTGGCTGATTCAGAGAGATTTTGATGTTTTACTGCATTTAGCTCACAGGGCTCATGGCAGAAACAGGGCTGGAAAGCAGGCCGGAACTGGGTCACAAATGGACCCTTAAGTCGTGTGTGAGAGAATGTCTGGAATCAGTCTGAAGCTGTACCCTACTTGGGAAAGTCAGATTCAGAGGTCACCTGAGATTGTTCTTGGGGTCTACCTGGACTCACTTTGTCTGCTTCAAAATGTGCTGGGACTGAGGCGCAGTGTGTCTCAGTGTCAAGCAGGAAAGGGGCATGAAAATGAATTTCTCCAAGACAGGGTACAGCACCACCCCGTGAACGTCACATTCATAATGTGCGCTAGCTCCCTGTCATGGAGACAGAGCAGTGACGAGTCTCCCGGAATACCTGCAGAGGTTGTTCTTAGAGCACCCAGGATGGCTTTCTCAAAGGAGGTTGGGCAGGTAGGGGCTCAGCCTAGGAGGCCTCTACAGGAACATGAAGGAGGGCAGCTTGGCTCCCTGGAGAGAAGATGCTGCCAGCTCTGTACTTTGCTCTGTGCAGCTAAGGAACTCGTACCTTGTGCTGTTTGTGGCATCTTTTCACCTCTGCGCTCTTTTTTTTAAAAGCCACTTTATCGAGGTTGATTGACATGCAAAACACTATACATAATTAACTTTGATGAATCTTTTATTTCTTCATTCAGTACATTTCATTGAGTATAATTGACAAATCATACATATTTAAGGTACACTATATCATATTTTGAGATAGATATATAGTGTGAAATGATTACTACCATCAAGTTAACTGACATATCCATCACCTCCCACTCTTAAAGCAAGTCTTAAATTCCTGCACTTAGAAACATTTTATCATGGCACAAATCAAAAATACTCTTAAACAAAAAGAAAAAAGGGCTCCGCATATCATTCCCAGAGACAGATTAAAACATTTAAATGAGCATCATTCTAGAAGAGTTCTTGATATTTCTATATGTTAATGGATTTTCAAAATCTAAATGTATTTTCAAAAATTAAAAATGAAATTTTGGCAATACTACATATACTGCTTTGTGTTTTGTTTTGTGGTACTGGGGATTGACCACGGACTTTTGCACTGAGCAACATCCCTTTGCATTTGTTATTTTGAGACAAGATCTTGCTATGTCACTTAAGTTGCCCAGGTTGGGCTCCGATTTCCAATCCCCTGCCTTGGCCTTCAAGAGTGTTAGGATTACAAGTGTTCTCTCTCTCTGCCTCTTTCTCTGTCTCTCTTTCTCCTTCTTTCTTTCTCTCTCTGTCTCTGTCTCTGTCTCTGTCTCTCTCTCTCTCTGTCTCTCTATCTCTCTCTCTCTCTCTCTCTCTCTCTCTATATATATATATATACATACTGTTTTGTCACTTGCTCTTTCATTTAACAGAATATAATGGACATCTTTTCACCTCAATAAATTCATATCAACATCAGGACCTCTCTTTTTTGAAACTTTCATACTTTCATTTCTAGTAAGTTCTTTGTGTTTTTGCTTTTTAATTTCAGTTTGTTAGTACATGTGTCTAGTACACAATGTTTACATTCCTTGTGGGAAGTTGTCACATGTACATAACACAGCTTAATTCCCTTTTCATCTTCTTTCCCTTTGCTCCTTCCCCATCCCTTGATCCTCTTCCTCTTTTTTTTTTTTTTTTTTTTTGAGACAGGGCCTTGCTGTGTAATTCAATCTGACCATGAACTCGTATGTAGCCTAGGGTGGCCTCAAACCAATGGTGATCCTCCTGCCTCAATTTCCCAAGGGCTGCAAATACAGGTGTGGGCCAACTCACCCAGCTTCATGCAAGGATCTGAAGAACAGAGTGAGGAGTCCCTGCAGTAGAGGGTTTGAGGACGGATCCGGAAGTAGCTGGGCTGAGACTAAGGCAGGATAATCCCTTACGAGGCTACACTATAAGTTCAAAGGTCAAACTGACAGGACCCTGAACTAGGCACTGTAAGTAGAAAAAGGAGAAGACAGCACATGGAAGAGGATGGACATACAGGCCTTTGTCATATGCTATGTGAGCACCGTGGGAGGAGAGGAGAGCTGGGGAGAGGGCAGGTTTATCTTCACACACCTTGCTGGACAATAAGTTCTGAACGCATAATCTTTATGTCTCTATCCTGTATCATCCCACAAGTACAGCAGCCAGAACTCTGCAATCTACAAAGTCTAGGGCTGGCAGCGTAGCTCAGTAGTAGAGTGCTTGCCTAGCAAGCTCAAGGCTCTAAGTTCAAACACCACCCCACAGCACTGCAAATCCAAGCTGTAAAATCTTAACGACCTATAATATTAAACAATGAAAATAACACAGAATAAAGTTGTTATAGGTTCTGATTCTCTGGAAATATACTCCCTAATAAATCTCCTTTGTCGGGCTGGGTATTTAGCTCAACGGCACAGTGCCTGCCTGGCAAGTGAAGGTCATGAGTTTGATTCCCGGTACTGGAAAAAAACCAAAAAAGAAAAAAAAAAAAAAAACCTCTTTTGTCAACTATTTTTTCTTAAAATAAAAAAAAAAAAACCACTAGGAGCTATTTCTCAGAAAACGTCATTTTACATTTCAACAGAAATCTATTCTTTTGATAATGTTGGTTGAAGTAGCCACCTAGACACAATCAATTGTAAAAGAACATAGAATACTTCTGCAAAGATTTATTACTGACACGGATTTCCTTTTTTAACTTAATGACTCACCAGCAAAATCCTTTAGAATTGGAAGTCTCTGTACTTTACAAAATTACCAAGTTAGTCACCGATTTATTCCCCTCAGTGTTATTTGAAAGAACCTGCTGTGCGAATCTGAACACTGTAAACCTGTATAAACCATGAATCTTTCAAAATTTAATTTTCCTGTTAATGGGTGCTAATGCTGGAGAACAGACCGGTAACGCGGGGGTGGGGGTGGGGTCTGCGGACTTTACCGAGCTAAACCTGGGACTGCAGCTTCGTTCCAAAGATCAGCAGCAGGTCCAGCAGGAAGGGGATGTGGAGGGCTGGGCCCCAGGGAGTGCAAATCAAACTACCACCACCACAAGCACTGCTGCCTTGGAGCCTGGCACGTACTTCTAGAGTTCGTGAATGTATCGCAGCAAGGGACCTCTGAAAAGGAAATTTATTCTTGAATTCCATGTATAACTGCAAGAGAGGAGAAGCCCTCTCTGGTCTCTCCCCTTCCGTGACAGCTGCAAGGGGGCCGTGACTTGGCTGGTGGCCAGCACACCCCTCCCCCATTCGCTTTGCTCCCCTCCTCCCCTCAGTGTCTTACCTGGCTATCAAACCACCCCTCTCTACTCCAACAAGACTGCAGCCAGGCAGCAGGCGCCCCTTACCCACTCCCCACTTCAGGACACACAGCGGCTTTTCTGAAGAAAGGAGGGGCGCTGGAGTGGCTGAGATCAGGAAGGGAGGGATCTGGGCCCCTTATTTGCACACCCAACTTTCACAGCAAGCTCTCAGCCCTGCCCCTCACTGAGCAGGCCTGCTGCTGCTATAGAAACCGCCCTCTCCAGCAGCCGCCGCTCCTCCGGTTTAGCCCAGAATGGCTCTCTGCGTGTACTGACCCCTCTGTGCTGCAGCCGGGTCCTGCTAAAAAGTCTGGCTTGCTTGGTTTTCCTGTAAACCTGCTTGTGATTTATTTCTCCAGTAGTGTGGGCTCTAAAAGTCTTATAAATCTGTTTTGTTTTGTTTTGATTTCATTTCATTTTGTCCTGAGTACTGTGGACAGAGCAGTCATTTCCAAAGCAAGAGTCATCATGACCAGAACCCGGTAGAGCTGACCTACAGGGTCTGGCACAAGGCAGCGGCCTCATTCGGCAGCAGCAGTGACCAGCAGCTTGCTGTGTCTGTCAGCCGATGGTAACCAGCATGAGCTGGCGACATCAGGACTGCTAGCCCTGAAGAATAAGAAAAGCTATGGGGAGGAACGGCTGTGCTGCTCATAATTCTGTAATCTGGGCTCATGCTGTCAATTCTTCTGCTGTTCTTATCCACAGTCAATGATATAGCCCGGGCCTTCGCACTCAACTACATTCCTAGCCCTTTAAAAAAATTTTTTTTAAGTTTTGAAGCCAGATATGGTGGCGCATTCCTGTAATCCCAACACTAGGGAGGCTGAGATAGGAGGATTGCCACAAGTCCGAGGCCAGCCCAGGATACACAGTGAGTTCAAGGCTATCCCAAACCACATAGTAAGACTTCAAAAACAGAACAAAAAAGGAAAAAAAAAAACTTATTTTGAGGCAGAATTTCACTAAGTCTCTACATTGTCCAGATGGCATGAATTATGATCCCCTGCCTCATCTCCTCGAGTGCTAGGATTACAGGCTAGTTGCACTTAAAAAAAAATGTTCTCTCCAGCCTTCCAAAACCATACAAGCAGAAACCATCAGCCTTTCTTAAGGCTTTGGCTGAGAACTGGCACCACGCCTGCTGAATTCTACCAGCTACAGAAGTCACACGGTCTACACATAGTCAGGGAGGAGGCCTGAATCCTGGGCGGGGTCGCTCATCGGGGGCCACACTGGGGCACAATAACAGAGTAACATGAGGCAGTGATCTGAAAGCTGAGTCTGAATGAACTGGCAAAGAAAGGGAAGAATATTCGAGACTATTTTGGTAACTATGCATGCAAAGCAGCTATGGCAGAGGTGCTTCAGTGGCAGAAAGCAAGCCAGCGTGCCTGGAAGGCAGAAATCAAGGAAAAAGCAGTTATAGGCAGGGAAGGGCCGGATCATGTGCTGCCTCTGTGCCTTAGGAATCTTCAGAATATAAAAGGTAGAATCCCAATGTAAACTAACTTAAGCAAAAATAAAAACAAAAAAGAGAAAGAGAGAGAAATGACGTATTAGTTCCCATTTTGGCAAGTCCAGGCTACATTTGATGTCACAGTGCAGCTGTGACCAGGAGTTCAAATGACAGCACCAGGAAGGCCACCACCCTCCAGCTCCTAACTCCGACTCCCTCTTGGTTGACTTTGTGTTCAGAAAGCTTCTGGACCTCTTAGCTTAGATCCCACTCAGATTTAAGTCCTACAGAAGAGAGTTCCTTTTTCTCAACAGTTAGCCAACATTCCAGGATTGTATCATCAGTCTGGGGCCCAACAGAAATCACAGTTGAGTTAGGACAATTCAAAAAGATGCACATTAGATGTGCTGGTGCGTGTTGGTAATTTCAGTACTCTGAGAGGCGGAAGCAGGAGGACCAAAAGTTCAAGCCCCACCTGATCAATTTAGCAACTTGGTGAAATCCTGTCTCAAAATAAAAAACATCTGCGATGTAGCTCAGTGTGAAGGTCCTGGGCTCCATCCCAGTACACCGAGAGTACTTCCTTGTGTAATGAGAGGTTTTCAGGTGAGTACTAGAGCGAGTTCATAATAACTTACAAAAACTGGTCCTCTTGTTTTTTAATAGTACTAGGAATTTAACCTAAGTCATTCACACTGAGATACATCCCAAGGCCTTTTAAAAATTTTTTTTATTTTGTGAAAGAAAACCGAATCTAGAGAGACCAAAGAAAGACTGCCCACCAGTCTCCCTGAGTCTGATTAAATTGGGTCACATCAGAATGAATTGCACGGGCTAGTGGGACAGAGACACGGTGCCCTACCCGCCAGGTTCTACTGGCTAAAGCAGTCAAGTGCCAACTCAAGGGGAAGGTCAAGGGGAAGACCTGCACACATTGGTACAAACCACCAGACTGACATTAAGTAGTGCGGATCTCATGGTGGGCTCAGTATAAATCATGTGCTTTCTAAGGGGAAGAGGGTGAAGTTAACTATACACAAACCACCTGGAGTAAAATAAAGTAAATTTGGAGTACCCACAATGAAGAAGGTGAAGCAGGCAAATCGGCAGGTGTCCGTCACACATGGAATGTAAAAAATTTGAGCAACTTGCCAGGCTTGGTGGTGTACCCCTATAATCCCAGCACTAGGGAGGCT
>NW_004955411.1:15792049-15804594 GCF_000276665.1 Chinchilla lanigera
AAAAAAAAAAAAAATCTTGAGCAACAGGAAGCTACTGAATGATTTAAATAGCTGGAGGCTTGAAGGAGTAATCAGATTGGTTTGTTGAGGGAAAAAAATTACCCTGACTTTAATAGGAGGAATAAACTGAAGAGGGGAAATTCCAGTATCTCAAAATTACATTTGTAGCACTTCTGCTTCCTCAGATTAGGTCTATAACTCGACACATAGCTGAATCTCACTTTGTATAATTTTACCTTTATTTTCTGTACAATGAGGTTAACACTGTTTTATAGCTTTGGGAAAGAAACAGCAAAAATGACATAATCAGAAGTGAATTACTACTATTAGGATCTGAAATTTGTTTGTTTGCCTTGTGGTACTAGGAATTGAACCCAGGGCCTTTGCATATCCCAAGCCATTTTATTTTATATTTTATTTTGATAGGACCTCACTAAATTGCCCAGAGTATCCTCAAGCTTGCAATCCTCCTGCCTCCACCTCATTAGTAGCTGGGATTGTGGGCATGCACCACTACACCCAGCTGAATATGGATATATCTCTACCAGTTTATTTGTTGAATGCCAAAAAGTACAGTGCTCACTTAGAAAGTCCCTAGGTTTCCCCCGCTGGAAACTGCCATGGCTAAATGGCTCAGGGAGCCATTCCTCTCATTTCCCATGCCAGGTACATCCTCTTTCCACTGGTTTCAGATTCACTTCTCTACACAAGCTTAAGATTTCCCATTTATACTTTTTTATGTGAAAAACAGTATTTCAAAAGAGTAATGATAAAGTATTCAAATAGTAGCATTAAAACAACTGTGTAGTCATTTAGAAAATAAAAACTGGACCCCTACCTCACAGCAAGAACTATGTAGAGAAAGATTTACATGAAACACAAAAATCATGTGGCAATATCTATGAAGGAAATATTCATGATATGGATATATAGATATTTGCATAGACATTTATTATGAAAAATATACTTAAGAGCTACTAAAAATAAAAAAACATTCCACAGAAAAAGGGGTAAACGATATGAAAAGGCAATCTTATGAACAGATATTCAGTTTTATTACTTATTATGAAAATAGTCTATTTTCTACCAATTCTCTTGATGAAGCTTAAACATCTGTTAGATCAAATGTCACATCATACGCTAGAGAGACAATCTCACTCCCTGCCAGAGGGAGTATAAACTGTCGCAGACCCTTCAGCAGCAATTTGGCACTAGTTCTCAACCTAAAATGTTCTTGCACAACCCAGCTATCCTACTTATCGGTGCTTACTCTGGAAAAATGTCCACACATGTACGCAAAGAGGCGTACACAGGGTGCTGCAATACAGGAGTGGTTGCAAGATGAGATACTGGAAAGAACCTCAGCACCCTCCTATAAGGGCATACTAAATAATCTAGGGCACACATGTTCTTTGTTTTTCTTTGAAGACAAAAAGATGTTAATGTATGGGTTGTTTTTTCTAAACTAAAACTTCAGTATCTGGGTTAGTAGTGTTGGTACTTCGTAGTAAACAAGTGGGTTTTGGGTTGCAATTTCAGCACTTGTCTCTAAAAAGCTCCCTATCACTGATCTACAGTCTGTTCATGCTATGCCACTCAAAAGGAATTAGGACGGGCACAGTGGTGTATATTTGTAATCCCAGTACTTGGGAGGCTGAGGCTGGGGAAATCTCAAATTCAAGGCCAGCCTGCTCTATAGATTGTTGTGGAAACCTTTCAAGAGTGAAAAAAGTAAGATAAAGAATAAACTATATCCTGGCATGGTAGGTGGTGCACACTTGCAATCCCAGCACTCTAAGAGGCTAAGGCAAAAGGATCCAAAGTTCAAGTTTAGCCTGGGCAATTTAGCAACTTAGTAAGGTACTGTTTCACAATAAAAATTTTAAAAAGAGGCTAGAGCTATAACTTACTGTGAAGACCCTCAGTTCAATCCCCAGTACAATAAATAAATAGATAAAATTAAAATACAGTATGATAAAGTATAAAATAAAAACAAAAACCTACACATAAAACTCTATATGGAAAGTTTTTTATATGGAAATAGCTTAGAAGACTGGGTAATTCTTTTTTTTTTTTTTTTTTTTTTTTTTTTTTTCTCCGGTACTAGGAACTGAACTCACGACCTTGCGCTTGCCAGGCAGGCGCTTTTGCCGCTGAGCTAAATCCCCAGCCCCTGGGTAATTCTTTTTGAAGATGATAAAAGAATTGAAGGTTTTGCTGAGGGAATTTTTTTTTTTTAGTCAGGATCTCACTATGTAGTTCAGGCTGGGCTTGAACTCACCATGTAGCCTAGTCTGCCCCGAACTTGTGACCATCCTTCTGCCTAAGCCTCTCGAGTGCAGGGATTATAGGCATGCACCACTATGCCTGGCTCAAGGGAAAACTTAGCTCTATCTATAATGTTTGATTTTTTATAATAAGAATTAATTATTTCTTGTATAATCAAACTTTTCAAAAATATCCTTAGCCAAGCATGGTTCCCATGCTTATAATACCAGCTACTCAGCAGGCTAAAGCAAGAGGATCAGAAGTTCAAGGCCAACCACGGCAACTTAGCAAGACCTTGTCTCAAAATAGAAAGGGTTGGAGATGTAGCTCAGTGGTACAATGCTCGCTTAGCAATCACAAGACTAAACACTCAGTACAAATGTGTGCGTGTATGTGTGCATGTGTACACAGGGGCTCCCCACTATATAATCTTTAAATGTAATGTTTTACATGACACTTTCATCTCACAAGTAGTCTAGGAGGGCACTGAACTTACCATGTAGCTCAGGCTGCCCTCAAATTTAACAGTTTATTGAGATATGATTAATTTACTATAGAATTTATCCACTTAAACTGCCCAGTTCAGTGACTTTCTTTGTATCATTAAAATATCACACACTTGGGGCTGGGGATTTAGCTCAGGGGCAAAAGCACCTGCCTGGCAAGCGCAAGGTCATGAGTTCGGTTCCCCGTAACGGAGAAAAAACCAAAAAAAAAAAAAAAACACACACTTATCCTAAGTGTACAGTCTAATTTTAGAACACACACTGCATTGTCCTCTCTGCTATCACTGCCATCCACCACACGCTCACCTCCAGCTCTAGGCAAACAACAATCCTGCTTTCTATCTCTGTGTATTTCCTTTTCCTGGGCATTTCACATGAGTAGACTCACACAGTATGAAAAGTTTTGTTACTAATTTTGTTCACTAATTTTGTTCACAATGTTTTGAAAGTTTATTCAATGTTGTGATGTGCATCAATAATCCTCCGCTTCTTCTTTCTCTTTCTCCTCTTCCTCCTCCTCTTCCTCCTCCTCTTCCTCCTCCTCTTCCTCCTTCTTTTCTGTGCATCTGGGGATTGACCTCAGGCCCTGTCTTTTCTCTCACTGGAACAAAATACCTGACACCCAGAATTAAGGAAGGAAATGTTTATTTAGCTCACAGTTTGTGGAGGTTTCAGTCCATACTCGGCTGGCTCCGAGGCAGAGTGGCACATGGCAGAGGGCAACAGTTCATGGTGGCGGAAAACAGCAAAAGCAACAAGAGTCAAAGAGGAGGAGCAGGCAGAAAGAGAGCAAGCCTCTTCCCCTCCCTTATATTGTATGCAGGCTACCTGCCCCAGGGTGGGTGTAGCACTCACGCCCATAATCTCAGCATTGGACCAAGAATCAATCACAAACTCTAGAAGCTCGCACCATTTCTGCATAAGGCTTTGAGGGGACATCCAGACACAAACCATAACAGGTCCTCACACAGAGTCGGCAGCACTCTACCACTGAGCTATGGCCCCAACCCTATTCTTCATTTCTAAATATAGCATCCCATTGCATGGATGTACAGCTTCCATGGTATGGCTATACGTTCTATTATACGGATGCAGTTTTTATGTAGACATATATTTTTTCTTTCTTTCCTTCATTCTTTCCTTCCCATCTCACCATACAGTCTAGGCTGGCTTTGAACTCACTATATAGCCCAGGCCGCCCTCCAACTCATGATCCTCCTGCCTCAGCCTCACAAGTGGGGTGAGGGGAGACACCACATGAACCAGAGCTTGGTAGTCATCAGCTAGAACAGTTGGAAAGGGGAAAGGGGATGGCGAACCCTATCTTTTGAGAGGGTAGGGTTGGGAATGTATGTCTCTGTTTTTTCTGGGGTTGTACACGGTCCTGAATCAGGAGGGCATGAAGAGAGATGATTAGAGACAGGATCCAGCCAGGGGTTAAGTTCTGCTGAGAATCAGAACCAGGCACAAGGGTCAGGAGGTCCAATTCTGACAGCCAGTCCGCCAGAAGTCAAAGCGGGGCTCTACTGGCAGCCTCCAGGGGCTGCAGACCCGCAGACCTCAGAGCCGCGCCCTTACAGCCAGTCACACAGGATGGGAGCTGCAGGCGCTGAACGGTGGGTCCTCTCAACAGACCTGGACAACGCGGCGACATCCCAATCAGCACAGCGGGTGTAGGTGCGCTGGAGCTGGCAGGGGCCGTATACACTGCACAGCAGGGGCCGTCAGACACTGCAGGGAGCTTCGAAGGACTGCCACGCGCTCTGGCTGCTGGGCTCACACCACAACCCGGTGGGCTGCATTGCCCCAAAGTATTTTGAAACATTCTACATTGCCATTTATTTCTTGCTATGGATTTTTACAACTGTTTTCTAAGATTACAGATAAAATGTAATTGAGAGAGTCCACCTCTCAGAATGGAGCCCAAGGTATTTTTTTTTTTTTTCTTTTTGTATTACTGGGGATCAAATGCAAGGCTTTAGGCATGTGAAGGTTGCACTCTACTATCAAGCCACATCCCCGGACAAAATAATATTCTTTAAATAAATGAGCTTGCTGGGCCTGATGGCACAGGCCTGTAATCCCAGCACTCAGGAGGCTGAGGCAGGAGGACCACCAAGAGTTCAAGGCCAGCCTGGGCTACCTAGTGAGTTCAAGACCAGCCTGAACTGCAGTGTGAGACCTTGTTTCTAAATAAATAAATGAGCAAGCAAACTCAGTGTGGTAGTATACCGGCAATTTACTAAGACCTTATCTCAAAGTAAAATAAAAACAAAGTTAACTATTCAATATTTTAAAATTATAATTTAACAATAGGAATTACTTAAGATTTATTTATTCTTTTATTTTCACTAGCTAATGTAAAGTTAAATGTCTTGGGAAAGAAAGCCTGCACCATAGTTACCATTTCTCTGTGAACTTGTTCTCTCTCTGGTTTCCTCTCGCTCTGTATCTCAGTCTTTCCCAGATAACTTCTTGTAAAATGTATTAAGTAGATTTAAATAAAGATAAGAAAAATAGGCCACTTCTTTCTGGTAAACACACCAAGCCTTGAACTCTAGTTAATGCGGCCGCTTACATGTACAATTCAAAAGCACTCCAAAGAGATGAACCCCATGGTGGGAAGACTCTATTTTCTTCCCTTTATATTTCACTCACAGGCACCATTGATTTCAACAGTGCCAGCCAAGTTTTACAGTGTAAAATTCGCAGATGTAAAATTCCCGAGAAGCGCTATGTGGAAACATGAGCAAACGGACACCATCATCTGCTTTAGCTCAAACTTGGCTCTTCTTTGAGGAAGGCAGCTGCCTGGCTGGCTGGACCCTGTGCCAGCTCAGCCTGCAATGTTTATATTTCCTGTAGTCACAGCTTCTTGGAGTAACGGGTTCTATATTTTAGTGCCTGCTATATAAAGAGGTGTTTCTTTTTATTTTTGTTAGGCCATCAGGCTTCATAAAATTTTGCTTTTCTTTTACTTCTTTTTTTAGGATGTGAGAAAATAATCTT
This sequence comes from Chinchilla lanigera, assembly GCF_000276665.1. Classification (NCBI taxonomy): domain Eukaryota; kingdom Metazoa; phylum Chordata; class Mammalia; order Rodentia; family Chinchillidae; genus Chinchilla; species Chinchilla lanigera. Next base: position 15,797,833 of record NW_004955411.1, read on the forward strand.
TGGTCTTCTTCATTGGCCTGAGACATTTTTTTGCAAATGGAATCATTTTTATTTTTACCACCATATATATAAAGCTCTCTGCTCTTGATCATTTTTACTGTCATTCTCTGGACCTTTTCTAGCCCTATTATATATTCAAGAAGCACAGACAAGAACCCTATAAATATTCACCATATAAAATATTCTGAGCCCGGGCACTCCTTCAGATAGTCACCTGCCTTTTTCTACTGTAATTCTCTGGTAAGGTTTTGATCATTTCCCTTGACACATCTCTCAGACCTGTGCTGCCAGAGCCTGACCTCATTTGAGAATTCACATTCTTCCACTTTCGCACGAACAGAATCCAACCAAACAACGTGAGATTATAATCTTCCCCTCATTAAAATGTTTATTGAACTTTGAGGCGCCATGCTAGGGATATGGTGGTTTCAAACATTAGGAAGCAGAGGCCCTTACAAAACATACAGTCTAACTGCAGAAGGCCCATGAATTAAAAATTATAATTTTAATTATGAAGTTAAGTACAAGCTGGGTGTGGTGTCATGTGCCTATGACCCCAGCACTTTGGCAGGATGAGGCAGGAGGATCACAAGTTCAGGCACAGCCTAGCCAATTGAGGGACTTAGCAAGACACTGTGTCAAACAAAAAAATTAAAAGGTTGGGGATGCAGCTCAATGCGGAAACTCTAGATTCAATTCTCCACTCCCACAGAAAGGAAGAAAGAAAGAAAGAAACTAAATTTGTGTAATTTTATCTTTCAATGTGGATATAACGGAAGAATGTTTTCAAAAATATTTGGGAGAGCTAGATGTAGTGGTTCATGCCAGCATTCTAGAAGGCTGAGGCAGGAGGACCAAGAGTTTGAGCCCAGTCTGGGCAACTTAATGACTTAGCAAGATTTTGTCTCCAAGTAAAGAATAAAAAAGGGCTGGAAACGTAGCCCAGTGTGAAGGCCCTGGGTTCAATCTTCAGTACTGCAAAAAGTTAATTAATTAAACACAGATAGTAATGATTGAAGATAATACTTGAGCCAGATATGTTGTTATACACCTGTGATCTCGGCTACCTGGGAGGCTGAGGCAGGAGGATGGTGAATTTGAGATCAGTCTTGGCCATTTAGTGAGACTGTCTCAAAGTAAAATAAAGAAGGCTGGAGTTGTAGTTCAGGGGTACAGCACTTGCCTAGCACGCATGAGACCCTGGGTTTAATCCCCAGTACCACAAATAAATAAAATTAAGTGAGACTTGAACTTTACAACTGCTGACACTTTTACTAAGTAGTTTACACGTACTTTCTTCTCCAGTCCTTACACTGCTGCTGAGGGTGGGTGTTATCGTCTCTATTTTATGGATGAGGAAAATGACGCTCATGAGGTTAAGTTGCCCAGCATCCCAGCTGGTAAACAGAGCAGTCAGGCTTTGAATGAAGGAGTCAGACTCAAGCACAGGGCTGCACTAGTAGAAAGGAAATGGAGGAGGAGGACCTTCCCTCCCGGGACAAGGCAACAGCATAGGCAAAGTCTCAGGGGTGTGGCTGTGCTCAGAGCCTCCCAGTGATAACCGGGGTAAGGATGTGAGAACAGCAGTGGAAGACAAAGTTGGATTCCATGGTGATGGAAAACAAAGCCACGGATTCCATGGTGATGGACGGGGCAGGGGAGGGGGCATCTTGAAGAAACGTTGCCTAATTCTATTTTTTGAAATAGATAATGGCAAATCATTAAAGGATACTCAAAGAGCACTGTAACTGTAACATGGTCGGATGGCTGCTGAGAAAGACAATGGAGGCAGCATTTTGGAAGTAAATTACAGAGGAGTGAGGTTGAAGCCACAGGGAGACCTTCCGTGAGTCTGGTAAGACGCTGGTAAGTTATGGTGGGAGCCTGAGCTAAAATGTGACAGGTGGGAATGGAGAGGAGGGGCAGGTGGTAGTGACGCAGAAAGAGGTGAAATCTAAAGGGCTCGAAGACAGTGTCAATGTGGGTATCAGGGGAGGTAAAGAGGATGTCTTGAGCTGGCATATGCAACTAGCTGTCAATAATTAACATGAAGCCACGCATAGTGGTACACACCTATAATTCCAGCACCTGGGAGGCTGAGGCAAGAAGATCGCTGTGAGTTAAAGGCCAACTTGGACTGACTACATAGTGAGTTCCAGCCCAGCCTGAACTACAGAGCAAGACCCTGTCTTGACAAGCCAAAAAAAGAAAGAGAGAGAAAGAAAGGAAGGAAGGAAGGAAGAAAGGAAGGAAGGAAAGAAGGAAGGAAGAAGGAAGGAAGGAAGGAAGAAGGAAGGAAGGAAGGAAAGAAGGAAGGAAAGAAAGACAGAAAGAAAGAAAGGGAAAAAGAAAGAATCGATTCTTTCTTTTTTTTTTTTTTTTGGTTTTTGGGGTTTTTTTTTAATTTTTTTTTCTGGTACCGGGAATCAAACTCATGACCTTACACTTGCCAGGCAGGCGCTGTGCCGCTGAGCTAAATCCCCAGCCCCCAAAAAGAAGAGAGAAAGAATCAAAATAAAATAAAATAATGAATAACAGGAATGTCATATATCAAACTGTATTATGGAAAGTGTACATGCATGTAACATACTTTAATCATTCCCCACATGACCCCTCCTCCCATCTTCCTCCCTACTTTCACAATTTTGGGGGGGTCTCAATGTGAAAAATGTATTTTTATAATATTCATCCACTCAATTCTGATTTGGTTGCTGAAATAAATGAGGACTTTCTACCTTCTGAAGACCTGAACTCTTTGGATGCAGTGAGAGGACCACTGTCACTCAGGTCCAGCAGTCTGGCCCCGAGGCCCTACATCCTAGTTACTGGGCCTGATCCTGTTACCATAACCTAATGGGACCGAAAATGGTGTCTCAGCGAACTAAAAAAAGGCATTCAAAACCTGCGTGGCCGTGCTGGCCAAGCGAGTAGACATTCTCAGACGTCCAAGAAAGAAAAAGGCCTTGTTACTCTCCCCCCATGGATTTGTAGGCTAACCAAGGAGATAAGACATGAATCAAGAGTCAAAATATAAGCGTCTTTATGATGAAGGGCTAAATTCTGAAGTCAGTTCTAGAGCAGCCAGGAAAGATAATTTTACTGACCGTCTCCAGCCAAATGCCCCGCAGGTAGTACAGCAGGCGCCCATTGTCAGGGCGCTGAAGGAACCCGTTGGCACGGAGCTGGACTGCCAGGGCTGCGGGAGAATCGGAGTCAGAGAGCCGAGCCCGTGAGTCACTCATCATTCTCCAAACACGTGCTGACTGGACACGCTGCGCACACAGCTCTGCTGCGTGTGGGAAACCCTGCAGCTTGGCAATACGCATAGAAAGTTTAGTAACACTGGTGTAAGCCTGGAATGCTCGGTGCCTGCTCCCCGTCATGAATAATGATTGCAAAACAACTCTGGTGAAGACGCGGTGACTCGGCGCCCTGGCTCCCCACCTCAGGACTTTCCAGAGGCCACGGAGGAGAGAGGCCAGCATAGCCCTGTTCGCGCTCGGGCGGGGCGGTCCGGTCGGTAGTGTTATCTGCAGGAAGGATGACTCACTCGCAGGGTGATTTACACGCAAGTTCCAACTTGGCGGTTTCCGGTCAGCAGAAGTTACTACTGTCAATCAAGGACTCCTTAACAGTTTCTTTCGGCAAAGAAATAGAAGACAGTAGAACAACTATGTTAGCTATCCTGTATATACATACGTACAAAATTTCTCCTTCTTTCCCTTCTCTTTTTCCACATCCCAGTTGCCCTTTACCCTTGAGTGTTTCTGTTTTCACGAGAAACCACTCTGAAGTTATCAATATGTAATACAACAAGCATTGTTAATTTGCTCCCACTTTGTAACTCTGTATTGTCTGTACTGTTCTTTTGCTATTTTGTAAAAGGTTGTCTATCTGTTAATGTTTTCCTCCTTTTATTTTTAAAATAAAAAAAAAGTTACTCCTGTCTTCAAGCTGGCTGCGTACTGCGCGTTCACAATCCTCCCCTCCCGGCTGACTCAGGAGAAGAGAGCAGGGCGACCAGGGCTGGGATTCCCCAGGAAGGGCAGGGGTCCCCTCTGGGCCCAGCAGTGTCACAAGCCAGGAATTTTCTGGAGCTCTCTGCAAGTTCAGGAATCCTGGGCAGAGTTGCAAGTTCCCTTCTGGTTCCTATTAATGTGTACTTGAAGCCCATCGTGAGTGACCTCATTTTTTCCAGTGGGTTTTCCATTTCTTAGAGCGGTGCCCTCATAAGTTGTTTAATAATTTAAGATCGACACTGAAGAGTATTTGAGTGCTACTTTCACTCAATTTCAAAGGTTACTTTAATATTCAATAAATAAGAATTCAGCTTTTTGAGATGCGATGTTACCCCCTACGAAATTCACCCATTTTAAGTGTACAATTTAATAATTTTTAGCATATTTGTAGTTGCTCAAAATCAATCATAATAAAAATCCATTTTTTCCAATAGTACTGAAAATCCAACCCTTGGGCCATGTATTATGAGCTGTGCCTCCAGCCCATTTTTATTACTGTTTTAAAAGTTTGAGATGAGGCTTGCTAAGTTGCCAAAGTAGTTTTGTTTGTCTGTTTGTTTTATTTTGTTTGTTTGCTTTTTGACATAGGGTATTGCTATATAGCTCAGGCTGACTTTGAACATGTAATCTAGACTGGTCTTGAACTCACACTATCCTCCTGCCTCAGCCTTCAAGTGTCCAAGTGCTGGGATCACATCCAGTTCCAAGCAGAGCTTGAATTCTCCATTAACCTGCCTTAGCTTCCCTAACTGCTATGTTATAGATATATGCCTCTTCATCCAGCAAGAATTTGGGGTTTTTTTTAGCCATTTCTTTATTTACTTACCTGTCTGTCTGTCTGTCTGTGTATCTATCTATCTATCTCTCTATCTATCTATTTATCATCTATCTACAGTAATGAAGATTAAACCCAGGGCTTTCACACAGAGCTACATCCCTAGCTTTTTAAATTTTATTTTGAGACAGAGTCCAGGCTTCAGTGAAACTGTTACAGAAAAACAGACCAAACATGGGAAGAAACAGCACTGAGAAGGTTTAGGAGGCAATTTATCACACTGATGGGTCTGACTGGAATCTCCCAAAGAGTCAGAGCCCAGTCCAGCAGAGGGGCAATCTATAGAGAGGGCAAGCGGGGAGGTACAAAGGCAGATTTGGCATATTATGATTGGAGGCTTGGGTGACATCATGGGCTGCAAAAGAAGTTTAAATATCTCACGTTCTATTGCAAGGCCATCAGTTAAACAAGCATGGGTTACACAAAGCAAGAAATGTCCCATTATCAGGCTTTTCCGGACATGTCCATCTGGTTTTGGCAGGCATTTTTGTCAGACTTTATTTAAAATTTTAATTTCCCTTTCAGAACTTGTGATCTTCCTGCCTCCCAGGTCAGTGGTATTACAGTCATGTGCCACCATACCTGGCAAGTTTATTTTTTTATTTCAGCTTTTTATGATGATTTTCAAGGGGAAATGATCAACCACAAAAACTCCACACCCTAAGTTACTAACTGAGCTTTGAGTTCAACTTGAGTGGCTAGAGTGTCCCGTGCTGTTATTTCAGACTTCTGTGTCTGGGGAAACGGAGCGTGTCCAGATGCTGTGGTATGCTTTTGGCCGTTGGTTGCTGTCCCCTGAAGTAAATGCCCACGGAGTAAGAAAGGGCTGTACCTGACTCTGGGCCTCATAACACATGGCAGCCAGGGGCCAAAAGATAAATCCTGGTGTTACTCATAAGTGCTTTCCAAGAACCCTCAGATCAGGTCTTCTTAGTGATTTGATTTTTGGCTTTTTGAGACGGCCTCTTGCTCTATATTCCTACTACACATGCACCCCAGTTGGCCTTGAACTCACAGCGATCCTCCTCCTCCTCCAGCCTCCCAAGCGCTGCCGTTACAGGTGTGGCCACCACCCCTGTCTTATTTTTAGAGTTTCTTAACAATACTCGTGGCAAATCTACTGGACTAACAATATCAGATATTTTTATGTTTTGTTTTTAACACTGATTTTCCCTGCATCCACCTACATCAATCGCTACGACCTTGGCGTGTGGGATTAATCTCTTTTCAGCCTTTTCCTTTCCCATATTGGCTTTATTTTACTTGTTTTCCCTTCATGCTTGAAGTAATTGCTGTACTAATTTACCTCCTTTGGGCAAAGGCTTCTTCATTATCTCCGCCTTCGTTCTCTCTGCTCATATGCTCTTCCCACACAATATTCCAAAACCTTTCATAACGAAAGCTTTTAACACAGAAATATAAATCTTGGCCTGAGGCGCTTCCAGCTGTAAGGCTCTGCGGGATTCAAAGGTCAGGCCCAAGCAACCCACTTTTTTTTTTTTTTTCCTGTGCTGAGGATTGAACCCCAGGGCCACACACATGGCAAAAACTCTGCCAGTGGGATGCATCACCAGGCCATCATGCAGCCTACCTTCTAACCACCTCTGATATTACTCTCCTAGCTCCTTCCTTTCTAGCTCCCATTGCAACAATTCTTCCTGTCTGGCACCTCTGACCCACTGATCAGAGAACCATTTCATCACAGTCTCACATCTCTCCTTATCTAGCTTCTACCCATGATTCATTTTTTTTTTAATTTTTATTTTAAAGAGGAAGAGAAGGATAACAATAATGAGGGGGGGCTTACCAAATTACAGACAAAGTGGTAGGAAATTATCAATGGTTATTGTTTTACATATTGTTATCTACAAGATAGTTTCTCAGGAAAACAAATAGACAAATAATAGT
>NW_004955411.1:15834983-15838095 GCF_000276665.1 Chinchilla lanigera
AAAAAAAAAAAAAAAAAAAAAAAAAAAAAAAATTAAATACTACCTAACTAATAAAAATTACAAAACTCTGAAGAAAAAAACTGAAGATGACTTGAGAAAATGGAAAGATATCCCTGTGCTTGGATTAACAGAATTAACATTGTTACAATGGCCATATTACCAAAAGTGATCCGTAGTCATTGTAATCCCTATTAAACTGCCAAGAAAGTAATTCAGAGAACTGGGAAAAACAATACTGAACTTCATTTGGTCTCAGAAAAGACCCAGAATAGCTAAAGCAATCTTGAGCAAAAAAGCAGTGCTGGAGGTATCACTCTACCAATTTCAAACTACACTACAAAGCCATAGTAACAAAAACAACATAGCACTGGCAACAAAAACAGAAATGTGAACCACTGCAACAGAACAGAAGACACAGAAACAAAGTTAAGTACCTAGAGTCACCTTTTGACAGAGGAACCAAAAATACATGCTGGAATTTTGTTTTGTTGGTTTTGGTTTTTTGAGAGAAGATTTCACTATATAGTTTAGGCTGTCCTTGAACTCACTATGTAACCCAAAAGGGGCTTGAATTTGTGCAATCCTCCAGCCTCAGCCTCCTGAGTGCTGGGATTATAGGTATGCACTACCACACCCAGCCTATAGGGGTTAATTTTTAAAGTTCTATACATACTCTAGATATTAGTCCTCTGTTAGAAGAGTAACTAGCAACAATTTTCTTCCATTCAGTTTGTTGTCTCATGACAGTTCTCACGGAGTGTTTGAATTTTCACAGGTATGCACTACCTCGCCTGGCTTTTGCCTCTCTTCACCAGCTCTGGGTAGGCCACTCTCACAGTATTCTAGACCCAAATTAAATTTATAGGTCTGAGGATCTGAATTAAAGGCTTTGTAAGGTCTTTTCTAGTTCTGGAACTGTATGATTCCCACTTGTCCAGTAACATGAGAACCTACCATGCTCTGAGTGTCAAAGACACAAAAATGAGAAAAATATAGCAAAAATGGTAAAATCCAGCAATTCATCACAGTGAAATGTATTACAGTTTATAAAAAGGTGAAATACATTATTCTGGATATTCAATTTTGTTATCAGTCACACAACATGTTTTAGAGCAGGGTGTGGTGGCGCACGCCAGTAATTCCAACACTTGAGAGGCTAAGGTAGGAGGAACATTGCAAGTTCAAGATCAGCCTCGACTACAAAGTGAGCTCAACTCCCAGCCTCAACTACATAGTGAGACCCTGTCTCAAAAAGACAACAAACAGCATATTTTTAGATACCAACTAATCACCACTACAAAGCTATAAAACACTGGTTAGGGGTTCTGAGAAGTGGAAGCTTATTATGCTCCCATAAAACCTGGGGAAAAAAAAAAACAAAAAACTGACTACCGTGGCAGGTAGTATGTGTCATGTTAAACTTTGTTCTTTCAGCCCTCCTGTTTGGATTCAGCTGCTAAATTACTGCATGATCTTTGACAAGTTCTTCAGCCTCAGTTAGTCTCAACTTTCTCCCCTGTAAAAAGGATTCAAAGTACAGCACCTATTCATTAGAATTACTATGAGATTCAAACGAAATACTTTATGTTAAAGAACATGCAGGGTATGGTGGCACGCGCCTGTAATCCCCGCACTCTGGAGGTTAAGGCAGGGTAATCGTCACAAGTTCGAGACCAGCCTGGGCTACGAAGTGACTCAAGGCCAGCCTGAACCGCACAGCGAGACCCTGTCTCAAATCAACAAAAACCCCACAAAACCAGTTCCTGGAACAAGTGTTGATAAATGATGGCCACAATTATTTTGTGATAGTAAGGGAAGACGAGAGAATGCCATCATCCCAGAGTTCACTAACAAAATATAGGAAATGTTTCAGAGCAGTTTCGCTTTCGTCCTGTACGACGAAAGCATTTGCTGTCTCATGTCCCCGGCTGTGCGATCCCAGTTCTCAGAATCCTTTAGGCTTGAGGGCGGTAATACTCCCAATTCCCCTTTTTTGTATTTAAGGGGCCAGTTCAATCACTAAAAAGTATTTCTTTAGTTCTTAGTCGTATCACTGGTGCTAAAAAAGTGTTGCTAAGCCGAGTAAATAAAAAAAAAAGAGGCACACTTCACTAAAAATTTATATAGCTTAAATGTGGACTGATCTCTACGGCCGCTAGGGTAGACCTTCTTATAGTGTTCTTTGAAACCCTTTTTTTTTTTTTTTTTTTTGGAGTTAAAGCGGATACGGCTCCAAGTTCAGCAGCCGAGACGGATCCGTGGCCTTCGTGCCTCCAATTCCCTCCTCCCGCCTCCTGCCTCCCCTCCGCCGCGACGTCTCGTCCGAGCCCCGCCCAGGCAGGCGCAGTGTACCGCCCCGACGCGAGCGTGGGAGGCGGGGCCGAAACCGAACTTCATTGTTCGCGGGACCGACTCTTCCCGAAAGAGCCCGTTGGCAGCGCCTGCGCAGTACGCGCTCTTTGTGCCAGGCTGCAGCAAGCCGCTTGTTTGTGTGTGTCTCTTCCCGAGGCCATGGAGGAGGCGCCCGAGGGGCGGGGCTTCCTCGTCGCCCTCGGATTGGGGGTTAGCAGGGGGTGGGCGGGGTCGGGGCGGGGCCTCCGACAACAACACTGGGAACCCAGACCCTGGCTATTTGTTGCTGCGCCGCCTCCGCCCGAGTCATGTTCTACGCTCCCCCGTGGCTCGCAGCAGCAACCGCCGCCGCTCGGTGATCACAGGCTTCACTTCCTCCTCTTCCTGCCGAGCCTCCGGACTCCTAGCACTATGACTGTCGTCTCTGTCCCGCAGCGGGAGCCGCTCGTCTTGGGCGGCCGTCTTGGGCCGCTTGGCTTCTCTGCCCGCGCTTACTTCGGGGCCCTCCCGATGGTGACCTCGGCCCCGCCGCCTGTGCCCCGGATCCCAGACCCTCGGGCGCTGCCCCCGACTCTCTTCCTCCCTCACTTCCTGGGGGGAGACGGGCCCTGCCTGGCCCCACAGCCCCGCGCCCCAGCAGCAGCTCTGCCCCACTGCAGCCCGGCCGTGGCGGGAGGCGCCCCGCGGGCGGCTCCGAAGAAGCGGCGGAAGAAGAAGGTGCGAGCCAGCCCGGCGGGGCAGCTGCCCAGTCGCTTCCAGC
>NW_004955411.1:15838790-15848436 GCF_000276665.1 Chinchilla lanigera
TCACTCCGGCCGCGGGGCTCCGTGGGGGCCGCCGGCGGCTCGCCTTCGTGTGGCCGGGCTTCCGCTGAGAGGCCGGGAGTCCTGGGCTCTGGGCGCCGCGGGTCTGACCCGCTTCGGGGGCTCCGGAGTTGGGGCGTTGGCGGCAGAGGCCCCGGGGTTCTGGCCTCTTTGAAGCGGTGGATTTCGTGTGCGAAGTCCGCCGAAGGAACTGAATGTGTACGGGCCTGGGCTTTTTAAATGGCCGGTAGTTTTGTTGTGTCCAGAATAAGTTTCCGCAAGAAAAGTGAACAGTGGAAATGACGATTTGCGGACCAGTTGCGCTGCTATTGAATTTGGATAAAGTGGGTCCGAATTCCAACGGAATTAAATCTAATGTGATTAGAGAGTTATTTTGGTTCATTGGGTTTTTTGGTTTTTGGCTTTTTGGGGGGGGGCGTCTTTTGAGACAACGTCTGGCTATGCAGTTCAGGCTGGCTTTGAGCCCACTTTGTAGCCCAGGCTGGTCTCGAACTCGCAGCGGTCCTCCTGCCTCAGCCTCCGGTGCGGGGATTACAGGCGTCCTCCACCACGCCCGGCGGTTATGTTTTTAAGGGAGTAATGGGGCTTGAACCACGGGCCTTCGCCCAGAATTCAATCTACAGCCCAATTTTTATTGAGACAAGGTCTTAAATCTCTAGGTTGTCGATGCTGGGCTCAAATTTGCCATCCTTTCTCCACCTCCAACAGGGCTGCCATATCAGCCCTGTGCCCCCAAGCCTGGATAAAACGTTTATTTACTTTAAGTTTCAGTGACTTACTGTGTTTCATAATGACATGAAAAGTTACTGTCATTTGTTGAATTATGTCTGGACTGAGAGCGGTCTTGGGAGAAATTCCGTGATTGTTGAACTGTTAGTGACAATTTAAAGAATTTTCTGTACTTGTTTCCTGGACAGTAAAATTCCTTAAGTTCTGCTAGCAGGGGACCTTGTGAACTTGGAGGGCATGACCTTATTGTGTTCTACTGGCCCAGCCCCATTTCTGCTGTTGAGAGGTCGATGGTTATGTTAACTTTTCCATCACATTGCACCTTTGGGAAAGTGATTCAGAATTTGTGAAACAAGTTGAAGCAGTTTTGAAACCTGGTGGTAAGTAGTAGACAGGAAGTGTTTTTTACACGGTGTTTATTTGGTAGAGAATTTATTTTATTTTTCCTAACGGTCGTAGAAGATGAACTGGGTTAGTTTTTTTAGTTGTCAATTTCGTAGAACCAATTCATGTTGTGTACTGGTACAAGGCTTGCATATTTGGACATCTCGCAGTGAAACTGAACTTTTAAAAAAAAAATACGTATAATACATCATGTCAGGTTTATTAGTGATTTTTGTCTTGAAGTGGTACTCACTTTTGTGTTTCTTGTCTTCGTAGGTCTTAAAATCAAAGATGGGAAAATCGGAGAAAATTGCCCTTCCCCACGGCCAACTTGTTCATGGTATACACTTGTGTGAACAACCAAAGACAAACAGACAGAAAAGCAAATATAACTTGCCACTAACCAAGATCACCTCTACAAAAAGGAATGAAAATAACTTTTGGCAGGATTCTGTTTCGCCTGATGGAATTCAGAAGCAGGAAAAAAAGCCTTTTAAAAATACTGAAAACATTAAAAATATGCATTTGAAGAAATCAGCATTTCTTACTGAAGTGAGCCAAAAGGAAAATTACGCTGGGGCAAAGTTCAGTGATCCGCCTTCTCCCAGTGTTCTTCCAAAGCCGCCTAGTCACTGGATGGGAAGCACTATTGAAAATTCCATTCAGAATAGGGAGCTGATGGCAGTACACTTAAAAACGCTCCTGAAAGTTCAAACTTAGATTTTAGTATGTATGTAAAACATAGTTTTTCCCAAATCCCTGGACTCTTTAAAAGAAAATTGGTACGAAAGTGGAAATTTGTACCATTCAAGTGCAAAAGATGAGTTTAGAGTTACATACAGCTTGTATTTTATATTTTGTAAATACTGTATACCATGTATTATGTGTATATTGTTCATATTTGAGAGGTACATTATAGTTTTGTTATGAAAGTATGTATTTTGCCCTGCCAGTGTGGTAGGTGTTTTGTATATATAGTGGACAAATTTTAACTGTGCTAAGGCACATGGAAGACTGATTTATTTGCACAAGGTACTAAGAGATTTTTTTCAAGAAACAGCTGTTAAATCTCAAAGTGAAGATCTAAATGTGAATGGTTTATTAATGCACTACTGAAGTTTAAATCTGTGGCACAATCATTGTAAACATGGGGTTTGTCTGTGTTTCTCTAATTGATTTCTGCCTTCTAATCTGTAATTGTTGGAAAATTCCTGTTCTCATTTTTACCAAACTTAATTTGTGGGTTTTGGTATATAGCCATTATTCAAATTCAAAATGTCTCTAATTTTAATGCCAACAGAATTGGTTGTAATCAAATTTTAAAGTAATAATAATTTGACCCTCCCCCCTTTTAAACTAGTCTTGATTCTTTGTGCGTGACTGTTCGTTTGAATGTGACCAAGAGATGATTTTGTATGATTGAGTTTTAACTACATTTTATTTGCTTTGGCTTTCACTGCTTATGCCAGTAGCGTCCTACAAAATTTAGAAGATTCAAATAACTTTTTTTTTTTTTTTTTTTTTGGATACAGGGCCTTGCTCTGTAGTTCAGGCCTAGCCTTGAACTCACTATGGAGCTCAGGCTGACCTCAAATTTGTAGTGACCTTCCTATCTCAGCCTTCCCAGTGCTGGGATTACAGGTGTGTACCACCACACCCAGCTAGAAGATGCAATGACTGAGAGGAAAGAAACCTCCATTTCACAAACGGAAATGAGTATAGGTAATATAAGGCTCCTTCGTGTATAACTTGGAATTCCAAGGTCTTATTTAATTGTAGTCCAGACTGGCCTCCCATCTAGAGATGCTCTTGCCTCATTTTTCTGAATAGAAAATATTTTTACATGTGAAACATTTTTTTAATAGAGAACTCAAATTTTTCAGTTAAATGACACTTAAGCTGGGCAAGGTGACACACACCTGTAATTCCAGCTCTCAGGAGGCTGAAGCCAGGAGAATTGCTGGAAGTTTGAGGTCAGCCTGAACTATATAAGACCCTGTCTCAAAATGCGAGGACACTTGTTTGGTTTCCTAAGTTTGCTTTGGTGGAGTTTTGTTTCACTTTTTGCTGTGGTACTAGGAATTGAACCCAAGCATACCGCTTCAGGCAAGCACTCATCACTGAGCTGTATCTGCAGCCTTTGAGACTCCAGGTTGCTCAGGCTGGCATCAAATTTAGGATTATGCCTTTGCCTCACAACTAGCTGAGATCACTATGTATGCATACCCAGCTTTTTTTTTTTTATAACCAACAGAAGCATAATGTTAGGATACTGGATGTAGAGTTTGGATTCTAAAGCTTGCTAGAAGAGAAATACGACAGTTTATGTAGTTGGACTTGGTGAAAGTGCAGACATTAAAACATTCTCAGTAGTGTATGTTTATATGTGTGTTTCCAGCTGAGAAGTTATAAGTAGAACTCTGGGCTTTGTGCTGTACAACGCTAAAGTTGATCTCAACGGAAGCTTTTCTGAGTATTCACTTGGTACTTAAACGAAAAAGAAAAGATTGAAGAGAGTACGAGGCTGTGAGGTGGGAGATGAGAAAGGTGCTACCTGGTGCTAAGTTTTAGAGTTTGTACCACTCAGAATTGTTAAAAATTTTCTAAGAGTGACAGTGACATAGACTATTAAAGTATTAAATAGGTTTTCTAGTTTGAAGAGGGAACAAAATTCAATATGCAAGGAAAAGGTATTAGTGAATTAAAAAGTTGAATAACTGATGTTTTCCTAAAATGTCCATTGTCAAGCTACCTTTTATTTTTCTCACTGGAATCCCTTAATACACATCTTCAATGTATTTTTGTGACTGGAAGCACAACAGTGTGTGCTGTAGTCAGCAGCTTCAGGCCTACATTTAAACTAGTAGTGTGGCGAAAAGGACTCAGTCGCAAAGGTATAAAAGCTTCGTAAGTGTGAGTAGAAAAATCGCTGCTGCATCGTTGGCACCGCACTGGAGAAGGAGTGTCAGTGTGAGATACTGTCGTGCACTGAACTTAGGAGGTGAGTTACACTTCAATACCAGGTTTGTGCACCCATCGACAGTGACATAATGGAAAGAGCTGCTCTTGCATTAATCTTGGTGCTAAGTATTTTGTTAATGTCTTCATTGGTTGGGAAGAGGAAAAGCCTGCAAAAGATCAAATTAAAGGTTAACAGGAACCACTCTTTTCAATTTTCAAACTTTCACATAGTTCTTAATACAAATTTTGCAGTGGTTTGTATAGTTTATAAGCTAAAAGACTGAAATGTGAGGCAAGCTATCCTTAGGTGCAGCATTCAGGTTTTGGGCCTCGCACAATATAATCAGCTCTTTCCATGTATTAGTATAAATAATAATGTAAAAGTAGCATGCTGTACTAATGCTAATCCAGTAATGCTCAGCTTGGGGAAAAATAGTTCGTATATTTTTCCTCTTGGAACGTGAGGACCGAATGCAGGGCCTCCTGAGTACTAGGCCAGTGTTCTATACTCCCAGCATTTTGGGGCAGAGGGGGCGTGTGGTGGCAAGGGCTGGTCTCACTGTGTAACTCCAGCTGGGCTTGGATTTACAGTTCTACCTCAGCCTCCTTAGTAGCTGAGATTACCGGCATCCAGAACCACTTCACCGAGCAGCAGTTTCTTTTTCCTGGTACTTGATTTAAATTATTTGGAAGCCACATTAGGCAGGTGTGCTTGTAAGCTGTAATCCCAACACTTTGGGAGGCTGAGGTAGGAAGAGCTTAAATTCAAGCCCAGTCTTGGGCAACTGAGCAACACCTTATTTCAAAATTAAAATTGTTTTTTACAGAGACGGTCTTGCTGTATAGTTCAGGGTGGCCTTTAACTCACTCTGTAGCCTAGGCTGGCCTCAAACTGATCCTAGGCCTCCCAGAGTGCTGGGGTTACAGGCATGTGTCTCCACACCGAGCTTCAAAATAAAAACTTTAAGGGAGATGTAAACTCAGTGTGAAGGCCCTGGGTTCAATCCACAATACTAGGTGGGGTTGGAGGAAGCATTGAGTTGGGCCTTGAAGAAAAAGTCACCTGTTTGATACATAACAGTAAAAGATGAAAGGGATGCCTGTAATCCCAGCACTTGGAAGGCTGAGGCAGGAGGATCTCCCCCAGTTCAAGGCCACCCTGAACTACATAGTGAGATCCTGTCTCAAAAGAAAGGGAGCGGGGCTGGGGATTTAGCTCAGTGGCAAAATGCTTACCTGGCAAGCACAAGGTCGTGAGTTTGGTTCCTGCTACCGGAGAAAAACCCAAAAAAAAAAAAAAAGGGGGAGCAAGTAGGGTTGTAAAGAGATGTAGAATGTCCAGTTGAGAAATAGAAGAGTTAATATTTTGCAAGTTATATTGTAAGAATGTTAAAGAACTTGACTGCTGTGCTGAAGAGTCAGCTTTTTTTTTTTATAAAGCATGGCAAGTCATCAGGTTTATGAGGGAGGAGGAAGAGAATGAATTGCTTGAAAAATTGATTGAGATATGAAGAACATTTTGGGAAGAGAATACTTGAGACAGATCACTTGCATATTTTAGTAGCTCAAGAGGAAAAGGGCCTTTTGACATTGTCAGAGGGAACAGAGAGACTTATTTTGGGGGGCTATTTTGGAGGTGTAGTTGAGCATCTTAGTGGATTGGGGGAAAGGCTTTTAAATTAAGTGACTAGGAGGACAAAGTAAGCAATTAGGCAACTGGGCAGCGGAATTGGAATTACAGAGGAAAGTAATTTTCATTTGGCTTGTTGAACTTGAGCTACCTGTAGAACATCTCTGTGGAAAGGCTTAACAGGTCATACCTAGAGGTACCCCTTTGCTAAGGAGTGTACAGAAGCAATAAATAAAACAAAAATGCCGCCAAAAATAGTTTGTCTTTCCATACTCTCAATTTTTCCTTAGGCCAACATCTCTAGTAGTGACCTCATCCTCTGCTTTCTGTGGACAATTTTATCTACAATTGTCCATTAGTAAATTAGAATGTATTTCTTCTCAACTCTCAAATAGGGGTTGGTTTTCTACCTATCTATAAAAGACAATATATTCTTTAGTCTTTTACTAATGATGTTTTTATACATGTGGAAGATTCAGTAAATTTTTCATAATAGAGGGGAAGGAACAGGTTATAAGTCAAGAAAAATGTGTGGTTTCCTACTTCTAAAGACATGAGAGATGATTCCTGAGGAGAGTGGTTCGACTTATTTTCAGTTTTATAATGGTGTTAAAGCTGTTTTGTTTTCAGAAGTTCAACTTCAAATTTTGATTTATTTCCTGGCTAGTGATACAAAGTAGGGTCCTTGCTGGTGATGCTGGGCAATAGAAGTGACCCACAGCTCCCAGTCAGCCCTTGCGTCCTGCGGGTAAACAACTAATATTCTAATGTGTGCTGTGTTACTGAGCTATGGGGTTTGGTAGATGAGGTATATTACATGCATTTTCAGTCTCACTGGGTTTATCGGATCGTAACTCCATCATTACTTGAGAAGCACCTACAGTACTAACTGCATTATTCCAAGGCTGATTAAATAGTTACTCCTGAGTTACAGAAGTTTACTCCAAAATTTGTTAACCTGACTAGTTGTTGAATCCACATTACAGATGTGTTATTACAAGTCTCAAATCTTGGGGAAAGGGTTGGCAGGTAAAAGGTATTTTGGGGTTCATTTTTGAGACAAGGTCTTGTTATGTACTTCAACCTGGAGCTCGAGCCTCCTGCCTCATTCTGAGTACTAGTATTAACAGGCACGGCCACCACGCCTGGCTATTTCCAGGTTTAAGTAAAAAAGCTGAGTTCTCTCCGCTTTTGGTTCATTTCCAGGCTTTTAAAATGTAACAAAAACCCTTTTCTCCTCCTGTAAACATTTTGATGGCTTTTTGGTATTTCCAGCATACAAATGTTTGATTTAAATAGAACTCAAAATCGCTTAACACGGTAAGATCTTCAGACAGGAAGACTTTTTTTGTGGTACTGGTTGAACCACAGTACCTTCAGACTAAGGTATAGTCACCATCCCATTTATTTATACACAGGGTCTTGAACTCACTGGGTAGCCTAGATTGGCCTTGAACTCATCGCAGTCCTCCTGCTTTAGCCTCCTAAGTGCTGGGCTTCCAGGTGTGTGCCACTCTGCCCAGCCCTTTTTGTTATTACAGTATTTATTCACTTATTTATGTACAGCTGGGGGTTGAAGCCAGGGTCTCACACGTACTAGGCAAGTGCTCTACCACTGACTGACGGCCCATTTTGAGAAAGGGTCTTGCTAAGTTGCCCAGGCTGGTCTGGAATTCCGATCCTCCTCCTCTGTCTCCCAGAATGCTGGTATTACAGGCCTACACTACAACACCTAGCTGAGCAATCATAATTCTTCCCAGAACAAAATGAAAACAGCATACTCTAGAGCTGTTGGGGTGTGATAATCTGCTTATATAGTTTGTAATACCAGGGATTGAACCCATGGCCCCAGGCATGTTAGGCAAATGTGTCCTCTGCTCAGAAGTGCATCCCCAGTCTTTTTTAAATTTTGAATGTCTCACCAAATTGCCCAGGTTAGTCTTGAACCTGGAATTTTCCTCCCCCAACCTGAGTAGCTGACATTACAGGCATGGGCCACTGTGCTTGACTTATATTGGTATTTTTTATTCAGCCATTCTTCACAAGCTATCTTTAAGACTTTGCAATTTGTCATAACTTCTTGGTTTTTTGATAGGTTTTTTGATTTGGTTTTTTGGTTTTTTGCCACATAGTCCAGGCTGGCCTTAAATTCACTGCCTCAGCCTCTTGTGTGCTAGGATTACAGGTATGTGCCACCTTACCCAGCTTGTCCTAATTATTGCGCTATTTCAACTTGACATGTTGAATCAACCTGAAATGTTTAACACTTTCAACTGGGACTATTCTATTTTAAAAAATACTTTTGACCCAACTGTCTTTGTGCTTGATTTATGTAACTTTATAAACATCTTTTTATTTTTTTTCTACTCCCCCTCATTGTTAAAGCTTGAACACTCCACCATCGCCACCAACACCACCACCTCCATGGCCACCTATGTATTGAGGATTAAATTCAATGACTCACCAATGCTAAGCAAGCATTCTGCCACTGAAGTCCGTACATCCTCAGCCCTTTTAAATTCGAAATAAGGTCTTAGATATTCAAGTTGGACTTGAGCTTTTGATGCTCCTTGCCTCAGCCTCTGGAGTAGCTGGGAATATAGGCATATACCATGGCATCTTGAAAATTACAATCTTAACATAGTTAAGGATTATGTAGGTATTTCTAAAAAATTTTTCTTTCTGGCAATGGGATCAGAATACGGGCAGTGATGATTCGTGTCTATGTGTGGGGATTGAAGCCATGGCCTTTACACTGAGCAGCAACCCTAGCCCTAACAGCAGCAATTCTTATTTTTAATACATTTTGTTGCATTTATATTCCAGCTGGGCTTGGTGGCAAGGACCTTCTCAGTACTCAGCAGTGAGGATGAGGATTTTGAGGCCAAATGGGCTACGTATGGAGTCCCTGTCTCAAAAAAACAAAACCTCAAATTTGTATCTCAAACATTAAAAAGAAAAGTCCTACCCAGGCATGGTGATGCATGCCTATAATCTCAGCACTCAGGAGGCTGAGGCAGGAGGATTACTGCAAGTTTGATGCCAGCCTGGAATACACAGTTGAAGAACAGCCTGAACTGGTCTTCAACTATGCATAGTGAGACCCTGTCTCAAAAAAACAAGGAAAAAATCCTAGCCCAGTGTAGTGGTGCACACATGTAATCCCAGCACTTGGGTTGCTGAGGCAGGAGGACTGAGTTCCAAGCCAGGCTAGGCTACTCAGTGAGTTCAAGGCCACCCTATACTATACAGCAAAGACCCTGTCTCAAAAAACAAAATCCTGAAATTAATTAAATTTGAAATTAGCCCAGTGGTGCAAAATTAAATTCTAAGTTCCAAGTAAAATTTCCAAGTTCATCCATTTTCTTTTAGAAGCTACAAAATATTAGCTGCTACACAAAAATTCTTGGCCATTATTCACAGGGAGAAAGAAAACAAGCAGTTGCATTGACCATGTTTAACTTTCTTTACCCTTAATGTATCTTCTGTGATCTTCAACAGTGACAGTATACCCCTGTACTAAACCTGGGAAGTACCTAAGTACATGCATTCTCTTTAAAGGAACTGATTGCAGATGTCTAAAGCAAAAACATTTGCTTTATTGTCGGGTGTGGTAGCACATACCTATAAGCCCAGCACCTGGGAGACTGAGGCAAGAGGATCAGTAAGAGTTCGAGGCCAGCCTGAACTACATAGCAAGACCCTGTCTCACAAAACCAAACCAAACCAAAACACATCTGTTTTATTATTAGACAATACTATCCTAAGTATCTCTCTTAAATGGCCCAAGAAACAATTCTATGACAAAGTGAACCCTGACAATATAGTCCCAGGAAACAATTTTCCAACGGGGCTGGGGATTTAGCTCAGCAGCAAAAGTGCCTGCCTGGCAAGCACAAGGTCGTGAGTTCGGTTCCCGGTACC
>NW_004955411.1:15848536-15857604 GCF_000276665.1 Chinchilla lanigera
GGGATCCTTCCTAGTTTTTTTTGTTGTTTTTTTTCTATTCTGTTCTTGTTTTTAGCTCTTCCTTTTCTCTCTCCCTCCTGTCTTCTTCACCAGATTGTCAAAGTTTGTGCCTGGCAAGCACAAGGTCGTGAGTTCGGTTCCCGGTACCAGAGAAAAACACACACACACACACACAAAAAAAAAAAAAAAAAAAAATTTTCCAGGATATCCAGCCAATTACTTTTTACCTAGCATTATGGAAACATTTTCACTGATGCCTACAAGCATTTCCTTTCCTAGTTCTATGTCCTCATTTCTCCCTAAATATTATAGTAAGCATCTATCTCTCAAAGAGTTTGCTGCTCTCAATCAGTGTCAGGAAGATGACTTTGTAGCCCAGGTATTCCCCAGCATCCCAGTTACAATGGCTGTGATTTAACCCTTGCATCCTAAGTTTCCTTATTTGCAGTTACTTACCTTACAATGTGGTTATAAAGATTAGGCAGGTGAATGACTTGAAAATTACAGAGCAGTGTCAAGCACAAAGTAAAAGCTCAGAGTCTCAGTTTTTCCATCAAACCAAACAGTATCCTCCTAACAGGGATTACCATGGAAAACCAAGTCAAAGTTAAATGGAGGCATTATATATACGCAGGAACACTGCTTTACTAACTTTTTACGTAGAGATAATTTGTGAATGCAAAGCTAAGACAAACCCAGGGCCTCATCATACATGCAAGACAAGTGTTCTACACTAAGCTACTGAATACTGTATATGTGTGAATCTACTTATTCGTATTAATATTTGTCTAACTAGTTATTCAGACTTTCTAAATTTTCAATAGTGCTGTATAATTTTATAACATAAATGAACACTTCAGGGTTGTAGTTTTAAATAAATTTTTTACCTAGCATAAAAAATTCTAAGTTCCAAGTAAAATTTACCTCACAATGATTAGGAAAAATCTATTCTTTTTTGTCTTTTTGGGACAGGGTCTCGCTATGCAGTTCAGGCTGGCCTTGAGCTCACTTTGTGGCCCAGGCTGGCTTCCATCTCAGTCTCCCAAGTACTGGGATTACAGGCGTGCACCACCATGCCCGGCCCAGGGAAAATGTATTCAGAAACAATACATATAAATTTATGGTGCTTTCCAAATATTACTAGCAAATAAGTTATTTTTGTAACATTAAATCTTGCATATCCTCATGTGCAGGAAGCAAAATTTGGGGCTCTGGACGTGGCTCAGTGGTAGAGTTCTTGCCTTCCACGCAAAAGGCCTTGTACTCAATTCCCAGATGCACCAAAAAAAAGAAAGTGTAAAATCAACGATTCTTATATCCTAAAGATACAAAACATTTCTTAAACATTCTATAAATATGAACTATGGGTTGATAACTTTTAAATTTTAGTAATATAATTCAATAATGTATAAAAGTAGAGCTTTGTAAAAATACTCCATTTATCATAAATCAAAAACCTCTGAAAAACAAACTGAAAACTTTTTGGTTTTTTTTGAGACAGGCTCTTACTATGTGGTTTAGGCTGGCCTTGAACTCAAAGTGATCCGCCTACTTTCCAAGTGCTAGGAGTACAGGTTTTTGCCACCATGCCTGGCTACAAACACATTTTACAAGAAATTCTTAGCCACAGCAATTATAAAAGCAACAACTATGTTAATGAAGTTACTTGGTTTTAAAAAAAATCAAAGCAAAAATGGAAGCAGTATAATGTAAAATTCAGATACTATAAAGATACAGTTTTGAGTTTCTTAATAAATGGTACTAAATATTCTCAGAAATAAGGCACTGTATATAATTTAAAATACTGAGATAGAGCTCTAAAAAAATAAGCAGATGAACACTGATATATAGAAATAATGGTAAAAATATGATTTTATATAAAATGTACTACTTTTCAAGTATATTAAGGCTTTTTATTTATTTTTTCTTCCCCAGGACTGGGATTAAACCCATGGCTTTTGAACTGTGTTATGTTTCTAGCCCTTTAAATTGTGAGATAAGTTCCCGGTACTGGAGAAAAACCAAAAAAAAAAAAAAAAAACCATAAATTGTGAGATAAGTTCTTGCTAAGTCACTAGGTTGCTCAGGCTAGGCTCAAACTTAGTTTTGCCTTAGCCTTGAAGAGTATAAGATTTAATATGAATAGTTTTCCATAGTGAATGGTGCACATCATAATTTTTAATGAAGTAGGTTCAAACCACTCAAAATCCAGTATTTTTAAAGTTAGTAAGATATAGGATACAATTTCATGTCAACTTATCTATTCTGTTCTATTCAATAAAAATAAAAGCTTCTTTGAGCTCAGCAGGCAGTACATCCTTTGAATCTTTGATTACTATATAAATGTACTTTTGGGATTTCAGAATGTTGTTGTTTGAACTAGTACCCTACTGGGAACTGGCCCAAGTTTCCACAGAAGACACAAAAGAGACAATGATATCAAACATATAAAGGCATAATTACTTTTTACATGAAAAATGCTTTAGAGTAAGAATAGTTTTTGTTAAAGTTGGTATTACTATAACTAATACTCAACACCCAAGGAGAATTCTAAATTGATTCTATTTTAGCCATTTTCTTTGAGAAGTAATTTTCTATAACAATGTAAATAAAAAAAGGTCCATCCTAAATCTTTTTACATTCCCTTCCCTTCCCACCCCGGGAAAGGGGATCTACAGATGGAGGGCGGGAGGTGGCAGGAATGGGAAGGAGGCTAAAACAATCAAGATATGTACGTGTACCAACTGCCTAACACAAACATAAACTTCAGGTACTATAAACACATACTAAGAAAATAAAACATTTTTAAAAGGTCCATAAAATGGTGATATTAGACACATAATTTGTGGTATAGGCCCTTAAACTGAGACCAAATCTTTATTAATCTAAACCTAGAAAGATATTATTTCTTCCACATGCCCAGAAGTAACTAATATCAACTCAGATTTTTGTAAGCCTTGAAGAGTTTTTATTTAACATAATGAGAGATATAATAACTTATATTAAAGACTATATAGTACTCTTCAGTTTTCACCAACTGTTTTTATGACGATAACTTCGAGATCTGGAATGTGACCGAAAATGAGAATGTTTTGCTGTTTGTGCTTTAGTTTCAGAATTGGTATACCCTTTGGGAGATTTACAGGGGGATCTTGCTATGGAGTCAGAGTGTCTTCCATGTGATCTTGATTTTGCTCCGGAACTAGTCTGCTTTTGAGGTGAACTTGATTGTGATTTTCCTATTGACTTGGACCTTTTTTGTAAGGACTTGGACCTTGACCGTCCTCTAGAACCAGAATTTCTTCTTGGAGTTCTTGACTGCCGTGCTGAGGTAGACCGCCTTGGTAGTGACTTGGAACGAGATTTAGACTGGCTATAAGAGAATCGCCTGTGTCGAGACCTGCAAATATCCATATAGTTAGAGCAGATATTTCATACAAAGCAGTAAGTTAAGAAGAAACATTTCCAGGAACTTACATGCTTTATATAATAGTTATGATTTTATAAGAGAAGCTACAAGTAGCATTGTTTCCTGGGGAATGAATGCAGGGCCTTGTACCTGCCAGGCAAGTGCCCTACCACAAGAAGTAACTCTGTTTTTATTATACATTTATTTGGTTCAAACATAAGTAACAAGTTTATAATATTCGTTATAGTCAAATATATGGCTAAGATTTTTACTTTGCTTGATATATTTTATAAGTCAGTTCTGAAAATGTGCTCCATACTTCGTCTAGGTTAAACAGCACTTCAGAAATACAAAAATCTGAAGAAAGAAGATTAAAAATAGAGACAGAAAACAGTTATTTAAAATTTATCAAATAATACTCAAAACCAAAACCAAAACTGGGCATGGTTGTACAAAATCCCTATAATCCTAGAACTTGGGAGGCTGAAGCACGAGGATTCTGAGTCCAAGGCCTAGGCTACTTACATAGCAAAATCAAGACCAGCTTGGACTACATAAAGACTCTGTCTCAAAAAAACAAACAACCCCCCGCAAAGAACAAAATAAAAAAGACCTAAATGCAGGACTTTTGGGCCATGCCATGAAAGAACAACTGGTACTAATCATCCCACACAAAACATTTATATAAAGTTACACAACAATTAAAAATATTGTTTGAAAGCACTGGAGAGTAAGAAAAGCAGAACTTCTGGGGTTACAAACCTTGGCTTCTTTATCAAGCCATTTTCTACATGACATCATGGGGAAATTGAGCCCCCAAATAGCTGTTTCACTAAATGGAAGGGACAAACACACACACAAAAAAAACTGAGGGCCACATCAATGGCTGGGCGACGAATTTCTCTCCCAGAAACGAGAGAACTGTAGCCAAGCAGAACGCCTAGTATCTGCCTGCCCACAAATGTTCCATAAGTCTTTGGCTGTCTTTAAGTTGTAAGTATACAGAACAAGATGCCAGCAAAAAACAGCAACTTGGAAGTCCAAGAAGTGAAGTGAATTTTTATCAGATACTGCTGAGAAGGTAGGCTAGAGTTCAATCTGCTAAGACCAAAGATCCCTGGACAATGATCCAGAGTTTCAATAATCACCTAGAAGGGACACATCCTAGAGGTAAGGGCCATGTTATAGGAAACAGATCAGTTTTAATAACACCCAAATCACACCTTTAATAGGATGAAGGTGATCTACCAGTATTCTTGTCTATAAGAAAAAAATTTCCTTTGGAGGATGATTACATCCTCCAAAGCCTCTATGAATTTTTCATCGACAATATCTGACATCCAAATTTTTAAAGATAAGGTATTTGGAAAAAATAGGCAAACGTGACTAAAAGTAAGGAAAATAAAAGACAGAAGAAGAGGAGAAAGTTGTTCAGATTACCAGCTATAGGCATGCAAAACTGATAAAAAAATTAAGCATTAACTATTCCTTTCAATAAACCAACAGAAATTAGTAGTATAATTATCTTAGTTATCTTGTGTGTAATATATATATATATATACACACATATATATATATATTTCCCGTCTTTCTTTAAAGATAACAATATGCAATATAACAACTATGTTGTTTTCCTATCATCTTGTTTTGAAATTGTGTATCATTTTTAATGTTTTTTATTTTTTATTCTCTTTAAAATAATTTAGATTTTCTTTTGGTCTTCTGGAGGCAGGATTTCGCTATTCAGTTCAGGCTGGCTTTAAACTTTCTTTGCAGCCCGGGCTGGCCTCAAACTTACAGGGATCTTCCTGCCTCAACTTCCCAAGTGCTGGGATTACAGGTATGTGCCACCAGACCTGGCTAAAAAAAAATTTCCAGAAAAAGAGGAAGATGAAGAGGAGGGGAAAAAAGAAACAGAATCAAAGTAATCTGAGTATTAACACAGAAATTTTTAAAATTACTATGACTAACATGTTCAAAGAAGAAAACAGACAAAATGCACAACGATGGAGAATTTCCATGGAAAACTGGAATCCATAAAAAGAAACAAATAGACATTTAGAACTGAAAATATATCTAGAATTAAAAAGTCATTGAATATCAATGAAAAAGAGCAGAGGAAACAGAAACAGAGCAAAGAGAAACACTCCCAGCTATTTAATCTTCAACAAAGGTGCCAGAAACATACATTAGGGGAAAGACAGCCTATCTAACAAATGGTGCTGGGAAGACTGGCGATCTATCTGCAGAAGACTGAAGCTTGACCCGTATCTTTATGGTGCACAGTACTAAACTAAAGTCAGAATGAATCAAAGATCTAAGCATTCAAACAGAAACAATAAACCTACTGGAAGATGTAACACTTGAAGTCATAGGTGTAGGCAAGAACTTTCTGAACAGAGCTCCAATTGTAAAAGAAATATTAACAAGGATGAAGAAATGGGATTATATCACATTAAAAAGCTGCATAGCAAAGGAAATAATCGGCAAAGTGAAGAAGCAACCTACAGAATAGGAAAAAATTTTGCCAGCTGTTCCTCAGGCAAAGCATTAATATCTGGAGTGCTATAAAGAACTAGAAAAAAATCAAGACTATCTAAAATGGGACACAGTCAAAAAATGGGCAACTGAAATGAATAGCCACTTCTCAGAACAAGTATTAATGGCCCAGAAAACATATGAAAACTGTTTTACATATCTGACCATTAGAGAAATGCAAATTAAAACAACACTGTGATTTCATTTTATACCAGACAGAATGGTAGTTATCGAGAAATTAAATAATAAATGCCAGCAGAGCTGCAGTGAAAAAAAAATCCTTCTACAACGTTGGTGGGAATGTAAACTAGTACAACTACTTTAGAAATCAGTATGGAGGAGGCTGGGGATTTAGTTCAGCGGCACAGCGCCTGCCTGGCAAGTGCAAGGTCATGAGTTCGATTCCTGGTACCGGAAAAAAGCCAAAGCCAAAAACAAAGAAATCAGTATGGACATTTCTCAAAAAATTAAAAATAGAAATTCCATTTGCTGTTTCCCTTCTAGCTGTCTTCCCTAAAGAGATGAAGACATTATCACAATGATACATGTATACCGATGTTTACAGCAGCACAATGTCATAATAGCCAAATCCTGGAAGTAGTCTGTATGTCCATCAATAGATGAATGGATAAAGAAATGGATAAAGAAAATGTACCTATCCACAATGGAATACTATTTGGCTATAAAGAAGGATAAATTTGGTCATGTGTGAGCACTCAGGAGACGGAAACGGAACTGCCATGAGTTCAAGCCTCAACTACATAAATGAGACCCTGTCTCAAACAAAAAGCAAAAACAACCCCCCCTGCAAAAAGGATAAACTGAAGACATTTGCAGGAAAATGGATATACCTAGAAAATATAATGTTAGTGAAATAAACACACAAGCTTAAATATGATATGGTATCCTTCATTTAAGTAAAGCAAAGTGAATTTGGTAGAAGGAAACAGGAAGATATTTTGCAAATGGGAAGGAGTCCAAGAGACTAAGGAGAGATGGTGGGGGAAGGGAAGGAAAAAGAGAAGTAAAAAGATTTAAGATGTGTCATGTACATGTACCAAATACCCACAATGAATGTAAACGTTATATGTCATAAATACGAACTGAAAGTAACAGTATTAGCGATAATAATGAAAATGGGGAAAGAGGAGCTAGAGATGGAAGAAGGAAATGGGTGGAGACAGGAAGGGGAATAAAAAAAGAGTCAAAATACGTTATACACATGTACCTACTCCCTAACAGGAATGTAAACTTCATGTACTGCGAACATGTACTAATAAAAGAAAAAGTTTTTGAAGTCATTGGATAGATTTGATAGCAATCTGGACACACAGCAAAAGAAACAGTAAACTGGACTGAAGCACAGTGAAAGAAAAGGAATTTTAAGACATCCAGGGCAGAGCCTAAGAGATGTGCAGTACACAGTCACACCGCCAAGAGGAAAGGCTCAGTAAGGCAGAAGCAATATTTCAAGAGAGAATGGCTTAGGGTTTGCCCAAACAAAGACATCGGCTCACAGTTCAAAAAGCTCAATAAATCTCAGGTAGAATAAGTACAAATAAAACTCCAATAGTCAAGCTGCTGAAAACTAAAATCAAAGAGAAGATCTGGAAAAGCTTCCAGAAGAAAAGATTAGCTGGGAGCAATAATAATCTACAGCTGGCTGTGTATATCAGAAAAACAATGGACTGGCACTATGGGGGGTAAGAAGAAGAAGGAAAATATCAGTCACCCTAGATATGCAAAATAGTATCCCTCAAATATCCATGTAAAATAAAGATGTTTTCAGATAAACAGAAGTTGAGAATTCATTTCCAGTACACCTTTTCTATAAGAAATAATAAAAATTCCTCAAACTGAAGAAAAGTGATCCCAGACAAAAACAATGAACTAAAAGGAAGAATAACACTGGAAAGTAGAACTTCTTCCCTTGGTGCTGAGGACTGAACTCAGGGCCTCAAGTATGCCAGCCAAGTGGTCCCGTTAAGCTGTATCCTCTGCTCCACCCTCTTTTTGAGCTGGGGTTTCACTGAGTGCCCAGATTTGCCTCAGCCTCCTGAATGCCAGGGATTGCTGATGTGTACCTTAGTGCATGGCTGTGTGAATATAATTGCTATAAAATACATATTGGAATCAATGGACTTTTTAAAGGAATTACTGAATTTTACTCATACAGAAAACAAAATGGGAAACATGTCCTTGACAAAAAATACTAAATAAAAAAAGATGCTATATTTGGACTAGAGAAAAGAAGGCTGAGCAACAATTTGAACACTGTTCAAGAACATTCAGAGTTCAAATGTACACATTTACTGAAGTAAGTCAACAGCGTTTATGAAGTACTTACTGTGAGTTAGGGACTACCACTAAATACTGGGGCTAAAAATATGAAAAAGGTATAGAGAGCCACATGTGATGATGCATGCCCATAATCCTAGCACTTAGGAGGCTGAGGCAGGAAGGTCATATCAGCTTGGAGGCCAGGCTGGGCTCTACAGTGAGCTCAAGGCCAGTCGTAACTACACAGTGAGATCCCGCCTCACAGAACAAGAACAGTAAGTCTAAGAGTTGTTAGTCTAATGAAAGCAACAAACTAGGGGTTTTTTTTCTACATACATGAAGGCAGGGAGACTTACTTCATATATTGTCTACATTTGCAGTATACATTATATATATCTGTATCTCCTAATCCATACACATACATATATACACACAAATATGCATCTAGATCCTTACAAATACACTGAGAACTAATTTAAAATTTGTGATCTCTGTAATAGTTTTTAAAATGAGAAAAATGAGTTTAGGAGGTTAAGTGATGGTCTTAAGACTACTACAAAGCATACAGCCTGTCTTGAAAGATGTGGTCCTTCTATGCCTAACACTCCATGATGATTTGGATAATTAATCGTCACTTTTTTCTCTCCAAACAAGTGTTATAATTTTACTTCTAACAGAAGGCAGGAAATGATGTGAATATTCACCTTATTTAAATCAATCAGGAGAAAAAATTGGTTAACTAAGGCTCTAATTAATGTCATTAAAAAGAAATTCTCAGGCTGGGGATTTAGCTCAGTGGCAAAAGCACCTGCCTGGCATGCGCAAGGTCGTGAGTTCGGTT
>NW_004955411.1:15857810-15869211 GCF_000276665.1 Chinchilla lanigera
GATTACAGGCATGTGCCACTACGCCCGGCTACAAACTAAATCTTTTTCATCAAGGTTAGCAGATTATTATCCAGTAATTTAGAATGGTGCTGCTTAGATATAAATATTTTACATTGACTTTCATCTTTGATTTATAGACTAAACTATTTTATATCACTCACCCCATTCTATATTTAGTGTAAACTATGCATGAATGTATGTATATACACAGGTACATAAAATATAAATTCACAGTAATCTAAATTTTTGAACATATATGCATGTCCTCTATGAAGCTTGAAGCCATTTTGGCATTAGTGCTACCTTCCTATACATAAGGCATACAAATTGAAAAATAAATATAACTTTGTATTTGAGATAGAAACTACTTGTGATTTTTGGTTTTATTTTTTGACACAGGGTCTCACAATGTAGCCCATGCTGATCCTCTTGCTTTAGCCTCCCAAGTACTGCAATTACATGCACATGCTACCATGCCTATCTTAGAAACTCTATCCTAGTTCAAATCTCAAACTGCCAATCAGTATCCCCTAGTCATGGGACAAACTGAATTACTCTAAGATGCAAGAAAGATCTGTAGTGTTACTATACCAGAGAATGAATAACAAGTTTCCAGTTTCAAATTATGCTATAGCTGTTTAGAAATAGTATTTTACTTATTTTATTAATTGCCGATCCTGACTTGGGTTCCCTTGGCTTATCAAAGGAGTTTAAAGCTTCCCCACCTTCAATACCTACCCAAGGATGGGCCAAAATCAAATCATTTGGTCCATACCAGAGAAAAGGTACCTCTGTGATAATGCAAGATTTGAGGGTTCTGACTAGGTCACATTTTCTAGCAATCAGAAATTTAGCAATTTTCTTAGATATTAAAAGTCATAATTGTGAATGTGGCTCCTTCGTACGTCTTCTTTCCACTTAGGTGAAGAGGAGCCAGTCCACTTCAGTCTGGTCTGTAGGGGCTGGAGACAATGAATCCAGCTCTGGTATGTATACACTAGGGAAGACTTTTTCTTGTCTAATCTCTGGGAGTTGAAAAATGGGAGGACTAGAGAAGAGGAAGTAAATAAGCCTTGGAGACCAGCTTTGATTTGAAGCTATGCGGGCCTATGTAGTTTACACATACTACATGTGTTCCAGATCTAGTCAGAAAGCAAGGTCTGTTTTAAATATTGACGATTCTTTGAGAACAGAATTCATCTTAAAATTCTACATGCCTGTGAAAAATTAAAGGATTAAAATTTAAGATACATACTATTAAAAATTTAGGCATGCCAATACAATTCCAGTTACTATTTCACTAACTTCACCACGTAATTAATTTCAATTGTGATTTATTATTATTCTAAGAGAAACCAGCCCATGGTTAGCAAAACAGATACTTGCAAAGATCTTTTCCCCTCAAATTTACTACTTATGTCTTCCTACAATATTACTATACTTGGAATTTGGTCTTGATAGTTTACCTTTTAAATAAATTGACTTATATTAATGTTAGTCAATCCTCTTTCACAATAACATTTTATTAAATTGTAGTAATTTTCACAATTCAAGATTTTGATAACTTTTTGCGAGACAGGGTCTGGCTATGTAGTTCAGCCCAGCCCTGAACTCACTATGTAACCCAGGTTGGCCTCAAACTCTTGGCAATCCTCTTCCCTCAGTGCTGGGATTACAGGCATACACCGCCATGCCCAGCAAGACTGTGAATTATTGGGCTCATTTAGGAACATTTTAGTTACCTAGAATTCTTTACCTTGTTTGTCAAATATACACACACTCACATATTTTTTTCTTTTTGAGACAGGGTCTTGCTATGCAGTTCAGGCTGGCCTTGAACTCACAACAATCCTCTTGCCTCAGCCTCCCAAGTGCTGGGTATCCAGGTGTGCACCACCGCACCTGGCCAAAACAAGTTTTTAATCTTCTGTTTGGTACTCACTCTTTAAGGCTATCTGAACGCCTCCTGTTTCTTCCCCATGAAGAACTTCTACTTCGAGTTCTCCTTTGACTGGGGCTTCTTGACCTCCTGTGATCAGCTGGAGAACAAGGATGACGTTCTTTTGATTTCATTTGGCCTGGTGCTAGAATGTGAAAAACAAGACTTGTAACAATTCATTATTTGAAAACCACAGTAACAGCCAATCAACTAGGATCACTTGCTGAAAGAATTTTAAATTTTAAAAATCTGCCATTGCTGTAACTCATTCTGCTGAATAAAAAAGATCTGATGTTTAGTCACACTTACTTTTGCGATCACCTTGTGCAAACTGTATTTCAATTTGACGGCCACATACCCACTTTCTATTGAGGTTATAAAGAGCATCTTCAGCATCTCGAACATCTTCAAATATGACTAGCTGTTAAGGACACTTTGAACATCAGACAGCAAGTAAAAGTACTTTTAAGGTATACATGTAAAATGAAATTAAAGGGAACAACAAGTTCTAGCTATTACATTCACATCTTCACTATGAACAATCAGAGTGAAATTCACTTTTATTATTATATAAGTACTCTATTAATATTTAGGAGAATAAACGTCTTTAAAAATGAACAAACATGTAACTTTTTGTTTTTTTTGCAGTGCTGGAAATTGAACTCACACTGAGCTACATTCCCAGGCCTATTTGTTTGAGAAGGAACTCACTTAAATCACTAAGTTATACAGGCTGAGCTCAAACTCCTGTCTTGGTTTCCCAGAGTGCTGGGATTACAGGTATGTGCCACCACACTTGGCTTGACTGTACTTTTAATATATTGATGTAGCTACAAAATCCCTGTATAATTTGAAACATGCTATGAGAAAAAAAAAGTTAGTCCCAAATTAGCTGGCATTATTTTTTTTTAAAGGCTGTTTAGAACTCATTCCTTTTTTGTTGTTGTTTTTAATGGTAGTAGGGATTGAACTCAGGGTCTTCTCACTGAGCTACATACAAAGTTCTTCTGCATATTTTATTTTGAGGCAGGACCTCAATAAATTGCTAAATTGCTCATGCTGGTTTTGAATGCATGATCCTCCTACCTCAGCCTCCCAGAGTGCTGGGATTACAGGCCTGTACCACTATGGCTGACTTCTTTTCATAAAAAGGATCCATCAGGATTTTCACTGAAAATATCAGCTTGCAGAAACCTTTACTCTGAAATTAAAATTGTTCTTTCATTAAAAGATTTATAATTATGCCATTTAAGATAAATCACATAAATAAGAGTGCATACATACAAGTTGTTCCCATAATCCCAGGACTGAGGAGGCTGAGGCAGGAGGATTAAAGGCATTTGCTTTATTTCAGTATGAGGCCAGTTTGGGCTACACAATGAGTCAAAGGCCAGCCTCAACTATATAGCAAGACCCTGTTTCTGTCTGTTGTTTATTTATGTTTGTTTTTGTTTTTGAGACAGGGTCTCACTATGTAGTTCAGGCTAGTGTTGAACTCACTATGCAGTCCAGGCTGGCCTTGAACTCACAGGGATCCTCCTACCTCAGCCTCCCAAGTTCTGGGATTACAGGAATGCGCCACCATGTCTGGCAGCCAGACCGTGTTTCAAAACAAAACAAAACTGCACATATACAAATGAGTTTGTAAAAACTGATTTAATCCTTCAAAAACCAAACGCATGTTTGAACCTATCACTTAATCCTTTATGTTTTTACTATTTGGGATATAAGTAGAAAAAAACATAAAAACGATCTTCAAACTTCTACAATTACATACACTGGTTTGAAATAACCCACTAAACTCCCTTAGCTATATAAATTATACAATATTAATCCTTGTATAATATATATTAGCTCTATAAAGGATTCAATATTTCAGGAGGTTATTAACTACTTTTTTAAAAATAGCAAACAAAATAAGCTCAAGAAATGCAATATAAAATAAGACTGGCAATTACCTCAATGTCACTTGATCTTGAACCTTGACCTTTACTCTTTAAGACTTGCAAGATGGACTTTATAAGAGATGCAGAACCAACAAAATCAGACTTGGCTTTGACTCTCGAACTCTGAGTAAATGTAGGAAAGCCGAAGTCTCAAAGTTGGCTTTGTCTTTTGCTTGATAAAGACTTCCCTCTTCCAGGTCTTTATATCTGTGTACACCCTCCCTCTTTACTCCTTGATGCTTGAACTTTAGGTGCCTTTTGTCTCGCCTGCTCGGGTTATGCTTGACTCTAGCTAACAGGTTGGTTCAAACTGGGGGCGCTTGCCAGCTACTGTGGACTGCTTTAGATTTTCTGAGATAAAGAAATAAACACATTTAGTTAGGCAATGTTAATCTTACAACATACGCTCCTGAATACATATAAGCAAATGTACACATATTCACATGCACACAAAATAAAGGATATTGAACATAAGCAAATCCTCTTGGGCGGCGAGTGTAGAAGTCAAGTGGAATGTAAACGTCTACTATAGGGCCATATCGACCAAATTCACGGCGCAAGTCCTCAGGCCTGAAGTGTTTTAGAAATAGGGCAAAGAAATATGAATGGCTGGATTAAAGTATCTTGCCTACAGAAATCTAGTTGCAACCTTCAAAAGAAAGTACATCATCTAGACCGGCATTATCTGAAACTTTCTTACAAGAATCACCCAAGGTTTCTATTGCTTTTTTGTGTGTGTGTGTGGTAGTGGGGATTGAACTCAGGGCCTTGGGCACTCGAGGCAAGCAGTCTACCATTGAGCTACATCCCCAGTCCCCACCCAAGGTTTTTAAGCAGAAACAAAGGAGGAAAGGAAAAAAAACCATATTCGCAGTCTCTCTGTCAGACACTCTGATCAGGAAGTCTGGGTTAGGGCCTGGATGCGTGTACTTTTACAAGCACTCCAGGTGACTGCCGCGCTTAGTCAATTTCGAGAAATGTCCATCCAGCACATCCACCTGTGAAAATTACTCCAATTACGAGACCTAATAGTTTCACCAAGAACACATTCATTGGCTTCACCGTCACCTCACATTTCTATTAGTCTTACTTTCAAACAGCAACAATGAGATTCTAAAGAAGTCCTAAAATTATTTCTCAGACTTTAAAGGACAAGAGAGTTTTACTATTAAACATAAAGCAAAATATTGTATTCTCAAAATTTACAGGTATTTTGAGCTTCTTATAATGCCTTCTGCTGTAATAGGTATTGAGAAGGGGATACCAAAGAAATATACATCGTATCTGTCTTCTTGGAGCTACAATTTAACTAAAGAGTGACAGTTACAGTGTATTTATACAGTAGCCACTGGTCATCTTAAAATCAGGTAGTTCTCACCAGAAGTGGTGCTGCACGCTTGTAATCCCAGCACTCGGGAGGCTTAGGCAGGAGAATCATCACAAGTTCAAAGCTAGTCCGAGCTACACAGTGAGTTTAAATTCAGTTTAGACTACATAGTGAGACCCTATGGTTGTTAACAGGTGAGGACACACATTAATCCTTCTAGGGTCACGGAGCCAGCAATGACACAGCTGGAAACAAACTTCTATAGCTTGACACTACTCTGTGTTCTTAACCATATGCCACATTGGCTCATGAGGATGACAGAAAGCTGGCCATGTTGTGTGCACGCTGGTAATCCCAGCACATGGGAGACTGAGGCAGGAGGATGATGAGCTCAGACTAGCCTGGACTACACTGAGAGACTCTATCTCAAAAGAAAAAAAAAGATCATAGGGATTGTGCATCAAGTTTTGAGCACAATACATGGATCAGAAAAAAGTCGTGTAATTCAAAACATACACAGAGTAAAGAATCAAAGAACTGCAAAGCTGTTGCTTGGGCAAACAGAAGGAAAACATCAGTGACAAAAATTAGACAACTGGAAACAAAGCTGGGAAGAGGTACAAGAGAGGCAGAAATGGCAGCTTTCAGATTTAGAAATGCAGACTGAGCTGAGGGGGAACATTCGTAAGAGCTCTGTGCGCAACTGGAAACAGACTATGCAAATTATATTAATTTTGTTTTCTCTCAAGAACATAAGTGATGAAGAATACAGATGAAAATTTACGCTTCACTACATAATGATTTAACTAATACTGACTAAGCATTCAATCTATGTTAGGAAGAACAGGCCATATTAAGACACACTTTAATACAATAATGTTTCTTTGCCTTTCCTGGTAGACTGTTAGCTTTAAAGAGCAGGGATAATGTTGTTTTGTTTTGTTTTTTCCTCTTTCACTTATTTATTCAACAAGTACTTACTGGGCACCTGTGTGCCAGGCCCTAGGGATGTGGTGAGGAATAAAAAAAGAGTCATTTCTGTTCCCATAATACATACACTATACAACAAAGATTTTCAACTGCTCATGAATACTGGAATCATCTGTGAAGGGGATGCTACAGAAGCAGGCACCCCAGCCCGATGCATAAACTCTAGACCTAGTTAGTGGTGCTGTACACCTGTCATCCCAGCTACTCAGGAGGCTGAGGTGGAAAAATTGCAAGTTTGAGGACAACAGGAACAATTTACCAAAACCCTGCCTCAAAATTTTAAGATTTTAAAATAAAGGATTTCAGTGGCAGAATATTTGTCTAGTATGCACAAGGCTCTGGGTTTAAACCCCAGTACTGTTAGCAAAAAGAGAAAATTTTATTAGGCAATTCTGAGACTGAAGATTGAAAATTACTGCTAAAGCAGGTATCTTCATCAGCATATCCCTACTTAGCACAGCTGATGGGTACAGAGTAAAGCACTTAATATGTGTGTGTGTGTGTGTATATATAATATATATATTTGCCTATTAGTGAGTCAATATATTATGGCTACTTTTAAGAGTCAAGGAGACGTAGGGTGAGAAATTAAGTTACCTAGACAGGTACAACCATTGTCAAGTCAGACTGCAAAGCTAGAACTCAAATGAAGGTCCTCCAAGATAACCATCAAATGTTGGTGGCCAATAGGAAAGGGATCCTGGGTAATATAAGGAAAAAGTCTGGAGCAGTGTGTGTCACAGAGGTTTGGAATCCTAGCAAGCAAGGATGATGGTCCGAAAGAGAAACTCTGAAAGAGCTTTCTCTCATTCATTGTCTTCACCTCCCTTACTTCTTAGCTGTTTTGTTTTCATCTGTTTCTGCATTTTGGGTGTGATCTACTTCAACATTCAGAGATTATATTTAGAACTGTATATACTATAGAGAATAATAAAATACATGCAGTATATATCTACCAGCAAGATTTATTATGGCCTTTTCTTTTTCAGTGCCGGAGGCTGAACACAGGGCCTTGCATACGCTAGCATTCAGCATCACCCTAGCCCCTTCAAAAACTTCTTAAAGTGCCAAACGTGCTGCAGTGCACATTATGTCTGTGCTTCTTGGAGTTCTGCTAGATTTCTGGCATGCATCCTTAGTAAAGGAATTGGTGGGCTGGAGAATATCCCTCTCTTCAGTCTCTGTACTCCACAGGATGCAAACAACTTACAGCCCCAAAGCTGGAATTCACACAACTCTAGTTCTGCATTCATACCTTTCATTTCCTGCCATTCTGAAGGACACGGAGTACATGGGGATCTCATTATAAGTTTTAGTGGTTTTTTGTGTGTGCTTTTTTTGTTTTGTTTGAGATGGGGTCTCATTATGTTGTCCAGACTACAGCTTTGAACTCCTGGGTTCCAGCAGCTCTCCTGCTTCAGCCTCCCAAATAGCTAGAACTACAGTAAGATCCAGCTTTGCTTTACTTTCAATTTACCTAATGGCAAGTGAGCTGCAGCATGAAAGGCCATTTGTTTATTTATTGACAGGGTCTTGCTATATGTAGTTTAGACTGGCCTTGAACTAACTAGCCCAAGCTAGCCTCAGACTTCTGGCAATCCTCCTGCCTCAGCCTCCCTAGTACTGGGATCATGGGCATGTGCCACCATGCCCGGCCCAATAAGTCATTTATTTCCTTAAAGATCCATGAGTTACAGTAGTTTTATTATTAATTCTGTATTTTCTATGTAAAGTAAACTAAAAATGCAGAATGGTTTTGGTTCTACCTTCCCAAGTTTTATCTTTTATTTTTCTTGACGTGTTGCACTGGTTGGGTTCTGTAATAAAATAGGTTGAATGGATGTTGTGAGAGTAGGCACCCTTGTTTTGCTCCTGATCTTAGGGGGAAAGTGTTCAAACTTTCACCATTAAGTTTTGTGATTAGCTTTAGGTTTGTTTTGATATTTATTTATTTATTTATTTATTTATTTATTTATTTATTTATTTTGACATTTCTTTCTTTCTTTCTTTCTTTCTTTCTTTCTTTCTTTCTTTCTTTTTCTTTTTTTTTTTGTACCAGGAATTGAACTTAGGACCTTGTGCTTGCAAGGCAGGCACTTATGTCACTGAGCTATATCCCCAGCCCCATAATTTTTTTTGAGACAGGATTTCACTATGTAGTCCTGGCTGGACCTGAATTTTCTATGTAGCCCAGGCTGGCCTAAAACTCAAGATCCCCTGGTCTCACCCTCCCGGTGCTAGGATTACCTATATGCACCACCATGACCAGCAGCTATAGGTTTTTATAGATGCCTTTTATCAGGCTGAAGAAGTTCCCTTCTATTTCTAGTTTTCTGGAACTTTTTAATCATAAATGTTGCTACATTTTGTTTAATGCTTTTTCTACATCATCAAAGTATATAGCCTCATATATACTGTGATTAAAGAATGCTGCTAAGTAGTCCAAGAGGGACTTGACTTGGCTCCCCAACCTAACATAATGTTATGTATCAAAATGAGAATGCTACATTACTTTGGTCCATTAATTAGCACATTATTTTTGCCATTTAAAAATTACTCCTCTATACAGTACAAGGAAGAAAGACATTAAAATTAGTATTTTCCCAATCTACATTTTGTTTCATTCATGAAAAGAATCATAACACAAAATTTAAACCTTCTTTTAAAAATTTCTTCAGTTCTGGTCCCCAGTTTCACCGGAGCTTACCAGATTTTACACTAATCCACAGCGTCTTCTGCTTTATGGTATACACTAAAATGGACACCAGGACAAAATAATTTTTTTTGTTTTGAGACAGGGTCTTGCTATGTAGTTCAGGCTGGCCTTGAACTTGAATTTGTAATTCTCCTGCTTAAGCCTCCCAAGTGCTGGGATTACTGGCATATGCCACACACCTGACTTACTAGAAAAATTTTACTGAAATTTGGTTTTCTTTTAAAACTAATTGATGGACCAAAGTACTGTAGCATCCCCATTTTTATACAGAACATCATGTTAACTTTTTTTTTTAAAGTTTTGGGGATTGAACTGAGGACCCTGTGCCTGCTAAACAAGCATTCTATCAATGAGCTACACTTCCAGCCCTATTTTCTTTAATATTCTAAAATCTGAAAAACACTTTGGGATAAAACAAAATCAGTCATATCCTACCATTCACTTTCTTTCCGGTCACATTTTCTATAGTTTTTCCTTTCCTCATTTTTTATATAACTGAAGTCATACTGCGTATATAATTTTATACTCTATCGGCTTAGTTTGATATTTTATCCCAATTTTTTTCTTTATGGGTATACTAAATGTTACAGTTAACATAAGATGTGTTAAGGTGTCATACTGACAGCTAACTTACACTGTATACAACCTTGTACAAAAGGACTAACACAGGTTACATGTGATAATTCTACCTAGCATCACTCACTAGCTAGGTACTCTTTGGCAAGATATTTAATCTCATTAATCCTGTTTCTTGTTTGTAAACGGGGTTAAGAAAGAACACACAGAACTCATGTGGAAATTTAATAATATATATAAAGTTTTTAGTTTGCCACTTAGTAACAGTGAACACTTAATAAATGTGAAGAATTAATACAACATCATCTTCTAAATTTTGTTACCTTCTCTGTGGCAGCACTAAGAACTGGTGAAATAACGGAAAAGGGTATCAGTAAATCGCAAGTATTAGTCTCAATACTCAATGACAGATTAGCTAGACCAAAGTTTAGTTGTCAGTGCAGATATATTTTATGTAGAATACGTCTTTTTTATTTTCTTTGCAGGGCTGAGGATCAAAACCAGGGACCCATGCATGCTAGGCAAATGCTCCAACACTGAACTATATCCCCAGCCTAGATATGTTCCATTTAGCGAATCTAATGTTTACATTTTAAAAACTGTGTGGAAGTATGAAAATGCCAACATATTGTAGTTTCTAAATCTACAAAAGCTGTAATTTTTTATTATTCAATTTAATAAATGCTAGTATCTTGGAACTGAGGTTACACACAAAGTGCAGATTTCTGTAGACAGATGCGGTAACAGGGATTCAAACCTCTATAGGACAGCCGTCACGGACGCCCAATACCAGATTCTGTTCATTTTAGATGGCACAGGTCCTCACTGACTCGGTACTGCCCACACCATCTTACTGTGCCTTACGATCTGACAGCTACACTCCTTTCTGTTACTCTGGCTGGCTCTCGTGGCCACGGGAACTGGAAAGCACTAGGTTTTTCTTGTTATTTTGCAAACACGCCAGAGCGTGAACCCTCATTCAGTTTTCAGGTAGTCTGGTTTTTTTGTTTGTTTGTTTGTTTGTTTGTGTTTTGTTTGTTTGTTTGTTTTTTCCGGTACCGGGAACCGAACTCACGACCTTGCGCTTGCCAGGCAGGCGCTTTTGCCACTAAGCTAAATCCCCAGCCCCTCAGGTAGTCTGTTTGACTGCGAGATTTTTTTTTAAAAATCCTGAGCAAATCACAAAATTTTGCTTTTCCCTATACAGTAATGTTCCGATATACAGGTTTAGAAAATGAATGTAGAACACAGGTATCTTATAGATACTAACTAAGGTACACGGTACTAACGCAGTCTACAGTTGTGACATGTATTTTGGTAAGGATCAAGCAAGAAATACGTAATATTTACTCTTCAAATGTCAACTATGATCATTCCAGATTCCTACAGAGTCAAGAGCTGTATACGCGCGTGCCTGTCTAGCCCAGAATAAGTCATTAAAGCGCCAGGCTTCCGATCTCTCATGTACGGTAACATAGTATTCCAGAACTAGAAAGGCAGAGGCAAGTGCGAAATTAACGCGTCTATTAACGCCCTCCCCACCCCCAGTTCCCTCGGCTCCCACTGAAGGAAAAGGCGCCACTGAAAAAGCCATTCCTCGGCGTGTATATTCAGACACTACGGAGACGCGACCCCCAAAGGGGGGCCCCAGGGCCAGGGACCGCGCATCGGCATCGCCAGCTAAGTTCACCCGAACCGTTACACAGGGTGTTAGTGCTCCGATCTCTGACTGGTCTTCAAACGACGGTGTGGCAAGCAGGCGCGCCAGCGCCTCCAGGCAGCGACGAGCTGAGGCTTGGCAGATTGGGCTGAGAACTTCACGGAGAAAGGTCTGATCTGCCCGGCGGACGCCCCGCTGCGTGCGGGGCCAGGCTGCGTGAAGGCGGCGCGGCCGCTCCGCCCCGGCC
>NW_004955411.1:15870116-15871847 GCF_000276665.1 Chinchilla lanigera
GCTTGCCAGGCAGGCACTGTGCCCCTGAGCTAAATCCCCAGCCCCTCCTCCTGCTTCTTGTTTGCCCCTGTGGTCGGCAAATCTTTTGCCGAGGGTTGGGATCACAGCCAGGTGACTCACAATTACTAAGTACTCTCTCAGGTGGTCTAATTTGGGGTATGGAATGATCGCCCGACCTCGCCCACAGCCCTGTCCCGGCTAGTAGAGGTTTCCAAGGTCTGTAGTGCTTCTGGATGTAAGGTTTTTTGTTTTTTTGGTTTTTTTGGTTCTCGGAATCGAACTCAGGACCTTGCGCTTGCCAGGCAGGCGCTTGTGCAGCTGAGCTGTCTCCCCAGCCCTACTGTAGTGCTTCTGGAAAAGGGACCATTCATTCAAAGGGCACAGCAGGCTCAGGGCGAGGCCGCGAGGACAGCGGTGGGGAGGCCGGTCAGGGCTCCTCAGGGACCTTGCAATTTGGTAGAGGAACAGAATTTGTTTAAACATTTTTTCCTTGTGGTTTTAGGGAGTCAAATCCAAGATCCTGCTCTTCTTAGTGTTGTGTCACGAACTATGCCACCCTCCGCCCTATCCCTGGAGAGGTGGAATCACACCCACAAAGATACAAACTATAAGCGCTACACAAAGAACCGCCGGTGTGTGCGGCTGAGAGGGGTGGGCAGGCCCTTGAGGTCTTGAAGAAACAGTTGAAGAATGGATAAGAGCAATTTGTGCACTGGAACAGCATGTGCAAAGCCCCTGAGACAATAAAGAAACGGAAAGGAGGCCAACAGGGCCGTAAAGCTGGAAAAGAATTAGAAAAAGGCTGGAGAACAGGCTAGTTTTATCATAGGAAATGTTAGAATACTTACTGTGTGTGAGTTTCTACGACCGCTGTAACGAATTGCCAAGCATTTTATGGCTCAGAACAGAAATTTACTCTCTTACAGTTCTGGAGACCAGATGTCCAAAACCAAGACACCCGCAGGGCCATATTTCCCCGAAGGCACTAAAAGAGAATCCTCCCTTGTTTTTCCAGTCTCTGATGGCCCTAAGCCTGCCCTGGCTGTGGCTGCATCACTGCTTCCACGTTTATCTTCATCCTGTCTTCTTTGTGTTTCTCTTCTGTCTCCTATAAAGGACACCTGTCTTGGGTTTTGGGTCCTACTTGGTTGTGTTTTGTTTTGGTTTTTTGTCTTTTCGGTACCAGAAATCGAACTCAGGACCTTGCACTTGCCAGGCAGGCACTTACGCCGCTGAGCTATATCCCTGGCCCCCCAACCTGGTTAATCTATAATTACACCTGCAAAGACCTTTGTTCCAGATAGGGTCACAGACCAGGAATTACGACTCTTTTTTTTTTTGATGCCTCCAATAACCCATTATACTGATTTTGCAAATGAATGAAATTTGACCTCGTTGGGTGGTCAGAGTTACAGATTGTTAAGTAGGTTAGAAGCACTATACACTGGTTTTTATTTATTTTTTTTTTTTTTTAATGTAGGTACTGGGGATTGAACTCAGAGCCTTTACACTGAGCTATGTCCCAAGCTCTTTAAAAAAAATTTTTAAAACAATTTTTGAGACTGGGTCTCAAAAAGATGCTACGTTGCCTAGATTGGGCTCAGACTTGCAATCCTGCCTCAGCCGCCCAGAGTGCTGAGATTGCAGGTATGTGTTTCCATGTCCAGCACAGAATTTTTCTTCTTACCCTTTGGTACTTTCGGTTTTTTCCCTTGTACCGGAGAATAAATC
>NW_004955411.1:15877655-15884395 GCF_000276665.1 Chinchilla lanigera
TTCACGGGAGATAGCTGCCATGCTGTCTTCAAAGTCTGGGATTCTATCTTCAGCTTCATTCAAGTGGTTTTGGCAGCTTTCAATGGAAGCTTTGTTTTCCTGGAAGTCTCTTTGAATCTGGTTCATGCATTCTAAGTCTTTTCTATATTTTTCATTTAACACTTCTGTCCATTGCCTTTGTTCTTCTATTTTCTTATATGTTTCTTCTTTAGACTTTTTGAGCCGTTCCTTCATTATTGTTGTCATTTCAATTCTTGCCTGAGAGATTATTTCCGAGCTCATCTCTTCTATGGCCTCATGGAGTTGTTTCTTTCCTTCCACTGCAATCATTTTAGCTATTTCAGGCATGTGTTTACCAAGTTCTCCTATGTCAATGTCTCCTGGACTTGTTCTGAGTGGGGTGGAGTTCTGGGATTGTGTTTTAGTTCTTCGTTTTGTCATGTTTGCTACCGGATGCAGAAAGCTCAGTTTCCCTCTTTAGTAGCTGCACAGCAA
Source organism: Chinchilla lanigera (assembly GCF_000276665.1). NCBI lineage: Eukaryota > Metazoa > Chordata > Mammalia > Rodentia > Chinchillidae > Chinchilla > Chinchilla lanigera. The sequence continues at coordinate 15,878,151 of NW_004955411.1, forward strand.
AGGCCAATATTGTCCTTAGTTTTCCTGTTGGTCAGGTTTGCCGCTGAGTGACCTCTGAGAAGTGCTACTTACTCTCGGGTTTTCCAGCAGTTTTTGATTTGTATCTAGTGATCCCCATTCTCAGACATGGGCATTGGTTTCAGCTGATGGCCGACCATCTGATCCAGCATTTCAGTTCAGGGCACGTGCAGTTCAGGGCACATGCAAGGCCCAGACTCCGGTTGCACTGGTGTGACAATCCCGGTCCAGGGGACCTATGTCTCCAGGCACTTCAGGGTACAGGCAAAATCCAGACACAAACTGCAGGGTTGACAGTTTGTGAACCACCTGATTCTGTGTCTCCAGTCAGTTCAGGACACACACAGGAAGCAGATGCAGGCCAGATGGGCAGCAGTCACAGACTGCCCGTGCCTTCGACCTACTAGGGGGTCCAGGTGAAAGTAAAGCACGAACTTGAACCATGGGACCAGCAGCTCCCCAAGCACTCACTCACTCAGCACAGGGTACGCGGGTGCTGGGAGAGGCTACACACCCCGCTCCCAGCCAGAGAAGTCCCTGGGGCTTCTAAGTGAGGACCTCCTCTCTGCCACGGTTGCAGGGAGGGGAGAGACTCATTCTGTAATGGCAACGGGGTCCTGGGTCACCCACTTTGCCTTCAGGAAGTAGATGGGAAATACCTGGCTCTCTCCTCGGGTTTCAGCTGGGAACCATGGTGGTGTGAGCAAAGCACAGACTCAAACTGCAGGACCAGCAGCTCCCAGAGCACTCGCTCACTCCAAAACCCTGCCTTTCTTTGGGCTCAAAAACATATTCAGTTGTCTAAAATTTTTAGACAACAGTCCCTTAGGCAAAGGACTTCTATCTAGAACATATAAAAAATTGAAAAAAATTAGGCCCCCCCCCCAAATTAAAAGACCCAATCCAAGAATGCGCATCTGAGGTGAATACACACTTCTCAGATGAAGAAATACATATGGCAAATAAATATATGAAACAATGTCATTAGTCATCCAAGAAATGCAAATTAAAACAACACTGAGATTCCATTTCACCCCAGAAAGAATGGCTATCATCAAGAAATCAAAAAATAACAAGTACTAGAGAGGCAGTGGGGAAAAAGGAGCCCTTCTCCACTATTGGTGGGAGTGTAGACTGGTGCAACTACTGTGGAAATCAGTGTGGAGATTTCTCAAAAAACTAGAATCAGAGATGCCTTTGACCCAGCTATTCCCCTTCTGGGTATCTTCCTAGGAGAATTACAAATATCATACCACAGTGATATATGTACACCCATGTTTATAGCAGCACAATTTGTAATAGCTAAATCTTGGAAACAACCTAAATGCCCATCAACCAAGGAATAGATAAAAGATGTGGCCTTTTCATACAATGGAGGACTACTCAACCATAAAGAAGGATAAAGTGGAGACTTTTATAGGTAAATGGATGTAACTCAAGACCATACTTACAAGTGAAATAAAGCAAACTCACATGTGTAGACATCATATTATCTCCCTAGTATGAGAAACTGAAAGAGTAAATAAGATCCAAAAGGTACAGTAGATGTTGTGAAAGGGAAACAAACTGCTCAAAAGGAAAGAACAACTGAGATGGGGGAAAGGTGAAGAGAAGGAAGGGAAAATAATATATATATATGTGCACAAGGTAGGTAAGATAATTGTACTACTAATGCCTATTTATTGAAAAGAAAAGTTTGTGCTTATATTGTTTGATTAACTTTGCATATCTATATCTTATAATCTGAGCAACTACTTTGAAGATAACAATATGCAATATATTAACTACTGTTAATTTCCTACTACCTTGTTTTGAAATTCTGTATCACTGTTTTTCTCTCTTTAAAATGAAATTTTTAAAAATTCAAGTTTACACTGAGTTTGTTTTAAGTTTTAGAACCTAGGTACAATTTAGCAAAAGTATTACTTTATCAAATCAATTCTTTTTTTATTTGAATCATATCTTTAAAGCACCATTTGGTCCTCTATAGCATTAGGAGAGATCGTGTTCTTTCTATATTCCCAGAGAATTCCTAAGGAATATACCTCTGGAAAATCTGGCAGTTGTTTAATAACTAAAGCACCTCTTTTACAGCAGAGTTTAATGTACTATTATTTGTGGTAATTATTACTTCATTTCCATTTAATACATTTTAAAAATTACAGTATACTTCGTGCTTCTTAATTTTGCCATCTAAGACAGATAGATTTCAATTTTAAATTACTTTAGGACAACCAGTGTAATTTCTTATTTAAATACTATCATTACTCTCTGTCACTTTTCAAAAGTAAATAATTTTAAAATTTTTCATTGTAATCACAGTTCCATAGAGTATTGCCAAAAATAAAAAAAAAAAAATTCAGAACGCTTTTTCTACTTGTTAAAGCTTGTCTTAACAGACAACTCTTTAAAATTGATAGTCTTATGTTTAAAATAGAGGCACATGTGACTTTATTCCTAATGTTTGTGTATTTACTCCTGACACCTGTCTCCAAGGAGATTTTTGATAGCAACAGTATCTTTTAGAATCTAAGCACATAAACCCTTCTCTTTTATTCTCTATTGGTCTCACCCTAGGTTCATACTTTTTGTCACTCAAGAGCATCTATTGTAAATGGTATAGGAGAAACAAGACCTCAACGTCATCAGTAGGTTTGGGAGAGAGGAGTTTGAGAGTAGGAAATTACTGTTTCTGGATTGTTAATAAAGATCAAGCTCCAAGGCTAGCTCTGTTTCTAGTTACCATGGATACCAAGAGATGCCAAGGCTGGTTGATAATACTGAGCAACACATATTTGTTATTCTAAACCAATCTGAAAATGTATGGGGCTGTACAATATAAGTAGATTTTTGGCTTTTCCTTCATTGTTTTCTTTTAAACTGGGGATTGAACCAGAGACTTTGCCCTGAGCTCCTCCCCCAACTCATTTTTGAGATAGAGTTTTGCTAAGTTGTCCAGGCTGGACTCAAATTTACAATCCTGTCTCAGCCTCCCCGAATGCTGAGATTACAGGCATGTACCACCACACCTGGCTCTTTCATTTATTAAATGGATCAAAATGGACCAATTATCCAAGAGTCACATCATGAAGGACTAGTGTATTTTAATAAGGTTAATTAGGTTTCGTTTTCAGTGTCATAGTGGAGAACTAGAACTGACTGAAAATTAAATTGTACTAATAATTGTATATTAGTGTCTTGAAATGTGTGTGATAAAAAGCACTTTGAATTACAAACACCATCTCACTCCCCAACAGGTGGTGCTAGTTCTCCTCTAGTGAGAGCTGCCCTGGCCCACCCTTTCTTAGGTTAAACAGTGCTGTGGGGATTCATGTGGAATGCATTGTAACCACTTTTTCTAGTGCCCCTTCACTTTGACTTCTAGAACACCATTCCACATGGTCCACTTTGACCTCTTATACTGTAGCAATAAGTAATCATGTAAAAAGTTATTCTTATGAAATAATGCAATTAGGAAGAATCAAACTAATCTAACTCAGAAAAGTCAATTTAGAGAAGGCTTCTCAGTACACCTCTATGTTAATGGAATTAGGTCTTCAAAATGTTGGAGGTGGGTGTTGCTTCTTAATTTGTCAGATGTTTAGTGTTGAGTTAGTGTATGTTAAGCATAGTCCTAGGAACTGGGCATCAGAACAAAAGTGAAGCTCTCTAATCCTCAAACACCTAGCCCCATATTTCTCAGGCTTAAATCATTTTCATACATCTGTTGAGAATTTTGCAATAATGATATACCTCTTTAACCAAAATATGTTTACTTTAAATTAGCTCCCTTTTATTTTTACTTATTTTAGTGGTACTAGGGATTGAACCCAGGGCCTTTGCACTGAACTACATCTCCAGCCCTTTTAAAAAATATTTTGAGACTGTATCTCTCCAAGTTGGGCTCAGCCTTGTGATCCTCCTGTCTCAGCCTTCCAGAATGCTGGGATTATTTTTAAAGTAAACTCTGTCACCAATATTAATTTTAAGTGTTTTACAGACAGAACTTAATCATTAGAAAATATCATATAAAGTATTTATTTTCACCCACAAAGTTTCCAAGCGTGAGCTTGGAAATTAACCACCCAATAGAGAGATGTTGAAGACATGCTGGCACAAAACTAAAACTTCCTCCCTAATGTAAAGTATTAAAAGGGAATAACCCTTACATCATGCAGTTCCACAGTTAATGGTGTATCAGTGGTAAGTGCTTTACATTTTGGGAGACAACCTAGCCACCCATGTACATAAATCATCATAATACAGTTTCATTAGTGCTACAAAAGGTATTTTAGAGCACTGGGGAGGACATAATAGAAACAGATGAGGAGCATAGCTGGGAGTTATTTTAGAGAAAATCAATGTTTGCGCTATTTACTGGAGGATGAGTATGAATTCCAGGAATAGAAAAATCAGAGCCTTTAGGCAGAGTGAACTAGATAAGCAAAGGCACAGGGGTGAGAGCAGTGCGGTATTGCTGTGCTAGGGGGAAGGAAGGGTGAATGGAGATCCAGGGGAAAGCTTGATTCTTTTGGGAACGGGACTACATCAGACATCAGAAGGGGATGTTCATTCGTTCGTTTGTTTGAAAAGCATAGGAAGGTTTTATTACCCAGAATTTTTAAAGTGCACACTCAAAGAGAATGGAGAGTAACCAAGAAAGAGGCACATTATGGCCTGAAGCTGGGAATATTTATGTACTTCGGGGGTAGATACAGGTGGAGTTTGTGAATCTATAGAAAGCTCAGGCTCACTTTACAGGTGAGACAATAGCCCATGTACATACAAGTGAATGGCCCATTTTACAGAAGGATAGTTGACTTTTTTGTACTGGGAATTGAACTCAGGACCTTGTGCTTGCCCGGCTGGTGCTGAGCTGTTGAGCTATATCCCTGGCCTCTACAGAAGGATAGTTACAGGCCTCACTAAAGATGTCACAGAAGCTATGCATTGGTGGAGGCGGGGCCACTCAGCAGCACTGGTGATCCTCCAGTGCTGTGGCAGGGCTTCCAACCACTCAAGCTTGTCTTCAGGCTGGGTGTTGGAAAGCTTTTACAAGAGAGGAGGGTGACATCAGAGCTGGATGATATGGTCCAGGACCTGTCCTCTACAACTTCTCCCACACCACAGATTCAGTGGTGTGTGCACCTTCGGGCAGGCCTTATATTTGTTCAGACTTGTCCAGTTGTCTAGAAGTTGAATTTATGTGATGTAGGAAGTCCCACTTCCAAGTGGCTCCACTAATTCAGGAATAGTGTCAACCCATTGACAAGCTTGGCTCCATTGGAAAGGAAAATGCAGAGATTCAGTTATCTTTGGAAAAATACCAACCGAGAGGAAATCGTCACAAATCCAGAGCCTAGCAGACATTAGTGGAAAGCTAATGAGATCCTGAAGAAGGAAATATTTTGCTAAAGAGCTGAATGGCAAGCGCTGGGCACAGTGGTGCATGCCCATAATCCCGGCACTCAGGAGCCTGAAGCAGGAGGATCGCTGCAAGTTTGAGGCCAGTGAGGGCTACATAGTGAGTTCAAGTCCAGCCTGAGCTACTTAGTACAACTCTGTCTCCAAAAGAAGTGAATGACAAGGAATCCAGATACTCAACATAAGAAGAGACGATGGCACCCTCGTAGGCCCTCAGAAGGAGGGCTTCCGGTGCACAAGGAGCCACGGGTGGGGAGCGCCGGTCTTCCGGCTGGCTACCTTCCTGCCTTGTAGGCTCCTGGAGGGAGGGTCCCGGGCCCACAGGGAGCCTTGGGCAGGGAGCGCCGGTCTTCGGAATTATACACCACCACGTCAGTTTACTATACAGTTCTCTGTGACTTCACAGTTATTATCTTGCTCATGATTTTAGATCCTCAAAAAAACTTGAGCCATCCAAGCCAGTCTATATTGCACTGTTCTAGATCAAGTCAGCCAAAATGTGGTGGTGTGGCCGGTAAGCCCAGCATTCTGGGAGGCTGAAGCAGGAGGACTCCAAGTTTGAGACCAGCCTGAAAAACTTAGGGACTTAGCAATACACTGCCATTAAAAAAATACTTAATGCTCAGGCTGGGATGTAGCTCAGTAATGAAATGCTTGCGGCTGCCAGGCATGGTGGCACACACCTGTAAGCCCAGTACTCAGGAGCCTGAGGCAGGAGGATTGTTGTGACTTCAAGACCAGCTTGGGCTACAAAGTGAGCTCAAGGCCAGCCTGAACTGCATAACAAGAACCTCTCTCAAAAA
>NW_004955411.1:15912425-15913975 GCF_000276665.1 Chinchilla lanigera
CAGGTTGACCTCAAACTCAAGATCCTCCTGTCCTTCCTCTTCCTTTTTTTATTTTTTATTTTTACTTTGTGTTTTTTAGGTACAGAGGTTTTCACATGGAGCTACATCCCCAGCCTTTTTTATGTTTTATTTTGAGATGGGGTGTCTAAGTTGCTAAATGGCCCAGGCTAGGCTCAAACTTTGGGTCTTCCTGCCTCAGCTTCCCAGAGTACACCACCACACCCAGATTGCTCCACCACACCCAGGTTGCCTTTGTTCTTTGAATAAGGTGGCCTAGGAAAGCGCCAGGGAGAAAGCTTGAGATCTCAAGGAAGTGAGAAGCAAGTCTTAAGGATGTAGGCTGTAGTGCTCCAGGAAAGGAGCCAGTGCAAAAGACCTGAGGCAGAAGAGTGTGGCTTGGATGAGCAGCAGGGGAGCCACGCAGCTGGAACAGAAAACAAGGGAAAGAACACAGAAGACGCTGTGGGGCTCACAGGAAGTTAAAGATTGTGTATTGCTTCCTTTCCTGTACAAACTTTGATGGGAAGTTCTTCCTTGAGATCACAAGCCCTGAGAGTGCTGGAAGGTTTAAGCAGTGTGGTTGGATATGGTTACATCTTTAAAAGATCATTCTGTAATCCCAGCACTCGAGAGGCTGAGGCAAGAGGATCGCCATGAGTTCGAGGCCAGCCTGGGCTACAGAGTGAGTTCAAGGCCAGCCTTCAGGCTGACAGGAATGATGTAGTAGAGAGGAAAATGTGGCTTGCAGCAGAAAGGTTCATTTCTGCGGTGAGGTCCTCCTCGGGAAAAGAGTAGTGGATTTAGTATCCAAGAGGAGACGATGGCCTTGGGCAGGTCCTTGGATAATTAATTTCTCTCTGACAGCGTGTGGAAAGGCAAAGCATGTGATAGCTGTGGCTGCTGCTTTTAGAGAAATGAGAGGTAAGGTCATCGGCCCTGTGAGACGAGGTTCTAGGAGAAAAGCTGTAAAAGAGTAAATGATTTAGGCAAATCTAGGGTTGCCAGGCAGCACTGAGGGCCTATCTGAGGTTAGCAGTCACAGTTTAACGTGAGCTACTCCATATAGTTGATTGTTTCCCTTCAGTTTTCTTTGTTTTGTTTTGTTTTTGCTACAGGGGATTGAACCTAGGACCTTTGTGCTGAGTTATATCTCCTTTTTATTTTTTATTTTGAGACAGGGTCTCTCTAAGTTACCAAGTAGCCTGTGCTGAGCTGGCACTTGCAGTCCCCCTGCCTCAGCCTCCCAGAGTATTGCGATTACAGGCACGCAAGCTTCCACATCTGGCCCCTTCCAGCCATGTTTAGCTGTACCAGTACAAGGGCAAAAGTGGAGGGCAGTTTTGCTTCATTTGTTTTTGTCAGGCACACTAGATGAAAGGAAAGCAGTAGGTAATAACGAATCATGCACGGGTGGGGTGCGCTGGTCTTCGGACTAGCAGCTTGCTCCCTGCCTCCTAGGCCCCCCAGAGGGAGGGCCCCCGGTGCACAGGGAGCCACGCAGCCGAGAGCGCTGTGGCGCGCTGGCCTTCAGGCCGGCTGCCGCTGCTCAA
>NW_004955411.1:15914955-15920158 GCF_000276665.1 Chinchilla lanigera
AAAAAAAAAAAAGAAGAGATGATGGCTGAAGTCACTAGGATGGTGCAGTCAGGGATGTAGTAGTCACCACATCACAGATCCAGAGTTGGACTGGGGACTTGAAGCCTCTCTAATTTGGAGCCATTTATATAAGAAGAATAATGCAAAATTATAAATACAAAATTAGATACTCTCTTAAGTGAGATTTTCTGGAAGCAGAGCCCGAAATGAGGATTCTTGTATAAGTGATTTATTGAGGGCAGGCTCTCAGGAAGTTGGATGGAAGTGAGGGACACAGAATATAGGAGGCTAGAGCAAAGGAGTGATTTCAGAAGACTTCTATCCTTGGCATTATCTCATGGGTAGTTCTGGGATATGAATTACCCTGTTACAAGGCAAGGGCATTTATGCCTCAGCATCAGTCACTGGGAATGGTCTAGCCTCCTAGGCAAGGTGGCTCCCTAGGCCTCAGCAGTCTGCTGCAGAAGGGGACAGGTGTGGCTCCTTGTTAGTCAACCTCTCCAGTAGCTGAAAGATGGGTACTGTTATGGTTTAGATCTAGATTGTCCCACCACAGCCTCACACATTCATGGACAGAGCTTTCAGAAGGCACTGGATTATGGGGGCACTATGGCTGACTTGCTTCTAGAAAGTAGGGTTTGGTTGGAAGTGGGTCCCTGGAGGTATGAGCTGGAAGGGTGTGTCTCCTTCCCTGCCTCCTCTCTTCCCACTCTGCTTACTGGCCACCCTGATGCGAGCAGCCTTCCTCCATGGGTCCTTCTGCCAGGCTGTTGCTGCCTTGGAGCCAGCTGACTGTAAACTGAAACTGCTCCAAACCACAGGCCCAAGTGAACCTCCCCTCCTTTAAGTTGTAGGTGCTGGGTATTGTGTCTCAGGGACAGGAGTGTGACTAAGGAAGGCACACTGCTTTGCCCAACGGAGCAGGGCAGGAGGCCAATAGCAATTGTTATAGAGACAAAAGTAAAGGAAAGAAAATCATCATTTTAATTTTTTAACATTTGATAAATATTGTAAATATCACACACCTGAAAAATACAATCTCTCCTATATCTTTTATTTTACTATTTTTTATCACATCTTCCTATGCAGTAATGCAGTTTTCTTCCTCAGTTTTTTTTTCTTCTTGCCTAATTCCTGTTGATCATATTTGGAGTCCAGTTTTGAACAGGAGTGGTGGGCTGGGGATGTAGCTCAGCGGCACAGTGCCTGCCTGGCAAGTGCAATGTTGTGAGTTCGATTCCCAGTACTGGAACAGGAGTGGTGACAGTGAATGTCCTTGTTTTGTTCCTGATTGTAGAGGGAAAGCTTTTAGTTTTTCCTTCATTTCACACGATGATGGCAGTAGGTTTCTCAGTTTTATCAAAGTGTGACAAGGTCCTTTCATACCTATTTTCCTCAGTGTTTTTATCATGAAAGATGTTGAATTTTCTGCAAGGCTTTTTATGCATCTATTGAGGAGATCAGGTGATTTTTTTTCCTTGCCTCTTTTTATGCAGTACATCACATTTGGTGATTTGGTTATGTTGAACCATCCTTACATCCCTGGGATAAAGCTCTGTACATATGATATATGAACTTTATGATGGTTCATTACTCTGTTTGCCAGTAGCTTTTTGTTGTTGTTGTTGTTGTTTTGAGACTGTCTCACTATGCAGTTCAGGCTGGCCTTGAATCCACTATGTAGCCCAGGCTGGCCTCAACTTGCGGTAATCATCGTGCCTCAGCCTCCTGAGTGCTGGGATTACAGGCGTGCGCCACCATGCCTGCCCTGTTTGCCAGTATCTTGTTGAGGATTTTTACACCTATATTCATTAAAGAGACAGGATTATAGTTCTCTTTCTGGTTGGACTTTTGTCTGGTTTTGGAATCAGGTAACGCTAGCCTCTGGGAATGACTCTTGGAGAATGCTTTCCCTTTCGATTTCATTAAAAGACCTCAGCAGTATAGGTGTTAGATCTTCCCTGAAGTTTTTGCAGAATTCAGCAGTGAGTTCATCCAGACTTGGACTTTTCATAGTTGGTAGGTGTTTATTACTGCTTCAGTTTTATTGCCTGTTATTGGATTATTCAGACTTTTAAAAAATCTTTTTGAAGTTTTGGTGATTCATGTGTATCATGGAATCTATCCATTTCCAATTCTCACTGTATTGGCCTACAGGTTTGTGAAGTAGTTGTCTCCATTGTGATTTTACCTTTTTCATTTCAAATAGCATTAGCTTGGGCCTGTTTTTTCCTCTTTTTTTTTTTTTTTTTTTGTTAGACTGAGTAAGGATTTGTCTATTTTGTTGATGGTTTTAGAAAACTAACTCTTTGATTCTGATTCATTGATTCTTTGTTTTGTTATTTTGGGTTTATTTGTTTATTTGTTTGGTCTTAATTTCATGAATTTCTGCTCTGATTTTTTATAATTTCCTTCCTTGTAATAGTTTTGGGTTTGGACTGTTCTTGTTTTTCTGGAACCTTGTGGTGCATGTCTGCTATTTATTTGGTCGTGCTCTGTTTTTGTGATATGAGCATTCACAGTGATAAACTTCTGTCTTAGGACTGCTTTCTCTGGGTCCCACAATTTCTGGTACATTATAGTGGCAATGGTTAGTCCTAGTAACTGTCTTATTTCTTCCTTGATTTTTTTTTTAACAACTCATTTTTTTCTCTGAATGTACTGTTCAGTTTCAATTCATTTGGATAAATTCTGTTTTTTCTTTTGTCACTTATTTCTACTTTCATTGTATTATGACTGGGTAACCATCATGATATGATGTCAATTCTTCTACACTTACTAAAGCTTGCTTCATTCACTAGTATGTGGTGCATTTTGGAGAAAGTTTTTTATGCTACTGAGAAGAATCTATATATTCTGCTGTTTGGTGGAACTCTGTATATATATATTAAATTCATTTGTTCAAAGGTTTGGTTCAACTCTGATATTTCTTTGTGAATTTTTTTGTCTAGTTGATTTGTATATTTGTGACTTTGGGATATTGATGTGCCCCAGGATAACTGTGTTCATTTTTATTGCAAATTTTACTTTCGGTACCGGGAATCGAACTCATGACCTCAGGCTTGCCTGGCAAGTGCTTATGCTACCGAGCTATATCCCCAGCCCCCTCAAATTTTACTTTCGATGTGTAATTCCTAGTCTAAAATGCATTTTATGTTTTCTTGTTTATTGCAGACTTAATTTTTAAAATAAAATCATTTATAATTATTTGATCAATCTTGCATGTCTGTTTTCCTGAGAAATCACTTTGAAGACATCAATATGAAATGCAATAACCATTGTTAATTTCCTACCACTTTGTCTGCAATTCAGTACTGCTTGTACTGTTCTTATGCTATTTTGTAAATGGATGTCTGTTTGTTAATGTTTTCATTCTTTTATTTTTAAAATAAAATCATTTAGACCAGACTGCAGCATTTTACCGCTTTGTACTCTTATTTCCCTTCTTTTCTCTCTCCTCGTATGCATTGTATTGTTAGTTTCTTTGGACAGTTTAATATTCTAAAATTAACATGCTGGCTCCCAGGCCGAAGGACTCGCCCAAGACTTGGTATTTTAACCCCCACTCCAAGTCCTTTCCGGGTCCTCGTCCAGCTTACTACCTTGACAACTCGAGCCTAGGCCTTTGCCCAGGGGAGCAGGCTGCAGGCGTGGAGAACATGGACCCCAGGGTCCTGCCCAGCGCCTCACTGAGGGACGCGCCCGTGTGCAGGATGCAGTAGGGCCCGCGGCCTGCAAGCCGGGCCCGCCAGCCCGGCCCGCCTGGGGACGAAGGCTTGCGGCCTGCTCTGTCCCCACCTCGATGTCAGTAGCCCGCAGAAGCTCGGTTCCGTTTTCACGTGCCGCTGCAATTGGCAGATGAAGGAACAAGATATAACTGATATTGGTGACCGCAAGACCTTCTCGCATTTGATGCTTTTAAATGTTGGCCTATTTATTTATCTATCTTAAAGAGTAAAGTTACTGAGGGGACTGTCAGCCTGTCAACGTTGGCACCAAACGTACACAGCTTTGTTGCTCACGTGGACTTGGACATGAACAAAATGATAAACTCCTTTCTAAGCACCTGCACACTGAATAAACGTGCACTTCTGCATTACACACACACACACACACAAATTAATGTACCATAGGATGCGTTTTCTCTTTTTTTGAATTTTTAAATTTGTATTAGTACATGTTTGCAATACGTAGCGATTTCACTCATCATGGGGAGTTGGCAGGTGTGTGTAACACATCTTAATTCTTTGTACTTCTCTTTCCCCTCCCTCCTTTCCCCAGGGTCTGTCTTTTCTATAAACTGGTGGGCATTCCAGTGTAATTAGTTGGAATTGAAGCCCTTTATTCTCACTTTGAATATAATTTTAGTTCACTTCCATCCAATAAGGTGCATTGTTCCTCCATTAGCTTTGTCCTGAACTAAACGCTGATTATTGCCTGCTCTGGTCAAATCTGGGCTTAGAGGCTTTCCAAGCAAGGTGATAGGTCCGTATTGCGTGTCCTCATGGCTGGAGAGAGTGTTCCCGGAGAAGGAAGTGTGGCTGCTTAGTTGGCAACAACACCACATGGATAAAATTATAAGCTAATTTTAGACAAGGAAAACAATGAGATCACCAGTTGCTGTCATTTGGGATGACTTAGTGAACAAAATATTTGCTTTTCTGAAATGATAATAAAGGGATGTTATAGATTTAAAAAAAAAAAAAATTGGCCAGCTACCATCTTAGCCTGAAAAAATAAAAATACTGAATTAAATATTTCTATTATAATTCAACTTGAATGAACTTTTCTCCTAGGCCAAATTAATTTATAACAAAGGAAGCTGGTTTTAATGAAGTGGTTTATAATTACAATGAAATTTTTGTTGGTTGACATAAAAAACAATATGAAAGCAAATAGGGTTGTAAAACATATTAATCATTCATATTTTAATCTGATTCACATTTATCACTGAAATATTAAGGAATGATCTCTTGAGAGGAAATGAACTCTTTCAATTCTAGTGTTATTGTGTCTATTAAAATTTTTCTTTTTTTAAATTTTATTTTACAGAGAAAAATAAAATTTCAAAATAAGATAATAGGAGGGTAACAATGGTTAATACACTGTGTATTGTTATGTTTAAATTAGTTGCTCATAATACAGGGTATAGGCATTTAATTATCCAAGCAATGTCAGCAGAAACTTTTCTTTTCAATGAACT
>NW_004955411.1:15920285-15927986 GCF_000276665.1 Chinchilla lanigera
CTGAGCTAAATCCCCAGCCCCTTGTGTTGTTATTTTCCCTTCCTTCTTTTCTCCCTTCCCCCATTCCCAGTTTCTCTTTCTTTTTGAACAGTTTCTTCCCATTTCACAATACCTATTGTACATTTGATCTTATTTCCTCTTTTAGCTTCTCACACTAGAGAGATAATATACTGTTTACACGTGAGTCTGAATTATTTCACTTAGGAGTATGGTCTCAAGTTACATCCATTTACCTATCCATTTACTTATATCTCCAATTTATCCTTCTTTATAGCTGGGTAGTACTCCATTATATAAAAAGATCACATCTTTTTTTATCCATTCTTCAGTTGATGGGCATTTGGGTTGTTTAATTGTGCTGCTATAAACATGGGTGCATGTATATGGCTGTGGTATAATGTTTTTAATTTTTCTGAGAAAATACACAGCAGGAGAATACCTGGCTCAAATGCAACCTCTAATCCTAGTTTTTTGAGGAATCTCCACACAGGTTTCCACAATGGTTGCACCAGTCTACACTCCCACCAACAGTGGAAAAGGATCCTCATACCACAGCCCTTCCAGTATTTGTTATTGGTTGATTTCTTGGTGGCAACCATTCTTTCTGGGGTGAGATGGAATCTCAATGTTGTTTTAATTTGTATCTCTCAAATGGTCAGTGATATTGAACATTTTTTCATATATTTATTTGCTGTTTGTATTTCTTCATCTGAGAAGTGTATATTCATCTCAGATGCACATTTTTGGACTGGGTCTTTGAATTTGGGAGGTATGATTTTTTGAGTTCTTTATATGTTCTTGACAGTTGTTATGGTTAATACATTCTGTCAACTTGGGGAGTCTAGTGGTTTGGCTAAGAGACTCAGCAGTTCTGCATTTTGGGGTGAAAAGTACATACCTTTACCTTTCTGGGATGTTGTTCATTGTGTCAGTTTGAGAAGTTTAGAAGGTTAACTATGTGACTCAGCAGGAGCCAGGGTGCTTACTTTGTATTCATCCTGAGCCTGTGCAAGAGGAGGGCATGGAGGTTATGTGAGTGCTACACGCCCCCTGGGTGGGGGCAGCCTGCTTACAATATAAAAGAGGAAAAGAGGCTTGCTCTTCTCTGCCGCTCCTCCCTTTTGCTCTTGTTGCTTTGCTGTTCCTCTGCATGAACTGTTTTCCTCTGCCATGTGCCACTCTGCCTTGGAGCCAGCCAAGTATGGACTGAAACCTGCACAAACTGTAAGCTAAATAAACCTTTCCTTCCTTAATTTTGGGTGTTGGATATTTTGTCTCAGCAATGAGAGAAAAGTAACTAAGACAATAGTAATCCTTTGTCTGAAGAGCAGCTGGCAAACATCTTTTCCCACAGTGTGGGTTGTCTCTTCACCCTGTTGGTGGTTCTCTTGCTGTGCAAAAGCTTTTTAATAAGATGAGATCCCAGTTGTTGAGCTTTTGTGATAGTTTCTGTGTGATCAGGGTTTTATTCATAAAATCTTTGCCTACACCAATGTCTTCAAGAGTTTTACCTATTCTATCTTCCAGCAGATTTAATGTTTCTATTTTAATATTTAGATCTTGGCTCCATTTTGAATTTAGTTTAGTGCATGGTGAAAGATATGGGTAAACATTTTCAAGGTAAGTATTTGGAAAGACTTTATTAAGAAGTTCTATAGTTCTGTGCATGTGTGTCCCACAAATGTCTCTTTTTATAAACATGTAATATTACAGCCTATAATGATATCTTTATTGGAAACAAATCATCTGCTTTGCTAATATGTAATCATCTTGACTGTGGTGTTTGGTAGCTATTGTGGACTGAGTTGGGCACCCCTCAAAATTGATAGATTGATGCCCTAACCCCTAATGAGAAGTTATTTGGAGATAATGTCTTTAGGGAGGTACTTTATACAAAGTTAAATGAAGTTGTAAGGGGGGCCCCAACTGGAGTGGCTGTGTAGGAAATGAATAAGCAGGAGAGACAGGAGAAGCATTGCCAGAGGAAGAGGGACTTAGGGGGAAAATGGAAGGCTTAAAGCATTGTGATAACATTTACAGTGTGAAGTAGGGTATCATATTCTATCTTCGTTCAAAGCATTCTGTAAAATCTACAATAATTACCAATGGTCTGGATTTGAATGTAATGCATTAAGTCAGGCCAAAGATGAAAAAAAAAAAAAAAAAAACAAAAAACAGAAAAACAGCACTCACTACATTTGTTACACACGTATGAGGATATGGAGGAAGAGACGGGGGGGGGATTTGGAAACATGTATACTAAAATACTAAACTCTTAATAGCTATTACTGCAGGGCTGAGGATGTAGCTCAGTGACAGAATGCTTGCCTAAAATGTATGAGACCTGGGTCCACCACCAGGACTGAAAAGCAAACAGTTGTTATTCCATGGCAGTAGTCATGTGAATGGGGCCATAAATCACAAATATTTTTTAATATTTTATTTACTTTTCCAATTTTTATGGTGAAATTGTGTAAAAATAATGTTGATAATCCTAATAACAGCTAGTATAGTGATTCTATCCCGGGCACTGTTCCAAGTGTTTACATACATAGTAGTCCCCCCTTATCCAAGGTTTGTCTTTTTTAAAGTTTGTTACCTAAACTATGGTATGAGGGGTTTATTAGTATAGATGTTCTATTCATTATCATTGCTATTGTTTATAATTTCCTGCTGGATCTAATTTACATTGAACTTTATCATATGTGTGTATGTACAGCCTAAGAACAAGCATGTACAGGTTTTGATGTTGTCTGTGGTTTCAGGCATTCAACAGGGATCTTGTGCTATAACCCCATGCTTTAAGGATCAGGGAAACTACTGTAATGACTTCATTTAATTTCACGGCAATCTGCTTGTGATATCGCTATATAGATATCATTATATATTTTATGTTTACCATTTTATGGATGCAGAACCTTCTATGGTATTTTACATTTAAAAATCAGAAGTGTAAAAATGGCACTAGAAAAGAAAATAAAGCTGAGGATGGTGGTGTACTGTAATCCCAGCACTTAGGGAGGCTGAGGCAGGAGGATCACAGGCTCAAACCCAACCCAGGCAGCTTAGCAATTAAGTGAGACTCTGTTTAAAAGAAAAGTATTAAAAAGGGCTAGTGATATAGCTCAATGTGAAGGCCCTGGGTTCAATCCCAGTACTTAGAAAGAAGGAGGAGGAGGAGAAGAAAAACGAGATGGAAGAAGAGGAGAAGGAGGAGGAAGACAAGGTAAGGGAGGAGGAAAGGGAAAATGGGAAGAAAAAATCAGTCTAGACTTGATTAATTCTTCTCCCTTCCATGATCAACTTAATCAAAGTGTGTGCACACAGTTGTGTTTTTTTTTTTTTTTTTTTTTTTTTTTGGTTTTTCTCTGGTACCAGGAACCGAACTCACGACCTTGCGCTTGCCAGGGAGGCGCTTTTGCCGCTGAGCTAAATCCCCAGCCCCTGCACACAGTTGTGTGTGTGTGTGTGTGTGTGTGTGTGTGTGTGTAGAACCTGAATGTTCTGAGAAGGCTCACATACTGTCAGGGTTGGGACAAGACCAACCCTGTCTCTGTTTTTTTGGTACCAAGTATCAAACTCATGACCTCAGGCTTGCCAGGCAAGTGGTTATGCTGCTGAGCTACATCCCCAGCTAAACCCTGTCTCTTTTTACTACATTAACACAGAGGGTACACAATTTTTAGAAGCATGTTTTAAAAATGCAGACTCAGGTATAATTTGTTCCCATAACCACTAATATTTAAATGTTCTTCACCATTACTTAAGCTAAGCTCAGAGTTATCCCTACACTTGATTAGAGTAGCCCATAACCTTTCACTTGGAAATCGCAACGCTGTGGGAGAATATGTACAACATGCTGAAGGCTTTGAGATTCTTCCCACAGTTCTCTCTAGCCATTCAACCTTCCAGTGTTGGTCCAGGTTCTATTTAACCAGTTATCCGAGGCTTATTTTGTGTCACGTTACAAACAGTAAATACATTTACATGTTAACTAGTAAGAGTGACAACTTGCCTTTCCTAACCTTTTCTTTTTTTTTTTTGTCTTTTTGAGATAGGGTCTCACTATGCAGCTCAGGCTGGCCTTGAGCTCACTTTGTAGCCTAGGCTGGTCTCGAACTCGCAAATGATCCTCCTGCCTCAGCCTCCCAAGTGCTGGGATTACAGGCATGTGCCACCATGCCCGGCTTTGAGCCTCTTTTTTTTTTTTTTCTTTCCTAACATTTCTAATCAGCTACATTTTCCACCAGCGTCTCTTCACTCCTTGTTTGGTTTCTCCCTTGGTAGTGAAGGCAAAGAAATGGGAAGGCATTTTAGATGCAGAAGACCATTATAATTTTTTCCTAATGGGGCTTGCTGGAAATTTCTTTTTCACTCCTTGCTTCATCTTCTATCATTCCTGTCATTGCTAGTAATTCCTGTAATTGCTAGACATTTGTTTATTACTTTTCAAATACGTGTATTTTATCCATTAATGATTCTTTGTCTGTTTTTGTTTGTTCATTTCGGTTCTGGGAATTGAACCCAGGGCCTTAGCATGCTAGACAACCACTCTGCCACTGAGCTACTTGCCCAGGCCTATTTACTGTTCTTCTTAACATATATCATTTGTAAAACTTTTTTTTCTAAAGAACATCTGTGGGATTTTTTTCTTCATCTTTGGGATCTTAAGCATCCTGTAACCAAGTACATTTCTGCTAGTGACTTTGAAGTATGTACTGTCACAATGACTAAGAAGTTTGAGAAGTAAATAGTAAGATAGTTATTAACCGGGGTGTGCAAGAGGTTAAGCTATGTGCATTGCTTGAGAAATCAATGCAGGACTCTCTTGAAAGACCTTCCAGCCCGACATCTAGGTACAGGCTCTAGGTACACACTGTACCTGTAGGGGTGAGGAAGTGGTGAAACTTCTCCACTCATTTTCCTGAACTGTAATCTTAGGAGGAAAACATTCTTGTCCACGGCAGTCGCAGCTCTGCGTGTCTTTGCAGTGTTGTTGTGTACGGGCTGTGCTGGGGATTGGGCAAAGGAGAGGCCTGTTTCCGAGAGAATCTCAATGTCCTCATTTCCAGGAATGGTTATGGAGAACAGAGCAACTAATCTCACTGGCAGGAGGGAAGGAAGCCAAAGGAAGCCTCAAGTCACTGGGTACCAGGTCATTGCTTTAAAATAGTTGCCTGTACTTTGTGGCCACTTGAGGCAGTCCACACAGAACTTGAAAACCAGTTGTAACAGAGCCTTATCCAGTAGAAGCAAGGGCCTTCTAGGTATTTTTGCTTATTCTCCTTACTTTTGTTTTCTAGAGTTGCTTCCTCAGCTTTAATAATTTCCCTCCCAAGCCACTCACTCTCTGGCTTATTTAATTCTCCTCTGCATATAACTATTGTGCATAGTTGATATACTGCACAGATGTGCTTTTCTTGGCTTGTGAGCCCTTGTCTTCTCAGACACTGCATCCACTTCCTTTTGGACAGTTGAATTCACCTCTCTGCACATCTTCTGTACCCATCCATCAACGGGCCGGTCATCCTCCCATTGTCCCTGTCATGTTTCATGATTTTACCATCCTTCATGTGACACTAAAAACCTCAGTTAGGTTTCCTCCTTTTCCTTATGCCCTGCTGCTGCACCCACAGAGATAAAATCTGGGCACTGCTGCCTCTGCAATGTTTCCAGAATCTTTGTACTTTCTGGGAACGTTTTAGCTTCAGACCTAAGTCTCATCTGTTCCCAGTTCATCCTACATAGTCATCAGTTATTCTCATAAAGCAAAAATCCTGATCACTTATCCCTGTTTAATAATATCCAACAGGGCTGGGGATTTAGCTCAGTGGCACAGCGCCTGTCTGGCAAGCACAAGGTCGTGAGTTTGATTCCCAGCACCAGAAACGTCCCCCCATCCCCAAAAAACAAACAAACAAATAATATCCAACAGATTTTGCATTGTCTGCACACAGTTAATACTCCTAAGCAATGTGTACAATTCCTCTCCGTCTCTTCAGATCCAATCAAAATTCACCTTTCTGCTGACCTACTGTACTCTTTTAGTTTTCTGCTTTCTGCTTTATGATTGGCAGGTCTTTCAATACCATACCCCAGATTCCTCCTTCCTTCTTCCCTTCCTCCCCACCTGGCCCTACCTGTGCAGCACCCCAGCCCTCTTCCTTCCCCTCCCCTCTCCTCCCCGCCCCTCCTCTCCTCTGCTCTCCTCTCTACCCCTGCCTTCCTTCCTCTGTTCCTCTCTTTCTTCAGAGACAGGAACTTGCCATGTACTAGTCCAGGCTGGCCTTAAACTCACCATATAGCCCAAATTTTGAACTCACCATCCTCCTATCTCAGCCCTCTGTGTGCCGGGATTATAGGCATGTCCCATCAAGCCTGGCTAAATTCCAAATATTATTAAATTGAAAAGATAGTAAATTCATGGAAATACTCTTGGAAATACTTTCTTTATTCCATATTTTGAACATGTTTTGTTTATTTTCTGGTGAAATATCTGCATGCTTTCCAAGGGTCAAACATTTTATCATCTTTTATTCCTGTTCCCTTCCATATTTCTAGTTGCTTTTGCTCTAGCCTAAATTTTCTTCATTTCATTTGTTTTCATTCAATTCCTTTTTCTGTGTTCTCAACAGACATGCAGGTCATGCTCTGTTGGTCTGTGTTGATAATTCTATTATTATTTTATCTTAATTCAAAAATGATAAACCATACCAAATCGTGTTGTCTTATCACAAGGAAATCTAAATCTGAAGGCCAAAATAACATGCAGTATAATCCTATACAGTCTGGGTAGTTCACCCATGAATAACATTGCTTTCTTGTTTTTAATTGCCTTGCTGTCTTATTTTACAAGCATTATTGTTTAATTTATTGCTCTTTTTAGCTTGTTTTGGTCTTTTTTTTAAGAGTAGAAAAATGTATTGGGGAATAGGAATAGATACTGAGAGACGGGGGGGGGGGGGGTCCCAAGGGGGTTGGCCAACATTGCTTTTTCACTGTAAAGCAAATTTTTTCTCTATTCTTCCTACCAAAGCACTAATTTGATATGAATTTCTTGTTTCAATGCTAAGTCAGTTGTGATAGCAGCTGGATTTAATTTTTGTTTTTTGGCAGCCAAGGAAGGAGTAGCTTTATATTTTAAAACCAGACCTCAAGTGAAAAAGAACTCTATTCACCCATCTCACCCACTGTTTCTCACAGTAGGTGCCGCTAAAAGTAGCAAGCAATAACTAGCTATGCTACAGCCTGAACATTTGAAATTTCCTCCACGTGTCCTTAATCTCAGTGTCCCACAGAGTCTCCGTTCATGAGCGAAATGAAGACACATTTTCTGCCAAAGCACAGCACACATGGCCTGGAGTCCAACTGCCAATGGAGTCTGCTCACCACGTGACCGACAAGAGGCAGAGAGCAAAGGGAGGAGATGGGAGGGGGAGATCCACCTTTTCAGGGCATGCCCCTGTGACCTGCCTCTTCCAATCAAAGCCTGCCTCCTAACAGCAAGAAATTATAGTGCTCTGATAATCCAATCACCTTCCAAACACACGAGCGTTTGGGGGCCCTTTTAGACCTAAACCATAACATCAAGTGACAGCTTTGTTAATTTATAACAAGTAATACAGGGGGCTGGGGATTTAGCTCAGCGGCACAGCGCCTGCCTGGCAAGAGCAAGGTCGTGAGTTCGATTCCCGGTACCGG
>NW_004955411.1:15928086-15929840 GCF_000276665.1 Chinchilla lanigera
AAAAAACCAAGTAGTACAAATAGCAACTTGTATATAAAAATTATATGTACTCCTTTCCCATTGCTGTTTATTGCTGTCTGATAAGAACAAACATAGGTTCTACTGATGTCAACAGGGAGAGCTGCTGCAGTACAATTTATTCGAGATGAGCGATTATTGTGGGTTTTACATGAATAGACGAGCTGTAGGTGCATTTATGAATTTGGATGTCTTTATACAGCAATTGAGTGTGGTGGCTAGAGTCTGGCTTCTCTGTAACACTGGATCCAGTACTTACTAGCTATGTAATCTCAGACACTCATCTGAAAAATGGAGATAAATAATCACATTAACAACCTCATAGATTGTGATGAGGTCTAAGCGCATTAAAGTAAAGCACTTGGAACAGTGCCTGGCGCAGAGGAAATGCTCCACAAATGTCGCCTATTGTTTTCACTCTATTAGGGCCCTGGGCTTTTAGCCAAATAACTAAGCACAATAATATTGAATCTCATAGGCACAGGGGAGAATTTTCGTCAGAGAAGGTATATGAAGTACAGCTGAGGGGGTCTGGGAATTTAACACCACATTTATTGTCTTTAGGGCTGAGTTGCAGTTAGGGTGCTGAGAAACATATTAATTTTCAATTAATTTTAGGATGTAACGTTTACTCCGGCGCAGTTAACAAATAAAACAGTAAAAACAATAGTTGATAGTTTTCCTGTATGTTAGCTTCCTGCAGACCTCTTTTCAAACGATACATTTGGCTTTTTACATAAAGATATTTTGTCTTAACCTAGCTGTGATGAACTAAAGAAAGAGATGGTAGAGTAGGAATAGCTGATAGAAGCTTTTACTATGTGGAAAACCTCGGCAAATCTCCATAGTGTTATTAATAGGCCAGTAATCAACACACTTTCAGGCTTTATGTTACACTTGGAGAAAAACAAGAGTATGACATCTTGACTTCCTCGCTTGGTAATTTAAAGCCGAGTTATAACGTGAACACCAGCTGTACATATCATGTTACTTGAATTCAGCATCAATTAAAATTGTAAATGAGCCTGGTTATAAGTTAACTTTAAAAGCTGATACTACTCAAAACAAGCCTCCACATCAACAAAATAGTATGAATAGTGCCATAAATATTCTAAATTCTGATTTTTAAAACATTTTAAATTGAGTTCCCCTCTATTCAGATGATTCTAATAAAGCTAACACACAGATGTTCCTTTAGATGTTAGGAAGGGTTATTCTCATGAGAAAACCGTATCAAGTGGTTGCAACTTTTGAATAGCACAATCTCAGGAACAGAAAGTGGGGCAGCACCAAAACCTTAAGTGTGTGGAGTCTCTAGTGTCCTCTGTATAGAATTTCTACTGATGTCATCCTTTAGAAGTTACCTGGTTCCATTTTTGCTTTGCTTTTGTTATTGTTGTTCTCTGAGATAGGATCTTGCTAGGTGCCGCAGCCCGGCCTTCTGCCTCAGCTTCCCCAATGTTGGGATTGCAGGCATGCACCACCACCACCCGCACTGTACTATTAAAAAGAAAAAAAATTATAACTTGAAAAGCGGCATTATTCCAAGGACAGTGGTCCAGTTGGCCTATTTCTGATGGCTATTAGCCAATAAAAACCGATCTCCTTCTGCTTCTGGGGAAAATAAGCAACAATGAAACGTAATGATTTTGGAGCATACTTCAACGGCCAGGACAGCCAAGAAGACCCAAGATAGTAAAGCGCCGAGTCCCGCCTTCTCCACAACGCCCCGCCCC